>NW_010973238.1:4898822-5122134 GCF_000737465.1 Haliaeetus leucocephalus | reverse complement strand
GAGCCCGTGTCCGGGGTGGGGGTACGGCCCCAGCGGCGGCTTTGCCGCGGCTCTGTCTGGGCAACGTGTGCCCCTTTGCCCGTAGTACTGGGGAGTAAGGGAGAGGGGGAGCCGAGGGGTTCCCTCCCAATAACCGCCCCCCGCCCACGCCCCCCCTAAAAAAAAAGGCGAACAAAAGACCTTTTTGCTGGCACAGGAGCAATTCGTGCTTGCAGGGTGACCCAGGCGCACAAGCCAAGAGCAGGGGTCCCCTCACCAGCCGCCCCGCAGAGCCCTTCCCTTGCACAACCGGTGTCAGTCAGCGGTGCAGCAGAATTCCTACGGGCTGCCTGCTGTGGGAAGTACCCAGAACGAGGTGAGAAGGCAGTGCGAAGGGCAGGAGGCTCTGGGAGCTGTGAAATAAGGATCTGTACAGGAGCCATCCTAGAGAGCAGTTGTGCAAGAGCAGCTCCAGTTAGCACCCTTGCTGTAGGGATTCAACGTGCAGCTCT
Organism: Haliaeetus leucocephalus; assembly: GCF_000737465.1. Lineage (NCBI taxonomy): Eukaryota > Metazoa > Chordata > Aves > Accipitriformes > Accipitridae > Haliaeetus > Haliaeetus leucocephalus. The sequence continues at coordinate 5,121,643 of NW_010973238.1, read as the reverse complement.
CATGGGGATTATGGACGTGAATCTGTAGTGCGGTGAAATTGCACTCGGAGAACTGCACAAATATTCCTAATGTCCCCATTTAACTTTCTCTATGACGTGGAAGAAGGATGTGGCTGACAGCATTTCTGAGGGCTTTCCTGTGTATGTGAGCTTTGTTTAAAAAAAAAAAAAAAAGGTCGCCATAAAAATGAAACAATTTCCGAATGGTTTTGTCCTCTTGAGGACCAAAATAAGGACTTGGTTGCTTCTTACCTGTCAAAGAATCATCCACAGTTTATTTGTTTTTCTTAGGATGAATCTCTTAGGATAGTGTTCTGCTATTACAAGTTTTCCCCAACTTTGATCTGCGTATTATCACACTTTTAATGTTATGTATAGAAATAGGGCTCTGACATTATTTAAGTGTTCACACTAGTTGTTTCACACCAAGTTCAGTCTTGGATTTGTGCAGGGCTATTGTGTTGTATAAGACAGTGGTAGAACATACCTGCTGCCTCATGTCAGTCACCCCGGCATCGAAGATCTAAAGCAAATGGAGCATAAAGACCAGAGAAAGCTGAAGTTTTCTGTATTTTAACGCAATAATTATTAATAAAATGTTGAGATAAAACAAATACGTTCTTATATTTGTAACACACATTTTTATACCTGTACATGTCAGCACAGAGTTCATGCGTGGTGGTTTGTGTGGCATTCTGCATTTCCTTTAATCTCTTACCTTTTGCTCTCACTGGATAATACAAAACTAGTTATTCTTGGGGACATCAATGCTCATTCTTCCTCCGTAAGGTATTTCTTCTACCTTTACAAATTAAATATTCACTTCATCTTCCACTTCAACTTTGAGGAAAGTCAGACAAACATTTAGACTGTGGAGCCATTCAGAGGTAACCTAGTAGAAAGCAGGTTTTGCATTATTTCTAGTTAAACTAAGCCTGAATACAGACAAGCAAATGTCCACATATTATTTCAGATTGTCTTTTAACTACGCTGAGGTTGATTGTGATCATGTGAGCATACTGCATCGAGACACAGTGGTTTAGCAAGGTGCCTTTACGTGAGTCACGGTAACCAGCAATTTTCGTTAGCCTTCTCCAGCTGTGATTCATGCATGGTGGCCTAAGCTAATGTTTTAGTATGAAAGAGGGCATAGACTTGGTGAGATGCAACAGCTCAGTTGACAGATGGTTTAACATATTACCATGTTAATGCAATCATTTGCAGCTATATGAACACATCTGCAGTGATCTGTGTAGAGTATACCAACTTGCTTTAGCATCCTATTGCTTTATAGGCATACCTTATACAAAGTGGATGCTGCTTTCTCATGCACATAGACCTTCAAACAAAAAGAAAATAATGAGCGAAAGGTCAATTTAATTCGCATTTACAATAAAGGTGGATAAAGGTTTCTAACAGAAATAGTGTTTGAGAGTGACTTATGTCATGTTCAGTTGCTATCTTATCACTTAACATAAATGTTCTTTATAGTGATAATATAAATGAGCCTGTTTAGGAAAAAAAAGGCTGATCAGGAAAAAAAGTAAAGAGTATTAGCTAGCAATAAAATCTGTCTTCCTGTCAAGTGACAGCTGTCACTAAAACCATCCTACACAGATACTTCCATCTAATACTGGTTTTCTTAAGACTTTATGCCACTTAAAAAAAAAAAAAAAAAGTACATGTATGGCCAAAGGCTTGGGCATGTCAATTCTTGCACCAGTCTGCCATACCTGAGGTTAAGTGCATATGGTAGCCTTTGTAGCATATGTGTTAATACACAGAAAATATATATTCCAGTTAATATTTGGCTTCAGTTGTATCTGCGTTCATGCTTATGAATTTATTTGTTCAATCCTTTTTTTTATATTGAACCATGGCAACTTTTGGTTAAGTATAAATGAAACAATGAAGTTGTCTCCAGGTTGGACACTTGCCAGCATAGATTAATTTTATGGCTTAATGTCACTGGGTATACTATGTTTATGATATTACAGCTGTTCCTATAACTGCTTCATCTTTTCATAAATAAGATATTAATTTCCTGAGTTTAAAGTAACTGGTCACAAAGATACCAAAATCTAATTTGGCTAGAAATCAGCTTGCTAAAACAAGTGATGTAATGAATGTGCTGTGGGCTTTATTCGTATTGGTGTGCATAATCTTTAATCACCTTAAAAAATATAAGCAATGAGTAGAGAATAAAACACTAAGCAAAGGTCTTTGGTTAGGCTGCCATTCTTCAGCCTTAGAAATGAGATCAAAGAGGGTGTTAAGAAAGAAAAATGAATCTTCTCTGCCCCTTGAAATGTTCTGTTCATCTTTTATTACTTGGTAGTAAGGAGGAATAGAAAGCTTGAATTAATTGCTTAATTAGAAAGATTTAGATGAAGTATTTTGTCAATATGTAAATATCTTTTGGAGAGGGAGAGATTGTTTCAGTCCTCATTTGGAATGGGACAGTTGAAATAGCTGTTTTGTAAATCTCCAGGTAATCAACTGCAAGAGAATTAAACCCACAAATTCAATAATGCGTATCATTCCTCTTTACAATTATTTTTCAGCTTAGACATTTATTGCAGTAATTCTGAGCCCCAGCTTTTCTTCTATTTAGTCTTAGCCTGTCTGCCACCATTAAAATCACACAGAAGAGCACTTGTAGAAGATCCTCTTCTCTTCGTGGTAGATCATAAGAGGTCTTTTGCTTACCTACGTCTGTTTGCACAGGTGCTGGTAAATTCCTGCTGTTTGTGTGGCCATTTCCAGAGCAGGACAGCTGCAAGGCAGGCATTCATCCTCCACCTTTGGAACTGAGATGCAGTCATTTACATGGCCTGCACTTGATACATGCTACATCCCAAAATGTTTTGCACAGCTAGACCTATTTATAAGGCAGGATTAAACTTTGCAGAGTTATTTTGTCCCTCTAAAGGACAGTTACTGACTTCAGAACATAGAGACAGAAGGATTCTCTCCCCATTTTCGCTCACATTTTTCATTTCTGTTCTTATTCTCAGTGGATTTTATTCATACTTCATTCATGCCAACACAATTTGTCTGTGTTGTTTAAAGGAGAAGTTTGAGGGAGAAATAAAATGAAGACTACTTTGCTTTAACAAGTATGAAAAAAATTAAGATAATTTACGAAGAAAACAGAAGATCAAGCAGGGTTTCAACTCTTGTATTCGATCAACTTCAGTGGGAATTGCGAGTATTCAGCTCTGGCCAAGTTTCAGAAAAGGCAGTGGAAGTGACTCTGCTCACTTAATAAACTTTGAATTGTGCTGTACAGATTTAACAGTAGTTGATGCATAGCTGCTTTACAGAATAGACAGCCTAGGGAAAGAGATAATTAGTATTTTTGGATGAAGCCTCTTTTGTGCCATTCAAGAAGTGTCAGTGTATCTACCTACGAGGAACTTTTTTGAAATCAAACATTCTTTGTCTGCAAGTAATTCCATTGAAATATCAGTTGAAAATTAGAACATAAATGTTTTTGAGAGGAAGACATCACAGAAAATAAAGCAAATTTCAAAACTGTAATACTTTAGAAGTAAGCATACTTTTAACTTGCTTTTGTCTTAACTTCAGCTATGCTGTGTTTGGAACTATAAAACTGTTTCTGTGTATGAAGACCTGTGAACTGCAGATTTCAGGTTGAAGGAGGGAAGACTGCTAGCCAGGATAAGTGAAAAGAGGTGATCAATAATGTAGGAAATAAAAAATGAAACATTATAAAACATCACCTGGTATTTCATAGTTATGTTTGTCAGAGAAAAATGTTTTTCTATAGGAGTCTTTAATAAAGTGAAAACGTGTCAGAAAAGGGTTGTGTCTTTTAGTAGTATCTCTCTGCATACAGTATAGATCCAGAGCAGACACTTAGAAGTTTCACTTATAAGCCTCATGATCTCCAAAGAGTGTAAAAATAGAACAAGAGATTAATTCCCTGAATACTAAAATCAGTGGGGCTGGGAAGTATTTTGTCCAATATTCAGATGTGTATAAATATCACAGTGTAAGCAGTGACTAATATAGTGTACTCTAAGAAGTGATCTTTCAAACTTACTGAATGACTGAAGTTTTCCCTGTTTGGTTACTTCCTAGCAAAACACCCAAATCTGGAAACTGACAGCGAAACTCCATTTTAGAAATATTATTCTCCCCAAGTAGTGGCATTGGCTTCCATGAGAGTTTCAGCAGAAGGGAAAGATATGGCAGAGCAAGGCAAATTCTCGATCCAAGCAATAATCACTGGTTGTTAAAACACTTACTTGGAAATTTATCTACCACATACAAAACTGTGATAGAAAATGTAGTCTTGAGATTTAGCATTTTCAATGTTGTCTTAGATTCACAGACAGCAGGAGATGTGTTCATTTTTGTTTTTCATTTGGAAAGTATTTGTTTATGAAATGGTAAAATAATATGAATACACAGTTGCCAGGAGGAGAAAAGATACCGGTAATGTATCTTTTCTGTCTTGGCTTGATTCAGGGACATCTGTGACTTCATAGACAGATCAGCCTTCAAAAAAAATCTCCTGCAATAGATTTGCAGCACCCTCTTACCATGTTCCTTGATTACAGCATATGTGTGAAAATCATAGTCTCATTTTTTTTGGTTATAAAGATGAAAAGTCATTTAGAAAATATGAAAATATCACTGTAAATTTCAGTACTTAAATGCTACCCAATAACTCTGCTTCTACACACATATATTTCCATATATGCATAATCTGAAGCCTGTGACTGATCATATTGAACTCAATGGTATGTTTATGGGATTAAGGCATCTTTACATTTGGGAATTCAAATTATTCTGCGGATAATTTGATAATTTTTCCTTCTTAAGCTGTATGCAAATTTTTTTACATGCTCCTGAGTCGTTATGTGTAGAAAAAAAATTGAAGTAATAGAGTTAATCCACAATTTCTGAGCCTTGGAACACTTGAGGAAGTCCCCCTCTATTTACTGCAGAAACAGCTGTCATTCAGCTGTGAGATTTAGAGCTGTGGAAACTGGAGGAAAGGAAAAGTATTCATTCCTAGCATATTAAAACAAAAAAGACGCTCTAGATCAAAATTCCTAGCTGAGTTTCTTGATTCCTGATGTCCTGAGAGAATTATTTTCAAATTAATTGTAATATGCAAACATATTGCTTGTACATGATAGTGATTTATGGTAATTGGAATACTGATGGGAAAAAATTCTTTTAGACTATTTAATGAGCACCTGTGAAATTATGGAATGCATGCATGAGCATCCCGAGTATTTGCCTGAGAGATTTTCTTTTCACAGCTATGAGATTTGGGCATCATTATTTAGATATAAATTGAGAGCCTCTTTCAAAAGGCAAGCAGGTACTTGGAACAAGTTCATGGGACAACTGATGTAAATAATTGCTCAACAGTGTAAATAAGGAGCTTACAATCTGGCTGTATTTTATTATTTATTAGTACTTATTATAATTTATTGATCTTGTTTCAAACAGTGAAGTTAAAAGTAAAATTAGTTTCTTTTTAGAAGAAGGAAGAAATACAGCACCATATGTTGTGCCAATGGAGCTCTGTCTGATACCGTGCTAATACATTCCTTCCAAGGCCTCTAGACATTTTACAACATTTTTAGCACCAATTTCTGCAGTAATGACTAACTTCTGCAGGACAGAAAATTACTTTCCTTGGGAGGATATGAAATGATCAGGAAAGGAAAGAGCCGACAATATCCAAGAAGCTATTGAGTTAGCAGGATTGTAATGCAAGAACAATTAATACGCTATGAGAAATAAATCAACTGGAACAATATGTAATTGCAGAAGAATGCAGAAAACATTCTTGTGGTCTTTTTATAGTACTGAAAATGTAAACACTACATGTCAGCAGATACAGCGTGCTAGTTTCTATCAAAACATGGATTTTCTCCTGTGTGTTTTTTGGCTGATGTCATCGGAAACATTGATAACTGATTCTGGTTTTGGTGGGAGGAATTATGAGCCTAGAGTATAAAAGAAAAGACTAAACCAAAGCTCACTGAAATGCCTGAAGTAAAGCTCCTTGTAATCAATCAGTTTATTGACTTTGGCAGTCTTTGAATCAATGTTTTAATACGAGGAACCAGTGTATATAAAGATGAATGGGTAAGCTGACATTAGAATGGGGGGGGTTGTTGTTGGTGGTTTTTTTTTTTCTTTTTAGCAATTGAGATTTTTAAAAAAGACTGTGAAAGAATTCATGTAATTACTTTTGTGTAGGTTTTTTCTTACACTTCCATTACCCTGTGCCTGTTTTACAATGGGTAAACTAAGACAAGAAGCAATTAAATCCACAATCAAACAGAAAGGGAATAAAGTTTCAACTCCCCAGTTTTATTTATGTATTCATTTTTTTGCATGTTCTGTATTTTTAATAGCATTGATTAGCTGGATGTATTTGTGCTTTATTCACTCAGTGGCCTTTCTCCAGAACAAATCTGAGAATCTCTAAGACCAAGGTCTAACACGCTCAATTCAAAAGAGTCTTTTCAGCGTATTAAGCTGAAGCTCAATCAGGAAAGATCCTGATCATACTTCACTTGTGCTGATTTCCAAAGGTGATGTTGATACTTTGTAGGCTTGGGCCTTAAAATGGATGCAGATTATGTTGCTTGGAAGTGTGCCTGTGGCTTCACAAGGGTGGAGGTAACAAATATTTTCCAGGAAAAAAATAAAAAACAACCTTGTAAATAGCTCCATGGTTGCTTGAACAAAATTAGCATAAAGGTGAATGTCGGAGCAAAAATTATTAAGGAAAAACGTTCTGATTAAGCTTATTTAATATACTGGCATGCCTACAACATTAATAGTATCTTTTTTTTTTTCCGATTTGTTCCGATGATGAAGGAATCATCTACATGCTGCAGGTCATATCTGTGTTCTTAAAGATGCTTTCATGTATGAAAGTCCAACTGAAATAGCAAATCTAACCTCCACAGACAAGTTTGATGCAGCCTTGGCCATTCATCTTTATAAAGGAGGCAGACTTCTGCAAGGTAATCCTTTTTCTATTTTGCAGTAAAAATACCTCTTAAAAAGGTACTGAAAGAGAAGAGAATGAATACGAACAGTTATAAATGTCTATAAATGTGTAAATCCACATGTAATGTAGTTATTATGTTTATCCACTTCAACAAATGTTCAGAAATGCTGAAAATCTTTCTCTGTGGGAGATCTGATCCAGAGAGGAGACAACTAAATAAATGTACTTTTAAAGCACATGGTGCATTTCATAATTAAGTACTTTAACTACATTAAGATAAGAGCATTATATTAACATTAAGATACTTTCAGCAAATGTGTTCTTTCAGAGGACAATGGCTTGGCTAAGTATAGCTGAGGTCAAATAGAAGAAAGCAGAGAGGCTAATTTGATTTTTCTGCTCACAAACGAGTCAGGGATTTTTGGACATGAAGTAACTTTGAGATGTTGTTCATGCCAGCTAAACTGTAGGAGACAGGATGTTATCAGACAAATAATAAAATTTTCTATTGTATCTAGCCATGTAGAACAAAATTTTAGCCTGCCATTAATGCTACGCTAGAAGCAGTGGCTTTCAAAATTACAGACACTGTCACCTACTGAAATTGCAAGTGCGTATCCATTTTTGAGATCACCTTTGTATTGTACAAATCTATTAACTTGGACAAAGGCACATAATTTGATACTTTCATCAGATCTCAGTATAAGTTGTGTTGTGCTAGTTTTCAGACTTCAGAAGTCCCCCCACAATTTGTGCTGGTGGGTTTTCAGAAAGCCTGAATTATTATGCCTGGCATGCTTTTTGTTTGTTCTTTCATTTAGTAATGAGGAAACTAGCAATGCTAATAAATCCTCATCTTACCGCTTACTTCATTTTCAAATATAAATGTGAAGCATATAGTATGTTTTCTATCTTTATCAACATATTTATTTCGTTCCCCATTTGCTTTAAGATTTCCTTATTTGCTTGGTTTTAACCAGGAGTTTTGAGAGTTCACTGAATTTAACCTGTCATTTCCCCTCTATGCCCTAAGACACTGTGGGTAGCTATAGAAAGTGTCACCAATAGTTTTCACAGCCATGAACATTCAAGGTCAGTTATATTATCTCTCAAAAGGAAGAAGCTCCATCAACACAGTAAGCTCTACTGCCCTGCTTGTTGGTCCAGTGCTGAGGACAGTGTTGTCTACTGAGTCCTTGATCCCTCTCCCCTTCCATCTGATAGCAAAAAGAAAAAACAAAGCATATTTTCTGCCTTTCTTGATACACAGTGTGTAGTGGCAATATAGCCTAACTGCTTATTCTTGTTCACCATCAGAAGGAAACCTTGGCTTTATCTGTTACAGCTAACAGAAATCCACAAAATTCATAAAACTGGTCACCTTAATGACAGGTTTTGTAGACTGTCTTACTGGAGACTGTGTCTTTTGCAAAACTGCAGTCCCATTTGGAATTTAAAACTATGTTCTGCATGTAGTAATTAGCCACCATGAGGTTATTATTTGTTAGCTTAATGTGGTGTAAAACTGACCACTTAATTGGTTTCAGTTCTGGAACAATCAAGAGATTGTTGTCTGCTATCTTGATTAGTTTAAGGGGAGAACATTACTGGTAACTTGTCAGTTACTAAAAATAACCTGACTCCAAGAAAAGAAATACTATTAGAAAGGAATCTTGCACTACTATTGGCTTTTGTATTTTCATCTAAGTAGTCTTTGGCTTTGTCCTTGTAAGTCTAGCTGCTGTTAGCATAGAAGTGCTATACTACTATGTTTTGGTGGCTTTACCCTTCCACAAATATGAATTTATTCTGATGCCATGTATCAAAACTAGGCTTTTACCAGAGTGAAGACACCACTAGGATATATATATGATTTTGTTGATACTCTAAAATTTGAATGTTGATAATATCGTGTGCACATATTGTCCCACAGCCAACATGCCTTCCTCTTCTCTTACTGTTCTGAGCACTGTAAGGCATCCTAAACCAACTTTCATAACTTGGGTGATTACAGAAGGTCTCGGAACAACCAATTATAAACACAGATCCATCTTTTGGGATGGAATTAGGTAAAACAATGGTTTTGTTGCAGGTTAACATATACTGCCATATTTAATTTGGTGACCTTTTCCAATGGTGTGGCTCTGTCTACATTTTTTATAGCAGTAAAATCGGCTTCAGAAGTCAATATTTAAAAAAAAAAAAATTAATAATTTCAGTAACTGACTTTGCAGGATGGTCACCTAAACAACTGTATTGGAATCCTTGAGGGGGCAGTGAATGAGTGGCTGAGGTTAGATACCTGCCACCAAATTTTGCAATACTGCATCTTATTAAAATGTGAATAACATTTAAAATATATATGCTGTTTGATGGGCTGCCAAGTGTAGAAACTAATTCATTATTTTTACTAAGCATGGAAGAGGCAAAGAAAATCTCATAGCTACACAAAGACTGACATGCCATGAAAATGCATAGTTATTCTATGAGTTTTTTCAGTGCCCAAACCATAAAAATTCAAGTTTCTTCAGGTTTCTTTTTCAAAGTCTTTTGCTTATGTATGTGATACAGTATTATCAATATACTTTTTCACTCTTAATGTCCCCTTCTAGTCATTACCTTGACATGTTGGTCAACTTCTCATCGTAGTCATTGCTTTGCAGGCAGCAGAATTCCTTTTGGAATCATCTTTGGTGGGACAGATGTAAATGAAGATATCAAATGTGAAGAGAAACGTCGGGTAATGGGAGCAGTGCTAGGAGAAGCCAGGTAAAAGCACGTGTGGAGGGCTTATGACAGGACATTGCATTTTTGTAATGGCAGATCTTTTAGGAACTGTTACATAAATGCTTGAAATCACTGGGAGATGTGTAGGTCAATGGACAATGGATAGACTACTTGAAATGCCTATGATCTCTACATACTATTTTATGATTCAGTGACAGAAGTAGAACAGTTTCTTCATAAAATATAGTCTGTATGCAGTCTATTCATTTTATATTTCCCCTGTTACAATCATTTTATCGTATTCGTCCATGTAAGAGTTGGCAGAGGTAGTGCTGAAACTTGGTCTCTTGGGCTGTGAATTTTCAAAAAGACTCAAATCCCATTAAAAGCTAATGAAATCTGTGCTCTTGCTAACTAATCCTGTGCTTTGTCTACTGAATCATAACTGTTTTCTAGAATAATAGAACTATGCATGTGATGAGGATATAAAATACTAAGGCAGGTGAAAGAAATGAGAAGAATAATAGCAAGAATACTTAACCTGGGATTTGGCAGCATATTGCTCTGTAGAATAATCTACTTTACGGGTAGACGTTATAAAGACAGCCTTTGACAGTTAGTATAACTGTGGACTGTAGCAACTTGACTGTGGTTTATTTAATGTGTTTGTAATGGATACAATTTTATGCAATCACGTTTTAATTTCTTACCAGAATTATTTTAGACTGTTTATATTTGCAGAGATTTAGGTAAAGAAAAGCACATGTAAGTGTCTCCAACAACATCCATACATTTCTCATTTATACAGAACTATCCTGGCCATGAAATGACTGATACATGGTATTTAAATAGTGAATCTTTAGTAGTGGAGGTGAGTTAGTGGTGGAGGTATAATTATTTAAATAGCAAATCTTTGTTAGCAGTGGAGGTATGAATATTCTCATTAAATCTTATTGTAGTAATATTATGAGCCTAAGCATGGTTGGACCTCATTTGCCAAGGCCCTGTGCCAGAAGTGCTAAATGTCGCTCCAAGTTGGGGTTTTTTTAAACCTCTGTTTTTTAGTAAATTCTGGTTTATGTTACATGCATTCAAACATATAAAATATTCTGTATTGGAACTAACATATCTTATGCACTTAGAGACCAAGGTGCCCAGCAGTTTGACTTAAGTGAGACGACAACTAAAAATAACTAGTATTTGTCCTGTTGGATCACAGAATCAAACCTGTTCTCAGAGGCCTTGCATTTAGCTTGTTCACAGAGTGCTTGATTGAAAAGCAGGTGACTCAACTATAAAGAACTTTTGTTCTTTTTTTCCTGCTAATGCAATCCTTTCTCTAGATACATGAACAAAGCAGCAGAGACTGAAAAAATTCTTTAAGCCAAGTCTCTCAGTTTCTTTAGGTGAATTGACAAGGGAGTATTTTCAAGGTGTTTTAAAGTCTGAAAAGTTGTAGTGATATGTCAGTGTAGTCATCAAATGTACTTCAAGAACTGATCAGAAATCAGAGAAGATTACTAAAACCCAAAAAGATTTTTGCAGCATTTCTCATTGTTTCAACATCCCCAGAAAAGAAGTTTCCTTCTGCTTGATCCAAAGGTCTGTTGACTTCAACAGTGTTTCATCACATCCATGGTGGGCCAGTAAGCCCTTTTCTTACTGGAAACTAAAGCGTTTTATGTATGTAAAGCTTCTGATGGACTAAATTAATTTAATAGATAGCTTAAGTCTTACCAAGATAGAGGCTAAGGTTGTCACTTGATGTGTAGGCAGCGTAATAGCTCACTGATGGCGGGGATGGCTCTATTGCTGCCTCTCTTCCTCTTCTTTTCCTTTCTCTTGCTTATGGCTGTGTGATCCCCCCTTCCCTGTGCCAGGATTGGACTGCTTTCTGAGCAGGTTTAACTCACTAAATGGCATAAAATTAGCTTTTTTTTTTTCTGGGTTAGTTTTCTACCCCTTTAATAAGAAAAGTCAGCTTGTGGAAGGATACAACAAGGGTGTCTTTTTGGTGGCAGTAAGTTGCTACAGCAGGTCACTCAGCCTCATGGAACGATATGTGCCTGAGCTTCTGTTGGCTTGAGTACTCTGAAAAGTCATCACTCCAGAATTGAGCTCTGCATAAGCGAAGGGGTCCCCGAGTGTACAAGGTGAGATAAAATTTAAGCATCTGGAATGTCTTATCAAATCCAGATGTACTGCTTGCATACTTACTCTAGGAGAGCTTAAATACCTTGCTGAACAGAGCTTGCTCAGGATACAATCTCCATTCATTCATCACAGCATTCTAGGTAAGACAGATAACTACAGTGGTTCAGATACAGCAGTATGGATTTTGGTTCATGTTAGCAATGAGGAAATGCATACAGAATCTGCAGCAGGCTTATATCTCGTAGTTTTATCTTTGCTAATACCACTATATGTTCTAGGTATTATTAGCTAACTTAACGCTGGCATAGATATGCTGTTCTGTCTGTAGTGCCTTATAAAATGTGGTAGGTAAACAGATTTTAAAGACAGCACTTAATCACACTCATTGAAAAATCATTAGGAGATGTTCTCATGTCTAAGTGTGACTTGTAGTTGTAAAGCAACTTAAGGCCCCGTTCAAGACAAAATTTATATACTTGTTTACTTTTGTTATCAAATAATCAGAAGTTATTCTTTAAACAGGTCTGAAGGAAGAAAGATACCTAATGTGTCAGTTAAATTTCAGCACTGCGCAAAATAAAAAGTATATAAAACCAGAAACTGAGTGTGTTCTTTTGATCCAGTTCTGTGTTTAAAATATGATCTGTCACAAATATAGCTAATATAGCTTATGCAAAACCTGTGCTTTACTGAATGTTTTTTTAATGATAATTTAGTTAGGAACTTAAAGTATAGTTTAGTAGCTTGGATTTCCTATGATGTTTCAAAATATATTAGTGCATCCTTATGTAGTTCATAATATTTTCTCTGCTACAGTAAAAGTAATTTGGTTTTCTAGAAGTTATTCTGAATGGATCTCTTCTCCAGTATTATCACTAGTATTATTCATTGTATAGTTATTAAAAGAAACATTGATTTTTTTTTCTTTATTGATTGCAGGGTTCTAAGCAGAAGATATCATGAATTGTAGATTACTTGTCCAGTACAATATACCACCACATTCCATAAAACAAAGTATTGAATACTGTCTAGCTTTATAATGAGTGTTTCATTTTTAATCAAATTCCTCTAAACCATCTAAATGGTGGTTGTACTCCTCTAGGGTATTTTTTTCTATTGAACAGTATTTTGTAGACTTAGGAGCAACAGTTTTTTTCTGCTTGTTAATGTGATGTATTGAAAGTATAATTGCAAAAACTGGAAAGGGACCATGTGCAACTTAACAAAACAAGCATTTGCAAAGGTTTTAATAACCTTAAAGCTGTCAAGTTGTATATGTGAAATTCACTGTAGTACCATAAAGCAGATACTACAAAACAAATATATGGGAATAAGGTTTGTTTCAACAAACAAAAGTAGGATTTATAATTCAGCATTTACGTGACTTCTAATGAATGACTGTGATTTCATGTCCTCAAATTATAAAATCTCTAATGGAAAAGTACTGTTTTGGTTGTGACTTAGCAATATGCTTCATCTCTAACCATTGAGATATCGTAGGGTTGGCTCAGGACAGAAACATTACATTAATTCTATGAAAAAGAAACACCGAATCATAAGCATAATATGTGATAACCCCTGTTTTATATTCAGTATCTATAAAAACAATTTTAAAAAAGGAATTTTGCTGAGCAGACACATTATGTCTCATATGAAGGAGGTGTTCAAACATTTCTATTCCGCAGGACTGATAGTCTTCAGAAATGGTCCCATTTGTGGTTCCAGTTAACACTCAAGTTCCATTTAAGAACAGTCAAAGCATGTGTTTATATTTCATCACAACTTAAAAGCTATATTAAAGCCCAGCATGTTCTTAAGATCTCTTCTGAACCGGGATTCTTTATTAACTCTGACTCCATAAAAATATCTCATATGACTTCTTGGTATTACATCAAGCTCCCAGTAAGATTAACTTGTTTAGCTAGTACATTTAGAAATCAGACTTCTGTGGCTGAAGTCTCTCTGTAATGAGACACCCAAAAATGAAAACTGTTTATATCAATGCTGCTTTTAAATGGTTCTGACATAACTCTTCTGTTATGTGGAATGATAGTGTACTACATACATTTCTGAAAGGCACATAAGTAGAAGTCCAGATGAGCCATTATAAACAGCCCTAAGGGAAAAAGTAGAAGTAAGCTTGGGAATAGGATTCTCTTCTTCCTCCCAGATGAAAACCCTAGCTGTTAAGTTATTCAAGTACACTTTTGTTTGCTTGTTCTTACTTTGGTGTCATGATTTATATATATTACAGAGGAGGAGTAGATGTTGTTCACATACTGTTCTACAGTTCATTCATTTAAATGCCCTTCTCATAACAAAGAAAAGTCTTAACCAGAGAACAGTCAAAATGCCCTTCTATCAGTATTATGTCTGGCTAGTGTAACTGTCTCTTTGCCTGAAATGACGGCTGTGGTAAATCTCATTTCTGGGCACCCAATTCTTCCCTATTTATTATAAAGGAATATCAGGTGTCTAACTCAGCACTGCAAATTTCATCTCCACTGCAGATGCTTAACATTCAGAGCTACAGAGCTGAGTGTCCCAAGTCGGTGAGATTCCAGAGCTGAAGCCCAATGACTGGATCATCTTTCTTCTTTTTTAGTTTATTTAATTCTGATAATTTTCCTGAAGAATACCATTTTGGTCTCTCAGATGTTTGTTTCTCATTGACAGCTTTGACTAAGAAATAAGGAGAGAACATTGGGGAAAGTTTTTAAAAAAAATCCATCCACTCATTTGAATTAAACTCAGTTGCAATGAGTTGCAAATAGTGGGACTGGGTATTGTCAAATAACAATAGTATGAAAGTAACTGGACTTAAGATCCCTTCTTACCTAAGCCTCTGGTTGCGAAGAGGGCTATTGCAACTTGCAGTGATGTAGAAACAGGAAATGCTAACTCAGTACTGGAGCTGTATATATTAATCTAGATAAAGTGGGGGATGTTCCCATTATCTGGGTTTTCGCTTACTTTAAGAAGTCCTCACTTTAGCTCCCCAAGAGCTCTAAGTTGTAAAGCCTGAAGAGATACCATTTGCTTTACCACTGTTTTCTGGTAAAACAAAGAGAAAGCCTGCTTTCTGTCTTTCCATCTATAATCATTTTTATAAGCCTCTGCTCTTTGTGCTTACAAAGATTTTTTTCTGAAGTACACTTCTGTTTTTATGTTTAAACACTTTAAGCAGATGATCCCAACTATTTTTGTCCATTTAACTAGATTTGCAGTGGCTTTTACGATGAAAATGAAGGAACTGGCAGCAGCAGAGTGGGTAAGTTTACATGATGATGGTGATGCTTATAGTATTATCAACTATGCATTCTCCTAAAACGTTTTCTAAATGCTAGAGAATTGTAATAATCTTCATATTCTCTATTCCTCTTTTTCCTTTCAGAGAAAGCATTTCATATTTATGTATTTCGACAGGTCAAATAGATCTGGCATTTAAAAGCTGTTTAATATTTGAGAAGAGTATCCAGCAGTTTAGGAAGTGCTTCTCTGTAACATTTAAAACTAATCATTGCTGTTGTTATTGAGTCTCTTCTGATGCCATATGCATATATTGTTTCTTTTTGCATCATTTAATAAACTTTATGTTGCCAAAATTCCACTAAACAGCTTTACTTACAATAAAGAACTTGGAAGAATAATTTGAAAATACTTGTTTTGTCAACACTGGAAGTAGAATGAACTTCTTAAGGTGAACTGCAGAGCTAAAATTGAAGTTATGCTAAGCCCAGCAATATGTGATATACAGCCCTGTTGACCAGGCCTTGAGGGATATGTAGCACATAAATAGCACTTAACTTTGTTAAAACTCATCTCTCCTCCTGAAAATAAAACAAAACACACTGTGCTGAATGATATATGGAAAAATACTGAATTAAATTATTTTCATCCGACAGTATAGTGGTTAAATAAATTTGGCAATGTATTTTAAGGAGATTTTTTAGCCAGCAAAGAACTGGCAGTAATAATGGTTGGTTCTCTTTTCTTCATTTAGTAGGCACCATTGCATTTGCTGTGTCACAAGTCTACTACAGACATTCAGTGCAATTATTTTTAGTATCTGATGCTCCTGTTTGAAAATAGTCTGGGTCAACATTTTCACCCTTACATGGTTGAGTTGATGGCAGACTGCCAGTGGAGAAAATTGAGACAAATCCTTGAAGTAGACAGTCCTCAATCCTGGTTTCTGAAGAGCGGCATAAGACAATAAAGAGCTGCCAGTCATTTGAGTACAAGGAGTGCTTTTGGGTCATGTCAGGCTGCACTGGTAACCTGTGAAAAACTCCACACCAGACGGCAGGGCTTGCTGATCCAGCTCGATGGCCCAGCTGATTTTCTGTGCAACGTTAGCTTTCCAACTAACTTGTTGGCTAAAGACTTGTACTGGATTACAGAGAGCTTCACTGAGCACCAGATCCAGTGAAGGGTAAGAAGTAAGGGATAAAAAGACCAAGGCAGGACCACCCTCTTCCAGCTGCAGTGAGCTGTTAGCTGCCCTCACCTTATCTTGTGAAACATCAGCTGAAGTTGAACAATAAATGCAAGAAGTAGAAACTAACTGCTTGGTATCTCTTCAGTTCTAATTTGCATCATAATATGATCATTAAAACGCCCTTGCCTAAAAAAAAAAAATCACTTAGAGGTGGAGCTTGCACAACAGAACAATTTAAAACTCAATACTTTGTTTCAGCATGAATTGATTTTTTTTTAAATCTATTTCCATTAAAAGTATATATGAGCAGACATAGGAGCTGGTATTTACATTACAAATATAATTTGGTTTTAGTAGTTACTACAGTGAACATCATGATAGGTAAACATGAAGGGGCACAGCTTCTGTCATAGATCTTACGCAAGAAAAAGACAAAAGTAACGGAGTATAAGGAGAAGAAACAAATTTAAACTTTGAAATAATTTTGAAATCAGTACCTCAAATGTTTTTAAGTACTTAACTTTGATTTTACCTAAACACCTTTGTGCTGCGGGCCTATGAGACTCACTCAGTGTTTTGGAGAAAGTCTGTGGCAGACAGGGAATTGGAGGCAAGTCTGTCAAGTCCTAAAATGAAATACCACCTGCTAACCTGTGTCTTAAATGCTGGGGGTTTGAGTTCTTTTTCCAGCTGTATCATCATATACAGGGTAAGAGCAAATGTGACACATTTACTTTCAGACAGTGAAGAATATGAATACATCTTTCCATACGTAGGTCACAGAATATTAACACTTTTTACATATTAACTCACACTAATGTGAACTGCATTATTCCTCTAACGTGTGCTTTATTAGTTAGTCAATTAAGAATTTAAATTACGAACATGTAAGCAATTGCACTGTGCTCAAGGGCTGTATCTTCCAACAAATTCTTTTCTAGTACGTTAGATAAATTATCTTTAATTATGCAGCACATAATACAGCATTTGTAATAATCTGTATTCCAAGTAAGTTTGAAATACTGTAAAAGATCTTGTGCTTACAGTCAGTGTTTTATTTCAGTAGTGTAAAACTGGTGCATAAGAATTACATAAGCCGGTTTTATTAGCATTCAATTTCATTTTTCCATTCTCCTCAAGACAATTTAAAATAAAGAACATAACAGAAAATTGATCTATAAAGTGTGAATACATCTGTATGCCCTGTTCCACAGTATTCCTGCTATTTTCTACTTGATGATCCAAGCCCCAGCAGGATTATACTCACTGTAAGCCATTAAAGGTCCAGCAGAGCATGAAACCAGATCCTTAACTTAAGCTTATTTTTGAAACTTAGTGGTTTTAGGGAACAAAAACCCTATCTTCACCCACCAGAGTTTGAGGCAGAGCTATGCGCTATGTCAGCTATGGAGGCAAGGCTGGCTTAAGCTGCCCTCTGCCCCATCTGCTTTTTTCCACCTTCTGTTTTGTTGCATATATGTGCATCTAGCACTGAATTTCAGCTATCCCACTTGTCCTGCAAATTTAAATTCTGAGGTTGGCCTCCAGCTTGCAATGCTGTCTCCATTGTTTGCAAGGCTTTTTTTAGGATTGGAAGATCCAATGCTATTTGAAATGCTACTTATTCATAGATAAGAGTAGACCTGAGAAATGTTAAGTAATAAAATAACCTATTAAACCATTTTTTCTTATTTTTAATTGCTTTGAACACAAAAGTTCATATAGCTTTTGAAAGATAAAGTCCATAGAATATCCCTAGTCTTCCACTGTAGCATAAACAGTGTTATTTTTTCCCCTCACTTCATTTATGTGTGGATTTGCTGCTTCTTCGTGTAGATTTTGTGACTTAGTTAATTCACTCTGATTCTCAGAAACCGCCTCCTTCCCATCTGTGAACTGCTTGTTGATGACTATTCACTTTTTATGACCTCTTTTCTATCCATTTCTTTTTCCAGTTCATTTTTAATAACTAAAATAGACTGTTACGACTGGGCAGTGGACTGGAGGGGCAGTCACATAGGAGTGATAGGGGAAAACCAAAAAGTTTGCAAGTAAAAAAAATTAAAAAATCACTTCCTTGGCTTCTTATCTCCTGAGCTGTCTGGCGCGGGACTTGGTTGCTTAACAGTTTGTTTCTGCATTAATTCTTGTTCTCCTAATACAATTCTCTTCCTGCCTTCAAGTCATTATCCTGCAGGTGTGATTTCACAATCTGCTAAGGATGGGGAGGGGGTGGGAGAGGAGAAGGGAAGACTAATGTGCAGCTTGACATGATGCACTGGTATACGGGATGCTCTGCCTTGGCTAACTCTGTTATTCCAACAACTTTCCACATTAAGAGGCAAGTCTGCATAGCAATATTTAGCTTGAAGAGTTCAGTGTATTAGCAGTGTATCCTAGCATTCAAAAGTGGAATGGTTGGAGGGGAAACTTAGTAGCCCTTTTTCCATCTGCACTTCAGAAAGAGCCATGACAGGCAAATAGTCAACGACTCGGAGAGTTGCAGCCTGCTAGGACTGTGCCTCTCTACGTAATGAAATCAGCACCGAAGAGGAGGAGGCAAGATTCAGTCTCAAGATAGCAAAGACTGGTGCTCTAAAGAAGGTTGTGCATTTCTGGACACTATGATTAAGCGATAGCATTAGGTGAAATTCGTGAAGGAATATAATATCAAACTGGAACATTCAAGGTTATATTGAGCAAATCTATTGGAGATTACACCGGTTGAGTAATACCCTCCTTAGCTTACTCCTTTACAGGTATTGCAACCAGTGCTTTTAGAACACCTAGGAATTGTCTGAACACAAAGTTTTACACAAATACTTTGAGCTCAAAAAACTCTGCTTGTTTGCTGGGGAGTGGTGGTGTTGGTTTTTTGGGTTTGGGTTTGGTTTTGGTTTTTTCAGTGTGGAAACATCACCAAGAATATTTCAATGTTTTCGTGAAAAAAATATGTATTCCACAAATTCATGGTTGAAGTTATAGAAAGATATTGAAATAGGAACTTGCTTATTTAATCACCTAAATTAAAGAATTAGCATAGCAGCACTTCAGGAGTAACTTTGGAAGTGTAGTAATTACCTCTTTTGCTATAGCTGTTTTAAAATGATTTCTTACGCAATTTTTATTTGGGAATATTCTGCTACTGGCCAGTTTTCCCATATAGACAAGTCTACATATATTTTACAGCAATTTTTGAAAAGGTTAGAGGTAAATGGGTTTGTTTCATGCCTGATGTGTTTAAAAATTCTATTATGGATGAATGTAGACTGTGATTTCGAAACCAGCTATAATTTTTCCTTTAAGACTAACATATTTTGGGAACTAGGGCTGTTCTGTAGTGGAAAATCTTTCTATTCTAGGAAAATATTTTAATTTTCTATGCAGTAAGCAGGTTAATGATTATGAGAAAGGATACAGAGATAAACTAAAAGATATGTTTGTACTAACTTGGAAATTGTGTTAATTGCAAAATTGATTCATTGTTACTGTAAGTGCTCATAGTAAATGTAATTTACATTGCTGACTTGGCTTTTGGTGTTACTTAAATGTATCTTTCTAACAGTCTGTTTTGATTTTTAACAGTCAAAAGAAAATTACGCTGATGTGCATTTTGCTATACTGGTTGGGTTTTTTTGAAGAGTGAACAGATCTTTTATGGTGAACTATGAAAGTTACTTTTCTTCTCCTTCTCTTTAAAGCCAGATGCTAGGCAGAAAATATATGTCCAAACTCAAGGTGAGATACTAAGGCATTCAATTTATTTGAATCAAGTGTTTGGTACCTGTATGTTTATGTATCTACCTTCTTTGCCCCGGAAATATTTTGCTGAAATGGGTATGGGATTTGAAGTCCTGGCTCCACTGAAGTTGAGCTTTTTGCCATTGACATTAATTGAGGCAGTATTTCAGTCTCTTAGCTTAAATTTTCAACTCATTTGGTGCTTTTATAAAAAGTTGTCCCAGATTCTTTACAGTAGGAATCTGAAAGATAAGGTAATATGTAAGGTAACACCGAGCTTTCTCCAGAGCATACGGAAGTTTTGATGCTGAATGATTATTCTCTGAAACTCCAAATTCCTTTAAATGCTTTAAGTTGAGTTCCCAGCATAATGACACCCAACAAGTATCTAATCCAAAATATAATACTTAAGTGAGTAGTCTAGGGAACACTCAACTCAGCATTTTAGATGTGATTACTTAAGCTACAGCACCTGATTTTATTTATCTAAAAACAACTGTCTGCAGATTCCAAAACTCATTCCTGTTATGTTGAAATAACTCATTGTGAGGTCTATTTAGCCCATATTTAGTCTATGTTTAAGCCTCTTGTGGGGTAATAGTTAACTAAGAGATTAAATACATTTATAAAATAGTTTCATTAGTAAAATAATTAATCTTTAACATAAGGCAAAACAAATTAATATTCATTTTAGATTATATTTAATTTTGATAAAATTTTAATTTACTTTCTTTGCCTTATGTTAAGGACTTGGGTCTCAGCTGACCTGTATCTGTTTTGGAATATGCTCCTTCAGATAGTATTATCTCATATGTAGATTTTAGAAGGTCAAATTTAGCATGTTGTAAGTGAGCTTAATTCCCTCGGTTGCTAAAGAAGTTCATACGCTGTGCGATTGTGGAAATTTTCCATTGAATTTCAGTCTGATGACTACAGAAGGATTGTGCAGACAACCTGATGTTGGGATGAGAAAAACTTGAGGTGGGAACAGCTGTGTGTGGAATTCAGTGTGCTTAACAGAAATACTGTTTTCTTAGGGCAAGACCTCAAGAACCATAGTTCAGCCATCCAGGGACCAATCAAACATGTTGTGTTTCTCTTTTTTTTTCCACACAGGAATTAAGACTACACCCAGTGAAACATTTGACTGGTATAGATTTCTACAAAATGCAGGTAAAACTCACCTTTTTTCTGTATTCACTATATTTATTCTTAGGAGATGTCACTGATGAAAGAAATGTAGAACATGAAGGTTAACTGATTATATAATAAAATGACTTAATGATACGAAAAATGAAAAACTCTAATATTACATTCAGAAAGAATATTGATCAGATTAGCCTGGTTAAAAAACTGCCCAGACTGCCTCCAGATTTCTGGTCTGTCCAGGGCTGAATTGCACCAAAAGGTAAAATGGTCATGACATATGGGTCAATGTCCCTTAGAAGGTAAGTAAGTTAGACCAAAGCACCAATACCTGAGCATGCTGTGCTTTACAGCTGTGAGATAGAAACTGTGGATGTCTTTTGTAGAAGAGCAGCTGAAGTGAAGAAGTGGTGAAGAAGGGAAGTATGTGTTGATAATTTATTATTTGGTCTTGATCTAGAGCCTGTCTCTGTTTTCACCAAAGTAATGTCATGTAAGGCAGATGACCTAATTTAAAGTCACCTGATCTTGGTAATGCTTTAATTGCTCCAGCTGCCTTTCCCCAAAAGAAGAATTTGTGGGCATTTTACTGTGGTAAAAGTATTTCAATATTATATTCATCAATCCCATCTCTGATAGTACAGCTGTTCCCTCTGTTACAAATGAATCCTCACTAGTCAGTTGCTTTATCACATCAGTAAATATGTGCCATTATTCAAAACCGGTGTCCAATTTTAAATTGAGCATTGTGAGGTTATTTTGCTCTCAGTAAATCACGGCACACAAGCACAGCACTACTAAGATTAATAATTTTCTGAAGTGAAATGATTTGTCACTTGCTCGCACAGCCTTAGTGTTGATTGGCTCTCACGTCCAACCATTTTATGATTAAAAGAGCAGTCAACAGATTGAGGAGGGGGAAGCTCCCCCTAAACTGCATTTCATCTAATATATTAGAGACAGTTTTTTGCCTAATGTATACTAATGCAAAGTGCAAAATAATTCATAATGTACACAAAAAGCAAATGAAAATGTGACTCTAACATCTGTGCGTGTTAAATAATAACTTGAAAACTGGCATCAGATTATTCAGGATTGTTTTTTATGACTGTTTCATCTCATTTGTCTCACCAGTCTTGTCTCTATGTCCATCTCTGGTGGCAGCCTACAATTTCCACTTCTTTTAATAATGCACACGGAGGCAGGTTTTTTGGCTATACCTTTGCGCTTACCGCAGAGTAATTAGGAGTTCCCACTGAATTGCTTCTCTGGGGATCTGCAGTTTCAAAGTGTTTAAAATTCTACTAAACTTGGAGCAATCAGTAGAAAACTATCAAAAATAGAAGGCAGTTTTGCTCAGAAGAATGTGATTTTGATAGTGTAGGCTTGCACAATGAAGTACACTTGAAAAGATCCCTAGCTTTTATACAGATAAAGCTATCCAATCTCATTCATCTCTTTTTTTTTTTTAAGACTTTTTTCCTGAAGTTCTATTCCATATCTAAAGGCATTTAATGATTTTTGTGGGAAATATTTCTCCAGATAACTCTTACCTGTATCTTTAGCAGTATCCTTGAACATTTGTCAAATTCAGGATTCCCAGGGCTGAATGTAAAGAAACAGCACATGCCCTAAAATGCAAATTATAATACATTCAAGCCATCAATGTTAAACATCCTTGGTGATCAGGCCATGTATTTTCAAGTTATTCTTTAAAATGAAATATTTCAAGACTTTTTTCATAGAACAGACTTCTTATGAATATTCTTTGTACTGATTTTTTTTAGTCATAGAAAAGCCTTAACATTTAACTCATGTTAAATGTAACACCAGTACATAAATAGTCTCTTTAAATCAGTATAATGGCTTCAGAAAGAATTTAATGGTAGATTTAAGTGGGTGGCAGAATGCATTAAATACATTTTACTGTGGCAGACTTCCCCCCAGCCCCCAAATGTGAATGGTACTAAACCAAAAGCTAAAGAATCCCAGCTTTTTGTACATTTCATTTGATAGTTTAGGTCACTAACATAAATAGCAATTGCCTAACACAAATTGAAGCAGTGCTGTGAAAGGTTTTGTTGTTGTTATTATGTGTGCAATACAATCTCAGTACAGGAATCATAGTCTCAACAGCTGACTTGAGAGTTGCGGAGGTGATGTTTGTGTAGCGTTAGTGTGCTAGCTCCTAGTTGCAGTATTTTCAGTGGCTGGCTGTTAAAACATTTATTGGCTAAATCTAGGAGTTTAAAAGTGAATTTGCATTCTGGTTACAGTCAGCTTCACAGAGTTTGTCTTAGGTGGATGAGAGACAGTAAGCAACAGTGGTCCAGGCTTTAAGAAGACAATGTCTTCAGTGTATTTAGTAACTCAGACTAATTAGGGAAGTGTTACAGCCTATGTCAGTCTGGAGGTCAGACCAGATGATTGAAATCTTTTTCTCTGACTTTATAATACAGGAATCTATATATAGGGTAATCAGTTTTGTTAGCAATTTTAGATGCCTATCTATAGACTTGAGAGAGACAATGGAGGTTCAGGCTTTTGCTGTAAATTGATTGACAGAAAATGGCAAGACAGTCTAAGTAAATGTGAAAACTGAGACTGATCTCTGACAACTTAGCTCAAGGATGGAGCATAGCTACTTAAGATCACAGACAGGCTTGATGTCATCATATCGTGATGAAAGGCTCCTTTTGATTTCTTTGGAATGCAGCTGAAGCTTGTAAGATGTAAACCCTAATAAACACTTAGACATCATGTGATTAGAAGATGTAGATAACTAACAAAGTCTATACTAATGAACTGAGAAAGCTTGTTTACCCAACAGATAAGACTAAAAACTGGTTTCCTGGAAGGTGACATAGAATCATAGGATCAGATGCTTATTGCACTATCAAATAAAATATGCAACATACTTCTGTAGTTTGCTTTTTCTACTCTCAGATAATTTCTGCTTCATAGCACGGCTATTTTCAGAGCTTGAAAAGTTTACATAACCTGTCATGACACAGACAGCATTTTACAGAGGCATTATATTTTCCTAAAGCTATGCTGGAAAAAAACACCCACATAAGAAAAATTAAATAGTAAAAGTTTGTGCAGATATAGCTGACCATAGAAATAATGATATGACAGCAGCAGTAAACTGTGTTCCCCAACAGATCTGAAAACATAGAGCTTTTTTGTTGCCTGATCTGTTAGTGATAATGAGAAACAGGGGAGAAAAGGATTGCTGGGGAATTTTGCAGTCTAATTTTTCTGGATTAGTAGCCTGCCCCTGGAAGTTAACAGGTTCATTTAATTTCTGTTGTCTTCACAAACATATCAGCAACTCTAGCAGTTATACACTATTGAATGTGCATAGCAGTATAAACACTTTGGATATAGTTATTACTTCACTTCCCCTTAATTTCTAAGAAACAAATTGCTTCGTAAAATAAAAGCTCAACTTCATAAAACATTAATAAATGTTTGAGATCTGCAAGTGGTTAAGTATGTTGCTGAAATAAGACCTAATTGGGCTAATAATTGTCAAAGTTCTGTGTTGTCAGTGACTTCAATTACAGGAACTTCAGAGTCAGTATAAAGTGAGATAGCATGTTGAAGCTGTACTGCAGTAGGACACCACCATGTCAAACAAGCTGGAGATCTTGGCTGGTCTGAGCAGCGTGGTTTTAGTAGTTGACTTGTGAAAGAGACACAAAATCAAACTCTTCGTGCCAGGAGATTAAAAGAGCTAATGATGTATGGTATTTCTGCTGTGTGTAGGGAGATGAATGTAAAGAATAACTACAAATTGAAAGATTTAGAGTATCAAAATTTCACGCCAGAGTTGGACAAATTTATCTGTGTTTCAAATTCAAGAAGATAAAGTAACCATCTTAGAGACTGAAATCTCAGCAATAAGCCTATGGATTTCCTTTTCTAGGAGATCAGTTAATACTTTGAGATGCATAGGAGGTGGATAGATGAACAATTTTCAAGCGGAGTTAAAGATCTCTGTGGTTCAAAGTGAACAGAAAGGAAAATGAGAAGGGTTATTTACCCTCACCATCTCATCATGGCTTAGATTTTGTTTCAGAACAAAACCAAAAATGGATCACTAAGCCCAAATAATATGGACTTGGTCCTGTTCTCTAAAGGTCCATAGAATACAACAGTGAACGTGAAATCAGGGGTTGGAAAATTAATCTTAAAATCTTTGATCATCCGTGACCTAATATTAATAAGAAATACTTTGACCGGAGACTGGTTTTTTTACGTTACTGGGCAATCTTTCTATCCTAAATTATAACCTGTAAGTTCAATATTGATATACTTGATAAAATATACTTAACCTCTAGTACCAATTGGATTTTAAGCTGTAAAGGAATGAACACATTTTAAGAACTTTGGCTTTGTGAGGTTGTTGGTTCAGGTCCAAAATAATAACTTTGAATGAAAAATCACATTGTTCCTCTTTGTATTTTTCTCCTCTCTAGAGATTTCAAAAACACCCTACAAAAGCACAGTAAAGACTTTTAAATAAAAAAAAAAAATATTTTCTTTATTTGAGCAAATGGTGAGAAAATTGCTTACTTAAGATGTTCTCAAACTGCTGCTTTACCTCTCAGCACGCTAATGCTTGATATTACTCATTCACTTAGAGGCCTGCAGCTTTTCAGTAAGATTAAAGATTTGCAGTAATATATTTATTTTTACTGTACATCTGTGATTACTGCATTTTTTTCCCGATCGTACCTAGAGGGATGGAGTTAAATGAATCTGCTCTTTCAAAATGTGTTTAGATAACACTTCTACTTATTCTTGCCTTTCTTGGAAAAACAACGTCCTTACTAATGCTTCAGAAATGATTTAGGCTTTTGTGTTAGCTGTCTGTGTTCATGTTTTGGTATCCTGGCATCTAAGTACAGATTTTTATAAAGGCCGAAGTGTAAACTATCATAGTGCGTCATAATAGTTATGTAGTTTGTGTGACAAACAGTTACACAGTTTCAGATAAGGCACAAACTAGGAGCCAATGAAATCTTAAATAATAAACTGCTTGTTTCCAGTGTTGCATTATGAAAATGTTTTCCACTTTTAATGTACTCCATTCTCTCATTCTGTCTTGCAACTGAAGACCTCAAAACAGTTTAGCAAATGTTAAACCCAGTGCCATTGCTTCATATCAAGCAGTTATTAAACCTGCTTGCAGATGAATGGGTAAGTCCAGATTTGACAAACTTTCTCCAGGCCATGCTATGACTCAGAATCACAGCCAGCAGGAGAACATGAATCCTGAGTATTAATCACATTTCATCTATTAGCCAGTATATTTCGTGCCAGGTTCCAATACTATCAACAAATACACCGGCACAGCAGTTGGATACTCTTTTGATCATGCAATTCCACACTGAAATTTTAAGTGCCAATGCTACATTGCTGTGTTTCAATTTTGAGCGGCGTAATACCACCTCTGCTCCACCATGAAAAAGGAGTTGCATGACTGTGGGAGTTCCACGTCAGTCTTAATCTTCCACTGTGTCTGTCTCATTTCAGCTCACCTGCAGTTCATTTGTTACCATCCCCGTGGTCCTGTGTGGCATATCAGGACAGCATACCATCAAGCTGATGAGAGGAATGAGTTTTTATAATCCTATCAATCACTGTTCTTGTTTTGACCTCTCACATCTTGCTAAACAGGTGACCTGCTAAGCAGGCTTAAGACCAGCTTTGGCCAATGTGCAGCTGTTTTTTATAGATAAAGCCAATGTAACAAATCAGACTACAGCCATAGACAAATACTGACAACACATGTTTAAAGGAGCATCTCTTACTGACATTAAACAATTATTTTTGACACATTATATTTGATTACAGTGGCAAGACTTGACTTGCATTTGGTGTATAGTGATTCTGAAGGATGGCTGGAAAACGTGTACCATGCAGTCTTTTCCTTTTATTGCCAGTGATTATGTACAAATCTTTCCATTTTGTATTTTCTTTGCAAAGCAAACAGAAGGATGCATGAGCTAAGAGATAATGAAGCACAGTGTGCTGTTTCAAATCTTTGCTTTTGTAACACTAACAGAAATGGGGAGAAACAGATGCAAACGTTTTTTTGTTATTTGGGTGTTTGCATGTCATTCAAACAAGATAGTGACACAGTGAATGTATCAAAAGAGCAAATCAGTTGATTGTGCCATATTGATGTACTTCCGTTTTAGAACTGAATCACAGGAGGTGGTAGTATCTTATTACAGATTAAGTAGCCTATCTGGGAAAGGCAGAATGATAGCAAAAATTCACATACCAAAACTCTTGTTTAAGCTCAAGGAAAAAGAAGTAATGCCTTCTTTCAAATACCAGTTTTCACCCAGCTGATGGCTATAGCTGGTATAGGCAGCTATTGCAGTTATTCTCTTACTATGTTCCCCTTTTCAGCGTTCTTGTGAGGACAAAGCATACCAAAATGATTGCTTGCTTGTACAAATGGCTACCTTTTTTTTATTTTCCCCCCACAGTAGGGGTGCTAGCAAGGCTTGAGAAAGCAACAGGTGGGAAAACACTGATGCAGGCATCATCTTGATGTGTGAATTTAACCAGTTTCAGTGAATGAGCAGAAAGCTAACAAGATACACAAGTGCTGCTGCAGTTTGATCTTAAGTAGATAGAGAATGAGTAAACTCCCAGCACTAAACAGTGGCAGTGATGTGCTGGTAATACAGTCTTCCCAGGAATGTCTTTATATGCTTTTAAGTGGATTGAGTGGGGAAAGTCTGCCTGTAAAAATGAATTGCATGATGACTGAGATCTACCGCATACAATAAAATAAAACTACAACTGATTCTCACTACACTAAATTGAATGGCAGAGGCAAATCCTTTTTTTACTAGCCCATCTATGACAGTTTTTAGAAATGCCATGTAGGATCCAGTCTGTAGTCCAGTATACCCAATAACTGCTATTTCAGAGAAAAGTGCATAAAATTTCATGATAAGACAAGTAGGGCTTTGTAAAGTTGCATGAAGGGGATAGTCTGCAGTGAGAGTTCAAGGCTGTGAATGTCTTTTCAAAATAATAAAGGTCAAATAAGTGGGCTATTTTCATTAATAAATATTATTTTAGGTAATTTCACTAGTGAAATAATTAGACTGTTATTGATGAGATTCTTGGGAGAACTACTTTTAAATCCCACAGGAACTAAATGGCAAAATCCAAAGTACAATTACTGTCTGTGGGGCCAGTTTCCTGTTTCTCTTTCAGATTAAGGTTTTCGTACAGGGAGCAGAATGGCAGTCAGGACTGCTCAGAATCGGTTTATTAGGGCTTTTCATTGTCAAAGCACTTTAAACCCTTATCTAATAAAATGAATAGACTGAAAGCTATAAGATAGAAACAGAAAGATGTTAAGAGATAAAAAGAAGCAGTTATTTCAAGCATAGTTAATGTTGATTAGGGTACTGTCACATCAAGAGTGTAATAATTCTGTAGTCTTTACGTGAGAACAGGGAGTCCTGATGTCTCACTACTGTCTGACTGAGCTTTCAGCACTAACTTTAAGTTTGTTCCAAAATAGCCAGAGCTGAGTATCAATAGGTGGGAGTTCATAATTTAAAATGAATATTTGTGCCGTATGGATAGTTAAAATGCAATCTGAATTTTGCTGATACTTTCTAGTGATATGTTTTGTGTGAGTTTATGTCATGAATTGAAACCACTGCTGCATGTCTTAAAAACAAACAGTATTAATGGCCCATTGCACCAGAAGAATGGCTTTTTCAATCCACATGTTTGTGTATTATAAATTACAAATTATTTCTTGGTCCGATAACCGGTAAAATATTACTTACCGTGTCTGCTGCAGCCACTCTTGACAGCTCAAGCTGTTTAAGTTAAATGAAACAGACTAAATAATGAACCCTGTGATAGGGAGCATTTAGAAGTCCCTGAACTGCATTTTAATTTTAAAAGCGATAGCACTTGAGTATGTCATGAATCACCACTTTTTTGATTCTCCCCCTCCCACAAAATCAAGGTTTGATGCAGAGCTCATGTTAATCCAGTTCCTTGACGTGAGGGAAGATATTCCTGGCATATTTCTTCCCGGGCCTGGAGCAGAGCCTGCAGTTATGGTACACAACACCGTGAGGAACCTTAAGCTGGTACCAAGTTCGGGTGATCTTAAATTACGAATTGCAGCGATTCAGCGGTGCCGTATAAGCAGCTGAGTTGTTCCTGCAGCTGGTGGAGAGTGGAAGGGAAAGGGAGGAGGAGGAGGAGGAGGAGGAGGCCTCAGAGAAGGGAGCTCTGCAGTGTTCAGCAGCAGCAGCCGATGGTGCCACCACAACTGTCCTGCTGCCTTCCTCCGCTAATCATAAATCCCACAGACCGTCATTCTGACCATGAAGCATAGCCCTCCTGTGTGATATACGTGTGACATAGCCCCAGCGTGGGACCCGCGCGTTAATGTCTCACAGACAGCCCGCTGCTGAAGAGCAGCGGTTTGATGGTCCTTGTGGAACTGCCTAGTGTTAGATAATACGCCATCCATCCTTGCCATAAGCTCAATAAACAGGTGATCTGAAGGACAGCGAACTGATTTGTTCAGTACAGTAAATCAAACATGAATATTTCAACCCCTCTAGTGTTTATTAAGTTATGTTGTTGGTATGTGTGTTCATTCAGCAATTTGTGAATTATGTTGTTTTATCATAAACACATTTTACCAAAGTTCATCACGTAGCGACCCTTCTCCAGAAGTATGTTCTGAATTAATTGTGCTGTCATAGAGCCAATGGCAACTGCAATATCCTACACAAGATCTTCTTTTTGTAATATAGCCTATAAAACTATTTCGTATGGGTTCCTGCTGTGTATTTGCAAGAGAGATTTTCAATGCTAAAAATTCCCATGTTGAGATTTTTTCTGAAATTATTTTTCATTTGTATTTCTTAGCAATAAGGTTAGAATAAATGCTTTGCAATAATTTAACTTCTAGTTAATTATTCTGTACCAATGCTAGCATATTAGGGATAGATAACTATGGGACATTTACCTGATCTTTTATAACAGAAAGTGTCAGATCAAGAGCTCTAATCCCTACAGCCACTGATTAACTAAACCTCACAATATCCTTGAAATAGGTGGTGGATGCAAATTTATTCTTCTTATGGGTAGAAATACTGAGAAACACACTTATTTGTATAGTTGCCTAGTCAGTCAAAGCTGGGTTCTGGTGTTCAAGAATACCAGCCACTGGCTTTTTCTCCAAATCCTGCGCATTCACTGCCTCTGGAAATAAATTCCTATGCCCTATAAAATGATGTGCATGATTAAGTTCTCCACTGAGTTGATTTGAGGATTGATGCGAAAGCAAGAAACAGAGGGAACAATAATGAGAATTTTTCACAGTCCACCCTATTACCACTCATTCATGAAACAATTTGGAGTGTTCAGCTTTTTTATCTGTATTCAGACTTTTACAATTATTTGTTACAGATATTCCTACAGATGCAGGCAGTTTACATATGTTTCTTCTGATATGCGGACTTCGAAGAGTCAAAGACCCTCTGTATTTAGTAGATGTATTTTCAGGTAGGTACCTGCTATTTGAATACCCTTGTTTTGTCCCTGGATTCAGATGCATTTCTTTTAGTGTTTATAAATTTGGCATAAGCTGGTTTTTATTCATTGCAGAAAACTTCATCATGTATTTACATTTAAAAAAAGAAATGCTCATGTAACCATTGATCTGTTCAACACATTATTTCTGTACTGCGTCTTTTCCAGCCTGCTGGGAGTAACTGTGCATTAAAATCAAAGCAATATTTGATGATTTTACTTGCTGGGAAAACTGTTCTGCTGTTACATACAATATTAATGGAAGACAAAAGAAGAGTTCACCTACTTCAAAATAACATTTTTATCTTACTGTCCCGTGGCTGTTACATTGATTTGCACGTGTGCTAATTATTATCATTGAAGTTACAAGTAAATGTTACCACCCATTGTTATGGCTCAACCCTGTAAACTAGGCTGAAGTTTTCTTGTAGTCATGTAGGTGAGCGTTTTGCCAGGTTCTGCTTGTGTCTGTAAAAGGTTCAGGTATTCCAAGTTGGAAATTTAGCCTCCACTATTCAGCTTACTTTTATAAGCCTTTACCACCTTGTGACACTTAGTAACAAATGTAGTTTATTAAAGTCAAGTAACTGGTTTTGTTCTATTCTGGTATTGAAAGAGCAGCAGATTTCTCTTATGCATATAACTGAATATTAGTTGTAAAGGTTGCAGTTGCTTCCACATGTTCCTTTACATAGGAAAAAATTCAAATAATTTGGTCTTAGTAGCCAGAGTCACTACATTATATAGAGCATTGTTCTCTTGAGATGATTCACAATTACTATCTGAGCTTAGTTAAATAACCTTTGAATCATAAGAGAATGCATGAAGCAGAAATGCTAAATACTAACTTTCAGATATGCTAATAATTTGAATTCTGAGGAGTAATGTGAGGGCTGAGCATGAAATCCGGTACACATTCAGTCTTTTAAGTAGTAATACAATATTTGCCTAATTCTTTTTTATTCATGCAGCTATTTACATTGATTTTGGAGAAAAAAAATACATTAAAAATTAATAATTTTGTTTAATAAAAAAGATGTTCATCTTCTGTTTTAGGTTGGCACAGAAAGGATCCTAGTGTCCATCTGGGCATAATTGGACCTGCAGTAAGTTGATGTTGTAATTTTTATTTTATGTGTATGTTTATTCCCAAATATTTCCATTTACTCGCATCTGAGATATCGCAATAATTCTTTCCAAACTGAACCTAAGTCAGAGGACTTCTAACTGTTGCAGAGATAAGAAGGTGCAAACCTACCAGTTGTAAAGGCTGTTCACAACAGGTCTAAACTGTGGAAGTGGAAGCGGAAGCGATTCCAATGCTCGGACTTCCAAAGTTCAGAGTTCTGCTATCAGCTAAAAGGCCTCCGCACTCAGCATGTGCTCTGCTTTTGCATTGCAAAAGGCAAAGCAGCTAAGAGGGTTTTTCTGTAGAGGGTATACACTGAGGTAGCTCAACTCTATTTAGTTAGGTTTGTATTAATGCAAACTGTTATCAATAGCACTAAGATAGTTTACAGCCGCTGTAGATTTGTTTATAATATATACTGATTTTTTTTTGTTCAGAAGGCTTGGGCTAGTTTTATAGAGGGTATTTGCAGCTGGATTACTATAATTTTATGTCTAGCTCAAGCACATGACTTGATAATGCTATTAATCTATTATGGTCTCTTAGAACAAAACATTTAGTGTTTCATTTGACTACAGAAAGAACTTTTGAAGATTAGAAGTATAAAAAAAATTTGGATTTTAATATTGGCTTCTGTTTTTATACCTGTGGGATAGTACAAAATTTTTTAGAGCATCAGAAAGTACTAAAAATGGGAACTCTTGCAAATAAAATATTAGAAATGCCTATTTCAATATGAATAATTTATAAATGAGCTTATCAAATATTTTGAAAGGCAGCAGTTGCCATCTAGAAGAATTTTTTTAGCAGGTATTGTTAATGAGGTTTTTTTAATACCATGAATGTGATATCAGATGCTAATTATCCCTGTTCTTACATCTTTTGTTCACGTGGAGGATTGCGTCTTTGTTCCATT
Organism: Haliaeetus leucocephalus; assembly: GCF_000737465.1. Classification (NCBI taxonomy): domain Eukaryota; kingdom Metazoa; phylum Chordata; class Aves; order Accipitriformes; family Accipitridae; genus Haliaeetus; species Haliaeetus leucocephalus. Next base: position 5,088,765 of record NW_010973238.1, on the reverse strand, counting down.
CTATTTAGATTTTGATGCCATTTCTGGTAGTCTCAATTTGTACACAATTAACAGTTGTCAGCAGGTGCAAAATGATGCTAGGTTTCTGTCTGACACCAGACAGCAAGGACAGAGCTTGAGCTGACAAATAAAATTGGTGAAGTCTGTGTCACATTTAGAATCTGAGTGCACTAAGGCCTGGGATACAGATATCTGAGAGGGAAGGTAGGGTTGACTAAAATAAATAAACTGAGTTGTTCTTCTATGTCCACATCTCAGATTAAGCTTAGAGTTGGTATCATCCCTTCCAAATGAATCATATGTATTCTAGTAAAATGTGAGATTTCATTTTTTTCCCCCCTAAGTCATAAAGATCCTGTTTAACAAATTTGGAATTTACGACTTCTAATTCTCTCTTTTCACAACAGTGTCAATCAGTTAAATGGCAGCTCTTCTGTGTTTGCTAACTCTCTTTAGATAAAACATACAGTTGGGTTGCTGTCTCAAAATGTTGTCATGAGTTTCTCAGCAATGGTTTGCTTTTCACGAAGCACCACCTCCTGAAAGAGCTTAAAATCAAAACTATCGCAGTGTATTGGGTCTGGCTGAGATACACACAGTCATTATAATGAAATAATCTTCTTCTAGTTGTGGAGAAAGGTTTGAAAATGTGGGCTTATGAAGCATGAACATAAACAAGGAAAACTACTGAGTCCACCCAACTCCACCCTATCATTTTTAAATCAAGTAGCATGATTTTTGAGGAGGTTACAAGACTGAACTTCTCTGCAGAGGGAAGTATGCATCACTTTAGCCAAGTCTGAGTCTGTTCTGAATGCTTAAAAAGGAGTAGAGCTGCATAATTTTTCTGCCAGTCCTTTCTTTTCTAACTGTCTCTTAAAACTTGGTGTTTGAGTATCCACCGTTGTTTCCAGTTATTTCCACTTTGCGATCTGTCTGATTTCACCTGCAGAAACTAAGGCCCTTAGAAAGGAACCATCCACAAACATGTAAACGTTCTTAAGATTTCTGTTAAGTACAGTGCTGAAAAAGTGCAAAACTACAAAATGCGTGGTTATTTTCAGAACCATGAGAGAAAGATGAATATTCCCCAAATCTCAGTCTAACCAATACCCTACCTAAATATTTGCTAGCACAGTGTTTGCTGTGGGCCAGATCCTCAACAGTAGTGACTGCACTGTAAGCTGGTGAGGGAGCGGGGGAAAGATGCCTCTGAGCCAGTGAAGCGCTTCTCCTAATTCTGTGCAAAATGAGGTTCATTCCCACAGCTTCCCACAGCCCTGCACAGGGACCAGGGGGAGCTGCAGGGAGACTGGCCTCCTGCTTCTGCTTTTAGTATGTTGCCTGTGTCAAGGGAACATGCTTTACTAAACTACCAAATCTAATTGCAAGACTTTTGAGAAAGAAATCAGTCGTGGTACATGCATATCCATAGTAGAAGTCCTGAAAAGGCAGCCTGTAGCCTTAATCTAACCAGTGGAAAAGGTATGAGTAGGCAGCTGTGAAACAAACTCTTGCTGATGCTAAAAGGGTACTAAAAGCTTCGCTGTTTCATCTGGGTAATGTGTTCTTGTCCCTCTATAAGTCTCAGCTCTGATTCATCTTCACATGAGCCTGAAAACTTGCAGGCAGTCTGTTTTATAAGAAAATAAATAGAATCTGAATGGGCAAATAAGAACTATTTTTCTATTTTCTCATTCAGTTTTGTTCTTTGTAAATTTTGGGACATATGATTTTGTTTTTAAAAGCGGTTTTTACATTTTTATTTTATCTGCATTTTTTTCCATATTAATGCACAAAATGATTTGGAAGTGAACTGGTGTGGAAGGCAAATCTAGAGCAGGTGTAATGAAGCTGTGCTTTAGAATCAAAAGATACACTTCCTGCCTCCAGTGAGGATTTTAAACATTTTAGTCATCTTTTTAAATTTGCTTCACTTTTTCATAAGCTAACGTCTTTACAGTAAGCTACCAGAAATAACCCTGTGGCAGTGCATAGGCGGGATCAAGGACTGAACCTCCTTAAAACATTTAAAAACATATTTCTCCCATAATACTAAAATATTGCTAAAGGATGAAAATAAATCTCAGCTCCATTGGTATTTAGCTGTACTTTTCTTATTCATGTTACTTCTCAAACCACAAAATCTTAAGAAAATCAGTGCCATTATCTGTGAAGCAAGTCATGTTTATTGTGAATATTAAAACCCCACACATTAAGATTATATTAATTAAGAATATAAAGAACAAAGGCCCACACACTATTTTCTGCTTTGCTTCCATAAGATTATAACCTTTTCCCTGCATTTGCTATGCATGATTGTCTCAAATATGTTGCAGGACTGGGTACTGTATAATGTAAAATTTTTAGCATTTATCTCTTCTTCCAGGTTTCCTTTTGTTCATTTCTATAATGAAATTTGAAACAATAGCTAATTTTCAGCAGCTCTATATTCCAAGAATAGAAGCTTATGAAGCTTTAAAAAAGTTAAGGTCACAAAACTTGTGTTCAGCTGTTGGGTAATCTCTTGAAGCCCACTTTGTACCTCTCTGCATAATTCTTAACCATTCTTGTAGACAGTACAGAATATTGCTGTGTTTGTAATAACACTGTTTTCCATTGACAGCTATTTTTCCTCTGTCCAACTTCTTTCCATGCCTACTGAGACAGTTTTAGTTGAATAACTGCCTCCACAGATGGAGGGACCTAGCAGGTCATCTCTTTATAGTGGATGGCTGTTAATCTACTGTGTGTTTTCTGGGCTAGTTCTAAAATTAAACAGCTGTTGACACAACTAAACTAAGGAACTAGAAGAAGTCTAGTAACCTGCTCCAGAATACCCAAGAGCACAATAATTAGGAAAATCAGATAGGAGACAAAGATACAATTTCAAATTCTTTAGCCTGCTGAGGAATACGTAATTCTGCCAGCTATATCCTGAATAAGTGCCCTACTCACCAAGATATTTTTTAAAAGGTAAGAGCTACTGCTACCATTAAGCTGACAACTCTTCTAACCCTTTGTTTGCTTGTTCTTCCAAGAAAAACTCCCTGAAAATGAAACTCTTGTATAGAAATGGTAAAATAAGCTGTTCTAATATTTCTTAAAAAGATTATATAGTTTTCTTTTAGGCCTGAAGTTTTATTACTTTAGATCCTAGTTGCCAAATTGTTTCAGCTGAATTAAAACTGTATTTTTTACAAGTTGTTAATTGTCCCAAATTGCAGTAGTAGAGCTACATGCTAAGCCAGAAGATGTTGAATTTCCTTAAGCATTTAGTGTATGGAAAAGATGATGTAGAATGGTAGAATGGCTGAGTTTAGTATGTTTGCAAGGATCTTCTATTTCTGGCGCATTTGCTGCAGGCAGATTGCGTTGCATTGCAGACAACAGTTTTGTTTTCAGTTCTCCTGCTGAGCCTATTCAACAATCGATCAGATAAGAATTGTAATGTGGGGTCACCTGCTGCTGTGAATAAAGCTGATTCCTTTCACAGCGATGCTGTCAAAACCTCACGAACCCGATCAAATGAGCAAATTCTTCCTATCTGTATTGAATATGCTTGCAGATACAGCTTTTCACTCTTTAGTACTCTGGGTGATACTCTGACAGAACTTTAAATGCACTAAGACCTGTTTTCCCCTACAAAGTCTAGAGGGCCACAGTAGTCCCAGCATGATAATGAAGGTGTTTCTGGATCATTGCTTCTGTCTGAGTTAATTTTTATATGACAGCAATTTAATATGGTGTGTATATAGAAGATTTCCTAGATTTTGATCATGGTAGGCCCTGTCCTTAACAGGCGCCTTCATCTTTGTGCAGCATTTGATCTGTGACTTTCTGCGCTGTCAAACATCTCAGATGTTTCTTTGCCCGTCAGCAGAGTAGAACTTCCTTAATAGCATATCTGGTCCTGTTAGCTGTGGTTTCTTGCTATGTGCCCACTCCCCTTTCCATGTGTCATCTTATCTCATCTGTTCTGATAGAAACTATTCATACGACGCAAGCTGCTTTTCTCTGATCTCTGCTAAATTGATGAAATTTGCATCTCTCTGAAGGCTCTTCCTCTGGATGGATGATTTTTTAATAAAAGATGATAGGTAGCTGATGATCATATTTGCCTGCTATGTTGATAGGTAACAAAATAAAATGTGGCAACACTCTACCTGTAGAAGAACTGAATCACAGAGACATTTTGGGTGGAAGTAACATTCTTTTCTTTTCAGTAGGTTTTTCTGAGACTGTGCTAAGTTCCTAGGCAACTTGCCATAGTCAGTTGGCTTTGGAAGCATTCACATCTTTTAAGTGCATTTCCAACTTACCGAACAGCTTATGTTGTATCTAATTTCTGTTATATTGAGCCTGTGGTTAGATAACTGTGCCCCCTCAAGTTCCTAAATGTAGCTCAGGGGGATCACTTCTCTAAGTCATTGCTACACCCATCCTGAAGGTAATATTTTAACTGAATTCTCATATTCAGGCCAGGCTTCTTGGAATATCTACCAATAGAAGAATCCAGCTTAAAGGAGTGTTCTGTTTATGAGGCAGATGGCAATTTCTTGGCTTCCACAGAAGTAGATGGGATAGAAATTAATATCTTAAAAATTTTATGAGTCACAGGCTGTAGTTTTTCTCATCCTTCTAAAGGCAGAAGAGCAAAAGACCATATCCCACTGCTCATTAAATCACTTGCAAGTACTCCATTGATTTTAATGGAAACAGAGCATGGTTCCTCATGAGAGGAACTCAGCATCAAAATAGTACTTTGGGGAAAAAGCTGAAAAGATATTTATATAGAAATAGCAAATGTGAAGTTCAGTATGAAATATCCAAGGAACCTGTGACATGACATACTGGCTTAGTGTATGGATCTGTATCACACTCTGTTGCCAGGATCAGGTAGTGCTTCAGGAAAGGGCACTTGATTTTCCCTCCCTGCTGTTACCAGAAATACTTTCTTAAGCAGTTATGCAAGCCTTTTATTTCTTGCATTCAGTAGGAATTCATTCCTTAGTGCAAGAGTGATTCGCTTGAATCTTTTAATTTATGAAGCCCAGTTTTCAGGAAATAATTAATCTTGTGTTCAAAGTACACAATCATAGTTATAAAATAAATTCTGACTTTTTTCTAAAACAGTTTTCTAAAATGCTTTGTGAGTGTTCTCTATCTCATAATCTGGAAAAAAAAATCCAAACCCAAAATATTAATGTGCATTAAAAAAAATAAGCCATGTTGTTCCCATGTTACAACTGCTGCGTGCTGTGCAAGCTATCATAAATTAATCTAATATAGTCAGTCAGCCTCAATAAAAAAAGTTGAGTTCTGTTCTTCATGTCTAGTTAAGGATTTCCAAGATCTGTTTATTTCTTTTAATCATGTTAAATGAAAATAGCAGACATAGTTAAGCTTTGTAAATAAACCTGCTGGAGTTAATTGCCCAGGTTAGACAACTTTTTAATAACTCTAGCATGCCTTCATGTTAGACTGTATTTTAGAATGTTGTGTTTATTAGTTTTCAGACAAATGTTTCTGTCAGTGCATAACATCTATCTGACTGTCCCAGTTTACATGCGGATCGCTTCCTGCGTTAACTGAAGCCTGAAAAGTTCCTTTCCTTCCTCACATTGCTTACTCCATACATAAAGGGACAGAGAATTGCTTGGCACATCAGTGCATTGTTCCTCGCTTAGAGAGTAAGTTGTCAAATCGGTCATTTGAATCATGTCAGCCTTAGCAGAGTCATCTGAAAACAGTCATTCATGTTAAATAGATCTAGCTCTAATTAGAACCTGCAGCCAGAGGGATGTCAGAGGAGAAGAAATGGAACCTCCCTTTCTGACAGTAGCCCAAAGCTACGCTGCATTAGAGAAGTCACTTAAAGGTTTAGAGTGGAGTAGTTAATTCACGCTCTGCTATACTGTGCACTCCCCCCCCTAGCTGGGTATTCTAAGTGTCAATCGCTCACGAGAGCATTTGTCTGAAGAGTCAAATGCAACGACCAAGTTACAGATCTGTGGTATGATTTTAAAGCTCAGCACATTCATATATTTAAATATTTCAGTAAAAAATGTGCTAAAATTTATTTTTCTTTGCTGAGTATTTCAAAGATATGCTATAGTGCTAAAGTAGTGCCATATACCTGTGTGTGTATTCCTTTCTAGGTCGATCCACTTTTTACAAGTGAAGTTAAGGAAAAAGTTAAAAGGTAAGAAGTTAATGTTAAGCTTTCTGTCTGCTCCAAATGAAAGCAGTTGGCTGACTAGCCTTTAAAATCATGTGTGTAAATGCTCTTTTGTATATACAAATGAACATACATGCACAGCTCTCTCTGTGACTAACAAATGTGTTCTGATTATTTGGCATGTAACATTCTCAGACTAGATATTCTATGCATTTTAAATTTTACAATTACCAGTAGACTGCTTCATGTTTTGTGTTAAATCACATCTGATTTAGTGGGATTTGTATTTATTATTCTTTTGGGTCTTTTAATTCTTTCTTTCATCCTGGCCTCTGCAAGATTTTGCATGCTTGCTGTTGGTGGGTAAATGAGTAGATGGACAAGATAACCCTGTATAGCTTTTTTCTGTCCCTAGTTTATATGCTTCCTGATTGAGGGATATAAATATTAGAGAAACAAGATTTTTTTGTGTGTCTGCAGAACCTAGAATTGTCTGACTTGAACAGAACCACCACATTATCTCTGATTGATAATATCTGATAATAAAATCTGCATAAAATATGTGTTTGCAATGCCATTTTTGGAGCAAAAGATAATGTTTTTTGTTTTCTACCAGGTTATTCATGGGAAACATGACTCCTGCAATCATGTGTTTATACTCCAGTTGATATAGTTATTTATCTCTGCAGAAACTGGATGTTACTGCACAATCAGAAAAGCAATGTTCAACAAAGTCTAGTTGACAGGGAGTTGGTCTTAATGTCAAATGCACTTGTGTTTCCATCTGGCTTAGTGACCTCATGTTGAGGTTGAAGAGGCAGGAGCAGGGTCATCAAGCGGAGGAGATGCTGGCTTTTCACAAATGATCACCAGTCTTAAAGGTCTCATTCAATTCATCTGAGATTGAACTCCTCATTACCCTGTATTTCCACCCTTCACCCCTTATTCAGTTGACCTTGATCAATCTGAGGAAGATGAGGACAGTAGAAGTGTAACCATTCAGAACAGAAGAGTGCTTATAATAAAAGAGGAAGCAGAAGAGATCTTTCAGAACCACATTCCATCCCCAAAAGCCAGCATCCAAAAAGTCAGCATCTCCTGCAGTTGATCATTCTGATGATCGCGCTCCATTTCTCCAAGTATTTAAACTGTGTGTTTTTCATAAATCTCTGCATGCATCCTCCCTATATTACACAAATTCTTTAAGGGAAAATGGCACCCCTATGCATTGAACTCAGCTCATTCAATTATGAGACTGATTGTGGTTAACGGAGCATGGTGTTAAGTGATCAACTATAAAATTCCAGAGCAACAGACAACGAAGTGGCAGATAGCAATGTATACTGTATTGAGTTTTTAACCACATTTTTGTAGATAGAAAGCTAACCAAAACACGGTAAAGTGGCTAACCTATGTGCAAGTGACTGTTAACATCAGAACCATGCCTGAATTGCTCTGACCACCTTCCATCATTGCCCTGAGTTTTAGGAAGAATTGTTAGAGCACGTTCTTAGAAGGTGTCATGTTTGTGTGCATTTTATTTCTAGGGCACCTGGGGTACATTTATTACAGGACATGCCACAAGATGATCTTCATGCTGCTATGAAAAGGTGCTTTGCTGTGGTGAACAGCTCCATTTCAGAGGGGATGTCTGCTGCAATTCTGGAGGTAATTGCATCTTAGCAGTAAGGTTTTTCAGTGAGGTTATAGTGAATCTGAAATCACCTTGTGTCAGTGGAAATGTGTGTCAACATTTTTTGTCCATGTTTCAAAGCTAGTGAAGACAAAACTAAAATAATTGGGTTTGGAAGTGTTAGTAATTAAGGTTTGCTTCCTTTGAACTGACTTTTTTTTATGCTTTGTCTATTTATTTTTTAAAGGACAGAATGTAATTTTATCAATCCTGTTAAATTAACAATACAGACCTGAGATATAAGGATCATTCTGATTTACTGGGGTTGTCACTATTCTTGATTCAACATCCACTTCCTTATAATGTTGCTAGAATAGACTTTCATTTATTTTTACATCCTTTCAAAAAGCAATCCAAGAGCTCTATTTGGTTATTTAATTCTGAAATGATTAATGAATGAATGACATGCTCTGTTAATTTTTTTGCCATCCATATTGAAAATTAATAACCAGGTTTATTTCATACGTGTCAAAGTAGGGCACTGCTTAGTATCAAATGCTTTCTAGGAAAAAAATTAAATGTACTTAAAGTGGAAGTTCTTTGGGCAGATGCCGTTTACTATTCCATTTTTTTTTGGTGACTGCTGAATGTTGGTTTGTGATGATCTCAGAAGTTCATAGAAACTATTACATGATTTGTACTAATGAATCTCCTATTTGTTTCTAATGAGTAATCACATGTTGCATTTCCAGCGTGCTTTTCTTCTGCACATCTGAAAGCCCTCATAAGTAAGAACTAAGCATTGTAAGAATTATGAAAGTTAGATGGTGGTAAGATAGCAAATGTGTATTTCCTGTCTAAAATGCCAATGCTCAGAGGTGGAAGCAGATGCTGTTTCACAGCAACAATACTCTATAAACAACAATTACTACAGACTGTGACATTTCTAAACTTACCAGCGTGGCAGGCTAAACAAATCTTGTATGTTTGGTAGTTGAGATGAAATGGAGTGTACCAACACATTACACAGCCCCAACTAAGTCAGTGCCTCAGAGAAGTAAAAGTTAAGTAACTGTCACTTCCTCCTCACCAGTTACATGTTCCCTTCAGGACTACTCACATAACAGTTGACCGAAAATCCATCTGATTTATTTCCTGAGAGTGTCAGTAAGTTAGAGGGGGCTGGGGGAAAGGGGGAGAAAAGCAAACCAGAAAGACTATTAGGAGACACAGCATCTGCAACCAAAGTGCAAGTGTGCCTGGCCTGATACAAATCTGTATGCAAACTCAGGACTGACAGGACAATTGGTATAGTTTTCCCCAAAATTTTCCCATCAGATTTGAGCAGTTAAAAGGCACTTTCCTTAGCTTTTATCAGGAGAGGGAGCAATCTTCTAAGTTCAGTGTCTTAACAAATATGTGGTAACTTAAAGCAAAAAGATAATGCCAATTTACTTCAGAGGGAATATTGAGCCTGCTGCAGGAATTACTGATTTTTGCTCTCCTCTTTTGAAGTTGCAATTCTGAGAAGTTTTGAATCTGATAACTATAAGACTAAATCAACAAGGAAGGTTTTTATTTGAGCTCTTCTCTGTGTGGCTGAACTATTCAATTATCCTGTCAGGGCTATTAAATAGTCAAATACCACCTCTACTGGAAAGCTCTTCCTTTAAGTTTCCTACACAGTTATGCTAAGCAATATATTCCCAATTCATACCCAGACCCGTCAAAAAAAAAAAAAAGAAAAAAAAGACACCCCCCCTCCAACAACTCTTCTGTTCTATTTCTTTTCTTTCTCTAAGAATTACAAGACTATTCTGGCAAAAGAGCATTCTGTGCAGCATGTCTTTATAGGCACTTGCAACATTAGCTTCCTCCATTTTGATGTTTTTCTTACATCAGGAAAAAGTATATATTAGGATGAATTATCAAGAAGTATTCATTTTAACTTTTCGTGCTGAATTTATTTATATATATGTATGTATTTTTATATATATATATATATATATATAAGATGAGTTAGTATTACTTTTTTATCTTACATGTAGCTGTGCATATCAGGTCCTAGGCTAGTCTTATGATTGATACATTTAATTCTACTGAAGACACTACCTTTAACTAAAAGTTAATCAACGTTTAATCTACCTTTAAGTCTTAATCTGAGTTTAACAGCTAAACATGCTAAAATAGACTGGCAATTGACCATAGTGGAAAAACTAAATTCTCTCTTCTAACTGCAAGACATGACCTATAGTAGGCTGTTGGGTATTTCCTTGTACATAGTAACTTTTTCATAAAAAGAGGACAAAAAGACCCTGCTCTCCTTTCTTCTGTTATTACATTGGTGGAATAATGTCAAACCTAATAGTCAGGTTTGTTTTGTGTTCATGCATAATCATGTCTTGAAGATAAAATGCAATTTCACATATTCTGAAGTAGAATATTTCCTCCTGGAAAATCTATAACCATAGGTGTAACACACTTCTTTCCACCAGCCTCAGTCCTATATTGCCTTGTTGTTGAATAGTGGAGGAAGGACAGCCTAATCTCTGAACTGGTAACTCAGAACTTGGAGTTTATCACGGAACTCATGTAACAGGGATAAAAGAGCTGGCATGCTTTCAGATGCCTGACATTGCTAGTTCAGGTGCATGTTGGTTACAAGCAAATGAGTTACCAATTACAGGTGCAAACTGAAATCTTGCATTATAGGAAGGAAAGTCCAACAGACATGGCACAGGTGTTGTGAGACAACAGCTCCGGTCCCAGCTGAGTCAGGATTTTCTACAAGCAGAATTAGGTCTTTAGTTATTGCTTGAGAAACTACCTGAAGCTTGCCCTTTTTAGTACCTCAGACCTGTTTGAATTCTTCTTCTAAAGTTATAAGGATTTTGGTATTGTATGTCTGTTTACTAGACATACAACTGTGGACAGTTGTACAGTGGGATCTGATGACATGCTTATAAAATATCCTACTGTAAAAATCTCTCTCTCAGAGGAAGCGTCAATCTAATAAAGTCAAGTCCCTGCTTGAGATGGCCAGCACTACGAAGGGCCATCTGTTAAGATCTTGTTAAATTAATAAGGCAGAAAACTATGTATAAAAATCTTTTGGTCCTAGGCTGGAGATAACATCTTGCTTGAATTTGGAAATGCAACTTTCATTCTCTTCCAAGTTCAAAATTTAACAAGGTCATGAATCTGTAAACAGTATTTTAGTATGAGATAAATATTTAATAGATAAATGAGATAAATATATAATCATATCTATTTCAACCTGCCTTAAGGTATGAAAGAACTAGAAGCCATAACTAATTACTTTGTCATCTAGTACTGATATTGCAGAGATTTTGCGATAACTGATCTGTTTTCTGTTTGGTATCTGAAGAAGAGAAAACAAGCATTATAGCAAGCGTTTAAAATAAATCTCTTCATCAGTAAGCTCAGGAGTTCTGCATGTTCCTGGGCATGTGATGGTGAAAAAAGGCACTGCTACTGGAAAATTTTATATGTTCTCTATGTAGTTGGTAAGAAAGAGGTTTTTTTCCATCACCATTTCATTGGAGTACTTTTTCTGTGCTCTCAAGAGTATTCCAATGGTTGTAAAAGTCATTAGGTTGTTACGCTTTTACCAAGAAAAAGCCAATTAAAAAAAATTGTCATAGAAAAGGAAGATGGTCAGACTCTATTCTGTTATAAAGCAAAATCCAGTCTTAGACAACATATGAAGTACAGGCCTAGTAGCTGGGAATATAAGCCACAGCAAACTATAAAAATAAAAAAATAAAAATGAAGGGTTGTTGTAGAGCAGCAACATTGAAGAGGGGCCAACAAAAAGGTGCATAGGCTAGGAGGAAGAAAACGAGGGACAATCCAGAAGACAAAACAGTAAACAAAACCTGTATTTACTCTATAAGCCTTATACTGCTGGTTAGAAATGCTTATTGTGTAACATGCTTCCAAAGCTGAAATTTACACCCTGCATCCTTCTGAAATAGCATTAAAACACATTTGCAGTCAGAATAATGTAACAAAACAGATGGCCAATGGACTAAAATGTTATTTTATGCTATTATTTGTGGAACATAGGTCAGTAAATTATACATATCTTCAACAATGCAAATGATTCTTTTTACTGCTTAAAAATAGACTAAGTATCTAAATTAAATTCTAAGCCACTTCATGCAGTAATTATTTACAGCCCAATCCATTTGTTTAAGGCTAGCTGGCATAAAGGCAGCCCCACACCTTATGTATTTGTCCATCTGTTCTGTCTTTCAGTAGCTATAATTCATTGGTACCTATGTGTTTTGGGACCCGAAAGTTTTCTTACGTAGCAGCTACTGCCCTTCAGCTCTATGAGACGGAACAAATGTCTTTCCCTTTAGAGTTCAGAAATTACGGAAAATGAAATATAAACTTAGTGATCAACTTCAATGCATCATCAACTATGTAGCAGTCAGAAATAGAAGTGAATGAGCATATGTTGAGACAATTTTTGTTTTTTAAAATGCGTGCTACAATCCAGTCTAAACTGCGGTGCAGCAATACTGTGCCAGCCTATGCAACCACACCATTAGGTACAGTCCAACACGGAACTGCCACAGGCCACTCACACACAGATTTGATGTTGACTATCGATGTTAGCCCAACAGCACAGTGTCCACTATCCACTGCATCCGACATGCTCGAATCCAAACTCCCCTCTGTCTTGCAGGTAACCATTTGTGGGGATAGTGGCACTTCCAACCATCAGTCCTGGGGTGGTTGTGCTGCGTTTTGTGTGTTTTCTTCTTTCATTCTTTCTTTCTGTCTTTTTTTTTAATGGTGTTCTTTCCCTTGAATAGACAATCACTTGTTTGGAAAGTAGCCAAACCTGAAATAAATACTCTTACGGTTTTGTTTTTTAAAAGGAGAAATACAGAGAGGTGAGGAGAGGGTCTTAGGCAGGTGACAATGAATGCCGACACACTTCACTGCCACTATCAAGCTCTTGATTTTCAGTTCAGAAGTTCAAGTGAAATATCTTCATTCCCTGTTCATTGAACATGTTTGAATGAGGTCAACAGCCAGCAGACTGAACACAAGGGCGTTTAAGCCTGTCAATAGGAAGGGCCGAAAAAGAGCTGAATCAGAAATTCTGTCTCTCTTGGAGATGTTGATGCTTCTGTGGGAACCCCGTGTTAGGTCTGTAATTGGGTAATTAGAGCCAAAAGCAAATTCCTCGACCTGCAGATTCAAAACCTGTCAGGCAGAGTGGGGCACCGATATCTCTCATTTCCTGGGTGAACTTTGAAGTTCTATAAACTTTGCTGTACTGATAAGTAGATACTGTCGTCAAATGTTTTTGTAAATCTACCTTTGGAAAACAGATTTCTTTTGTTTAACAGTGACATCAGAGCAAATGACAAATTTGTGGATGACCAAAACTGTATTTCCTCTCACCAAAATGACTTTTTTTTATTTTAAAAAAAGCTGTATCTCAACAACTTTAGATACTTAAATAAATTCAGACATCTGGTCTATAGTTTTTATATTTCTCACTTATATATTCTGGTTTGTGTTCACTTCATTAGTCTATTTGTCTGAATTACCTCCAGCTGATCCCGTAGTTTCTGATACAAAGTGTAGAACTCCTTATTTCATTAAGGATTATTATTATTTTTAGAGCTAGCTGCTGCAAAGCAGATGTTTGTGCCAAAAAGACTATAGAAGTTCTATGTCCAGAGTAAGTTCATCTGCAGTGGTGATTTAAACAGTGTTTCTCTTGGATATTTTAACTATTAAGACAGGTTGTTAAGTCACAGCAGTCCGTCACTCTTAAAAACATAATTGGGTCTGTATGTTATCAGCCAGGGTATTTTTGCCTTCAGTTTTGTCCGAACTATAAAAAAGCATAGTTTTCTCCTTGGAGTTTTGTTTTCTTGCTATGTAGACTGAAGCAAAATTGCTCCCCATCCGGGAGTGTAATGACAGTAATTAAAAATGCATTCACTCTGAAGTGACAGGGAATCAGTATGAAACATTGAAGATTTGGAGGGAGTGATTTTTTTTTTTCTTGTTTGACACTGTGATAATTGCACAATATGAGTTTTTCTGGTTTTACAGTCAGTGCATCTCAAGACTTCCTAATTCATCAATAGTAATTAAAGTTTCAGATCAGGATATGCATGAGTGACAGAGTTGAGTGGCCAGGGTTTGCACGCTAGTTACTTCAAAATCTAAGCTATCTATATTTTAAAGTTGCCAGGCGTTAGGTCTCTTGAAATGGTTTATTAGCTTTGAACGGATGCTGTGTTGCATCTCTGCTCCTGATACTGCAGGCAACCTGAAATGCTACCATGTTGAGACCCCACACTTCCTTTCCTTTTTTTTATGTATATACATACATGCACACATACGTATACATACAAATGAATGAATAAATATATCAAGCAACCAGCCTATAATTTATGTCAAATCAAATCTTACTTCTTCAGATGTATTCCTTGGTCTCTGAGAAGTCCCATACCAATAGCTTAGTAGATAATATGTTTTGAAAGCTTAACGTGTTCTGAAAGCATAACCTTTTTTCTCCTCTCCGTGGTATAGTTCAGTCAGAAGCTTCATCACTGCATCTTCCCTGCAGTCCTTGAACACTCAAGGTCCAAGACAGGCCATAGTAACAGATGCTGTCAAAAGTCAAACTGCTTCCAGAGTTCTATATGATCCATAGGAATCAGGGCTGAGGAGAAAGAGCCAAGTGATTTCCACGGTCACCTTCACTGTTGTTGAACTGCCCACATTTCTCCAGCTCTGCACATGTTACAGAAAATCTGTGAAAAATGTGTTTTAATGGAACAAGAACAGATACTTTGTTGGGGAGAACTGGCTTTTTGTGCTATGAACTAATCTTCTCATCTATGCACAATAACAGTAGGAGTTACAGTGACAACCTTTGATCTGAACTTTAATTTTATCCTCTTCAAGCCTGCCATATGTCAGGAGCTTCCAATGGGAAACAAACTGCATACTTTGAGGTGGAAAAGAACAAAGGATGAAGCAGCTATCCATTGACTTTCTGGATTGATTGCTTCTGATAATATGTTCAAAGTTACAAGACCAACAAAAATATAAACAAAATATTTCAGAAAAGTTCCATATAGGAGATCACATGGTATATTTCAGCTTAAAAATTGGAGAGATGGGAAAGAAGTCTGGTTTGTTGTTTCTGCTTTTCATTTTAAAATTGTCGTCATTAACATCTCAGGATTCCTGAATCCTAATAAACTGTTGTTCCCTTTTTCTATATTCCTCTAGGCAATGGATTTATGTATTCCAGTGCTGGCAAGGAACATTCCTGGGAATGCAGCAATAATAAAACATAAGGAAACAGGACTGCTATTTTCAAATCCCCAGGTAAAAAAAACCAAGAAATCCTTAGACCTTTCCCTTCCAAAGGTCAGGTTCATTTTCCATTACATGTTTGTGTCTGTCTGGAAACTTGGCTTTTCCTCTCGGCCGTTTTTCTCAGATTCTCCTGAAAACCTGGGTGTTAGACTGCCTTTCTTGAAGCTCTGCTGTTGTCTCACATTCACTTTGCAGTTCACTAAACTTTTACTAGGTGTCAGCCTTGCTGAATGTTTGTCTAGCCTGTGCTGCTTTAGAGCCTGCCATCTGAACAGGGCTGGGTTCTCATCAACTTGTTGCACTTCAGTTTTGAAGGTTCCATAAGCAAACCCTGGAAGAGATGCGATCCCTATGTCGTATTTCTCTCCAGGTACTAACTGAAATACTGAACTCATATTAGACAAGCAGTAGCTAACCGAAAGAGAACCATGAGCCTGAAGTTTTAGATAATACGTTATCTATAATTTCTAGCAGTAAGTGTTAATATGAAGCATTATTAAGTCCAAGGTATTGCTCAGTCAGAAAATAATTAATGACTAAAATTAAGTAAAGTGTTAGAATGGAGTTTCTGTGAAGATAAGTAAGAGTGGGGAGAGGGAACACTACCCATATTTAAATGCTGGAAATTTTCATTTCAGTATATTTCCTGCATTCTGTCTTTGCTGTTACATATTCGTATATGCTGTGGAAGATGACTTTCAGACACACATTCCCTCAGTGGTTTTATCCAGCTCAAGATTAAAAAAACCTTACTAGAACAGTCCATTTGATAATTTTGCGAAGTAGAAAAAGTATCGTATTTACTTACTTTGTGGAGTGTGTGATTAATGCATCTTATTAAGTTGTGTTTAAGGAAGGTGAATTCTCTCAGTTTTGGAGGGCTTTTTTAATAGAAAAATTCTTGCAGCTCATGGTTTGGCTTTGGTGGCTTTTTTTTCCTGGAATATTCAATGTTTCCAATGGTTTCTACAAAAAAATTTCTTTGTTAACTTCTGGAATTTATTTTGTTGTGGAAGAATTCCCTCTTCTTGCAATATCCTTTGGAAATGGGGTACTTCCAGGCTAGTGGAGGGTGAGATATGGAGCGATTTTTAAAATTATTTGTATATGTTTTCCCTGCAAAAAGCCCATTAACTTCCATATGCTTCTTCAAACTTCAAGGATATATGGTCATGTTGAACACACAGGCTGATGGCTCTCCTGATATTAATTCTGATACATTCTGTTGTTTCCCTCAACATGCCAGTTACATTTGGCTTGGAATTCAAACACATTATTCATACCAGACCCAATTAGCTTCATCATACATCCTTGTAAGAAGCCTCTTCTGTGATCTCCAAGCATCCTACATTCCAAGTGTTTATTTAGAATTCAAGATTAATTAAAAATATGCTATATATTTCCTCACTTAAAGTGCAATTTTAAGCACAGATGTAGTCCCAGTGACATCAGTGACTGTACAAATGGCTAAGGACTTTCTTTTATATCACAACTAGAGTCACAGGCTGTAAATACGTCTAGAACGCTATAATCTTAGTTTATATAAACCCCTTCTGTCTGAGCTCCCTTCTCTGCAATGTGCTATGCCAAAGATTGGAAACCCCCCTATTCTAGTGCTGCTTGTTGACCGCTTTTTTGCTGTTGTTCTATTTCAGAAGTCCACGGAATTTCTTTTAAGTGTAGATGGTAACTTGCATTACCATATTAGCTATCATACTCCTAGGTAATGTTTGTACTGGAATCACTGTGCAGTTACCCTATCTTAGAAAGGAAAGCAATATCCCTGTTTCTCTGTAAAACAGCAATTGTATCTCATTTAATAAAAGCCCTTTTATATTTTCATTGGTGTGAAATAATGTATAAACTATCAAAGTTTGCACATGGGTCAGGAAAATACTTGTTTACAGGATGATACTCTAATCCCACTGCAGAGGTGTTGAAAAACTTTCTTCTTGCAGAGATGAGCTCAGAATGCCAATCATCATCACTTGTGGTTTTAAAGATAAAGCAACCATTTTCTCTTGTTCCTTATCTCCCCAAACCATAACAAATACAGTTTTTAAACCACTGTACACACTCTGTCAGAGGTTGAGAGTTATATTAGATCAAAGAAATGCGATTAGGTTAGAACACTTACCATGTGCACATAGGCTGAGGCGTCATGACTGGAAGTAGAGAAAGCCTTGCCAATCACTGAAGACAACACTCAGGTGAAAACAGTGAATGCAAAAGTGAAAGCAATGAAATGTTTTGTCCTTGATACTACATCATCTGTGCGCATTACTTTTAAGTCACGGTTTGATCTTGCCACTACTTGAATTTGCAGGTTTATGGAATATTTGACACTGAGTTAATGGGACCTGAAATAAAAAAAATAAGTGAGAGAGAAGAATAGCCAGCGGCTTTTGGGCAGTAAATAACTCAAAACCATGTTAAAAGGGAAGACACAAAGAATTATTCAGCATCCTAAGTTTCAAAATTCAGCATCTGTAAAAGCTCACAGAAGGAGCTAAATAAACAGAAGGAGGTAAATAAACTTTAAAGCCAATAAGAGGGGGGCCAAGCATAAACAGAGTTTGGAAGAGAGCGGGACCTGGAAAGACTACTGTTAGCAGAGACAACTTTTGAAGTGGTAAGAGGGAAACGCAGCTCAGCTGAGTGCAGGCAGCAATACATTCAAGGTACATTGGTCTCCTCTGCCAAACATGGGTCAATGCCATTTCTACCAGGGCTTCAAGCCAGAATATAGCCAAAGTTTTTAGACCTTTGCACCTTCACACTGAATAGACTAATTTGTAATTTTTGGCAGTGCCAGCAATCACTGCTTGTACTCCCTTAGAAATACTGGCCCATTGCCCTATGAAGTACACAGATGTGCCAGCTAACTTCTGAGCTTTGCCTGCCACTAGGTAGATCTGTCGCTATTCTGAATTTACATCTGGCGTTTGCCTTCCCTGGGGTGATTCTCTGTTGTTTAAGAATCATGTTCTTTTATCTGCTGAAGCTGATATGAAATGGTTTAATTGGAGACTTACTTTCATTATATAAATAATATATTAACCATGCATCTTATTTTCATTATGTGTGAGCTGCGGCACCAGTGTAGTTCTTGTGGTAATTGAAGGAATATTCATCCTTTTTACTCAGTGCACTCATTTTCTAGCTTTATCTCCCAGATAAACTGTATTTCAGTGTCTCTGCAAAATCTTACACAGAATTTCTTTTAGGTGCTGTATAGAGAAGCTGGCATTTCCTTTAAAAATGATTGGTCAATTTACCAGGAGAAGAATCTATTATGGATGTTGCTGTTGAAAAATGCCTGTGTTTGAAGTGAAGTACTACCCATAAAAAGGGCACATGTAAATCAGTTCTGGATGTATATAAGATGATCTTCTCCCCTGTTTTTTTCTGGGTTGTAGCTAACTACTGAGGTTCAACTTTTACACTGTGTTTTTCTGTCACATGTATAGTAATTATACCCGTTTCTGTATGTGAACAAAGGCTTATTAGAAATATGGATGTCCCCCAAGTATTAAGTTAGCATGCCTATTACCTCCTTCATTTTGGCTGCTGAAGTGCATACCCTTATGTTTGATAATTGGAAAGTAATTTGTGAATTTTGCCCCTTTCACCAAAAGTGAAGCTTACTTCACATCTACAAAAAATATGAGAGTGCACAAATATTTGTGCAAATATCACTTGCACAAATACAGCATAACAGCTGATAAAGAGAAATGTTACCACACCGTAAGTAGTTTGTGTATCATAGGCTTCTAGAAAAGAAAAATTAAGTGCTCCGTTTTCTGAAAGAGCCCTGAGTTCTGAATGTCTGCATTCTGCAAGTGGGAGCCCATGCTTCAGGCCTACCACAAAACTACAACTGAAATGGAAGTCAGCTGTAGTTAAGGGAGACACCTGGAAAATGAAGTTATTGCTATCTAAAGCTGAGCATCCAAAACTGAAAACAAGCTAAGCCAGCTGCTTGAAGGGTATGAGGCAAAACCCAGATAAGTCATAGTGAATCTTTCCATTGGCTTCCAGTGAGATTGCAAGTGACTTGTAGGTGGTCACATTTGATTAGCAGAAGAAGTAAGGATAAAGCTGAGAAGTCCTTATTCTCTGTCTCCTGGTATTTTTCCATTTGCTTTTTCTCTGTCCTGCAGTTTCTCAACTTTTATGCTTTGGACTTGGTTTGGCATTTTCCTGAAATTATCCCCAGCATCAAGTATTGTAACTGTGAATAAGGATCTTATTTCTTCTATCATTTACATGTTTCCAAGTTTTTGTCCTCTATATCCACATTTTAAAAGAATGCTAATAGGACTACCTGTCAAGAAATGTTACATTGCTGCTTCTGTTCTTAGGTAATTTACATAAATTATTTTTAAACATTACTTTAAATAAAATCCTCCACAGGAGCATAAAATTAAAGTTGGAATGTAGTTCAGTGTGAACAGTATTTATTACTGTGATTATACAGGCAATTGGATGAAGGCAGCATAAGTCATGTAAGACTTTCCCACCTTCCCTGTTCTGTTCTCTTGGCAGATATGGAGGGAGGAAAAGAACGTGTCTCTAAAGTTGGAGTCATTGGCTCTGTATCTGCAGTGTCTGATAGATGCAGCCTCAGGGTACTGTCTAGACCAGCCTCACCTAGCTTCTTTAGGGACAGGCTCACAAGCAGTCCGAAAATACCCTCTTCAGACCGCGTGGGTTCCAAGTAAGGGACTCAATACGCTACTTCAGTTAGCACGTACCTGAATGCAAGGTAGTTGTGGGCGGAGAGCAGGCCGGGTATGAAGCACGTGGCCCTCGTGGCTCTTCCAGAGGCCGCACTTTCAGTGCTGTGTGGACAGAGCAAAGATTACAAGCAGTACTGATGTTACGTAAAATAAGAGGTTACTGTTAATATGCATGTATGAAAATCATCTTCTTCTATTACCTAGTTACAGACCTTTCCAACAGAACTGATGTGCATCTCTGACTCTTTAAACTTCATGGCAGTGATGCATATATTGATAGTTTGTCTTGTCAGTGAGAGTCAAAGCAGTGATTATAACATGTTCAATGTGATTTCACATATCAGTGTTTCCCAGGGGTCACGTTATAGTTATGTATTATGCATAGGCATCCCTTGCATTACAACAGCAACATGATTCTGTGGTAACCAAAGATTTTATACCTGCGTATGTATTTCGATACACTGTGTACTTAGGTTTTCAAGTATAGTTTGCTAGTTAACCTAGTGTTGATATGAACTCTGGTCTTATTTGTGATTTTCCTTTCATAGCTGACAGACTGTGTAAATAATAGATCTGCTTCTCCCATCCTTTTTGTTCCCCATGTCCCAATGCACTGATCTTCACTACCAATTGTGTAGTAATGCGTTATCTTAATTTTCCAGTGACACAATAGCTATCTACTTTTCTGAGCTGAACCAAGACACTATTTTGCGTAGATCTGAGCACATTTGTAATCAAGCTGAAGTATTGGAAGTTGTCTCTTGATAGAAAATTAGACCAGCTGCTCAGAAGAGATTAGTTCAGACATCAAATCTCCTTTCACACGTTTGAAGTTCACAATTTCTCTTCCCTAAAACTAAATTAGAGTGGCAGAGGAGCAGGCAAAGGAATAGTTGTAATCTGTGAGGTCTAGTATTTTGCCCAGTAAAGTTAAAGGAAATTCATAGGTGGCTTTTTTGCAGAGTTTCTTGAGCTAACACTGCTGTATCTGTAACTGCCCACATACATCTACTCGGAAGAGCTTGTTGCTGCATGCCTGCTCTTATCTTTGTTCTGTGACTATATTTATGTAGTGAGTTTTTTAATCTTACCATAAAATTAACTAAAGATGTCACAGTAGCAATGAGATATAAGTTTAGCTGAGCTGAGATCAAACATCTAATGCCAGTTGTCCTCCATGCAGGAGAGCAGGTGAATTGTTTAATTTATAACCAGCCTGGTTTTCTAACACGTGGGTAGGCAAACAATTTTTGTGTCATTAAATTTGTTGCTCATATTTGTCTTAATGCTCTTTGGATTGTCTTTGATTTTAAATGTCTTAGTTCGTGGGCTGTGTAAAATAATATATAAAATAATTATTTATTGATCATTGTTTATAAAAAAACTATGGTACTTGACCTTGAAAAATGACTTTGAATAGCTTCATATATTGGCTCACAGTTGAAGTGCTTTACCAAAATCAAGATATGGGTACAAGCTATTTCAGTATCATTAGAACTTCAAGGAACTTTTAATTTATTATTTTCTTTATCTTTTTTAGGAGTTTGTTGCGCTGTCCAAGAGTTTGATGAATGACCCCATTATGGAAAGAGAAATTGTAACAAGGGCCAAAGACTACGTGAAGAAACATCATTCATGGGAAAGTGAAAGAAAAGCCTATCAGACTCTTGTCCTAAGACTCCAGTGAACTGCAAGACTACAGCTGATACCCGGCAGTCTATGTAGAGCACTTTAATGATGGATATGTAATTAGCTTTGGGTACCTCTTGGTTTCTTTTTAGACGAGATAGTAGGACATGCATTATTATTCTATTCAAACATACCAACATCACAGGAGTTGCCTGCTACTTCAAACTATCACATTTATCTAATTCAGCACACTGTCTCTAGTGTACCAATTCATCAGAGGCTGGTATCGTTTTGTAAGATCACATAGGAGAAATATACTCCTTGAGCAGACACAAAATTTTTGTTGTTGTAAGGCCTCAAAGGGAGGGTGATTTCTTGTACACAGTGAAGCACTCCACCACATAGAGCTCACATCAAATGTTCTGATGGTGTTGCATCCTAATGAAACTGCAGTAGCAGTTTTCTTTCCAGTTATACCAGTCTGAATGTATTTGGGTACACGTGACATGCACATATACGTCCATAAAGCCAAGATTAGTTACATAAACAGTGTATAAAATCATTAAGATGAAAGCTTTCTTAAGACTGAAAGATCAACATATCTGTTGACTGCATAATGATCAGGGGGCCAAAAAGCAGGCAGAGTGTTGATGCTTGGGAAAAGTGAGGAGTATAGGGCATGTCTTGTACTGCCCTCTAAGTACCTGAATTGTTTTCAGATAAGCTGATATGACCAAACAGTCCCATGCCTGCATTTTCTCTTGGGTGCTGGGACTAGAGCAGGAAGGTTGGAACAGCACCCAACAGCCGTACATGGCTTCAGATTCCAGAGCTGCTCAGTGCTGCCCGCAGCAGCAAGACGTGCTTGCAGACAGAGACGCTTTGTTACACAAACTACCTCTTAGTTTGCCAGTTTCTTTGGTACCTCTGTGATTTACTTATTTACCAAAAGATTTATGAGAGCTGTAAAAAGGGATGAAGGGGGGGGGGGAGATATTTTGAATTTACTATGTATTTTGGTACTGTTCATTCTCGTTTGTGGCTTTCAGGATATATTGTAGTATATGGCAGCAGGCTATCTTAAAGTGAGACTTATCTGTGCTTGAAGTCCATACTAATCGTTCCTGCCAGCCCAGTGATTATGGGCCTATCTTTGAATCCATAATAAGTCATCAAAGGACTTCTTACATTTACAGAAAAAAAAGAGGGTCATATTTTTAACTACCAACTCTATGTGCTTTGTATAGGCTGCTTTGTATAGGCTGCCCCCAGTGAGAACCAGTGAGATGTTTTCTATTGTTGTGTCAGACTTTTCTTTGTAATAATGAAGTTCACTGTGTATTTTAAGCATTCCTCTTTATTTTTGATGTTTTGCAGCTGTTGGGACAGTAAACAAGAAAGTAATTTGAATGTCATGTATTGACTTCTCCAAAATTTCCCCCCCTTTTATCCTAATGGGCTTCTGCTCAGCATTGCCTTCGATAACACAATCCTCAAGGGCAAAACTGGCCTGATTTGAAATCCAAGAATTGCTACACACCCTTCTGAGCACATTTTTCCTAAATATTTCCTAAATATTTCCCTTTGACATGCTGGGGTGTAAGTACATCGTGCTAGTTCTCAGTTTAAAAGCCACCAGCCAACATCTACCACTGAGCAGTTTCTAAATCTGCAGCTGAACCAGCCTGCTGGGTTTTCCCTGCTGTCTCAGGAGGAGCCATATTTCTTTGGACATCTCCGTTACCTGTGAGTAGTGAGGCCTCTCGTGGGATTGCAGTGTCTCTTTTGGCCACAGCAAACTATATACTAAAGGAGGAACCCCTACAACATGGATTTTCAGCATGACGTATGTGGTATGGGACCTTTATAGGCAACAGAATAAAAAAGACCATTTGTAGCTAACTGAGCGGACTGCAGGGAGTCCTGTTCCTCTCAGAACATCTTCTCCCAGCTCTCCTCTGCCAGTGTATCTCTGATAACGTGCTCATTTGCCTTTGATCCTTAGCCATTCCCCCACCGCCCCTTCCTATAGTATTGGTTGTCTTCTGAGAAATACAGATTATTAAAAACAAATAAACGAATAAATATTGTGGGATAGAAATCTAAGCACTGAGCTAATAGTAAATTATTAGTAATAGTAATGATTAGAAAGCTTTTTCTAAAGCACGATATATTTATTACCAAGCTTCAAGCAACTAAATACATTGATCTGGAATTTGTGCTATTTCCAGCAAAACAAAACATGTTCAAGTGAGAAATTCTGCTACACCCTCAGAATGTAATTAACATATGATTTTTCAGGCTGTATTTAATCTATAAATATGAAATCTGCATCTGGGAAACAGCATGCTCATTTGCATGTGATAACCATACCAGAAGCACAAACAACCCTTCTGCAATATATGCATTAAGGAAAAAAAAAAGAAAACAACCAAAATAGTGGTGAGATCAGCCCTCAGGACTGTTTTACAGTCATCAAACGAGGCAGCGTTCATCAATCAAGGGCATTCAGCTTTGATATCATTTATCACATGGGCTTGTGTTCTGCAACATGAAGCCTGTCTATTAAGGCTAAAAGGTTGGGGCAACAACTGCTAGGGAATTTCATCATAATAAATTGCTATTGAATTTATGTTTTAAATTTCATCCAGTCTTATGTTCCAGGTCCATAAATATTCAATGAATCTTGTAAGTCCTTGTAAAGAAAATATTAGACCCATGCAAGCAATTTTAGGTATAATTATCTTTCAAGCAACTTCACTCAAATGTTTTTATATTTAAGACTAAACCTTTTGTTGTCCTGCAGCCCTAATTGTAGTATTTCTCTTCCCCCTTCAAAGCCCCATTTCTTATCCTAGTAGCTTTTTAAGCAAGGCACGCTGTGATGAGATACAGATACAACTCCAAAAATAGCATTTGTTCTGCTTGCAGGAAAAACCTGCATTGTGCATTTACCCCGCGGCTAATTCTGTATTTCAGGACCTTGAAATGTACTGTTAATTAATCCAATTACATGCATTTTATTTTGCAATTAATTCTGCCATTGAATCCACAGGACCTGAATGAAAGCAGTGGACCTGTACAATGGGTGCTACTACGCTGTTTCCTTTCTCGGCACAATTATTTCAGAAGTGGAGACAATTTGGTAGCGTGTGGCCAAACCCAGCTAGAGCCTGTGGTGTGTGGAATGAGAGCTTCCTGAATTAGGATTTCATTTTAATTAGCCCTAAAGCATACATACTCCAATTTTTACAGTTAGTTTCTACATTCCCATTACAGACTTAACCAGCGTATGCCCTAAGAACAGTGATACTGAGTTAAGTCTTCCCATTTTTGCCTGCCCCCAGGCAAAAATTTACTGTTGGCTTAAACCAGCAAGGATTTACCAGCTCCCACCTCCTGAACTGGCTTAGCTTAGCAATAACCAGAGCACCTCAGAGGTGGGCTGTACGGTGCTTCTGGAGGGAAAGAATGTAGTCTGACAGAACTGGGGAAAGGATTTAGATATATATCTCTAAGGATTTAAAGAAAACAAAAGTAAAACTTTTCTCTTTGGACTCCTTACAGCTCATTTTAGAAATATTTAGAATATTTCAGACAAAAAGCAGCAGAGGAAGGAACGGGAGTATGACTATGGCTGTAAGGATATTAGCACATTCTTTCAATATTTTAGAAAAGACTATACCTGAGGAGACTTAGCTCCAAAAATAATTAAAGTGACATGGCGTTTTGAGCATTAACATTTTAAATTCAGCTTTTGCACATCGCAAAAGTTGATTGTTGCAATAGTTACCAGGGATGCCAAGGTTTGCACGATTCCTACATGTTCAGCCGTGATGGCTTTGGTAGCTTGGCTGAGTCAACAGCTTAATTCAGAGCCCTTTGGGATGGCACTGGCAGTCTGATGCTGACCGTTGTGATTTCAATTTCTAACAGAACTTCAGAGCTCCAAATTAGCAAAAGGTAGTTGCTTGGTGATCTCAGGGAAATCAGTTTTGATGTTTTGCTATTAACCTTCTTGACATATCGGGACGTAAAGACAACCGTCAAAAGAGAATCTTAAATTATATATTGGAAGACTTAAAAGTACTTGTACTCCTTCTGCAAATCATTTATCATCAACTTAGCCTGAGTATTAAGACATCCAAACATCTGCAAATGCTACTTTTATGTTTAATGAATGCACAAGTACTTCAGTCTTCTTTTTCAACGTATTTTCTCCTCTCTATTGGGCTCATAACCCATTCTGTCCCTTTCTCCCCTCAGTCTTTTTAATCTTTTGGTCAAGAACCATTCCACATGAAAATAAAGAAACAGTTTTGTCAAGGGCTTGTCAGAGGAGATGGGTGCTTCCATGTGGAAATCAATCATTTAATGGCTCAGTGGGATCTGAACATTTTTTTTCATTAAGTTGTCCAAAGTAATTTCATCACTCCAGAATTTATTTCACTTCCACCTTCCTCTGTCTGGTTGGTCCAAGCCCAGTTGCTTTAATGTTTGAAACTTAAACCCCATATAAGAGCAGGTCTCTACAGCCTGAGCTGCAATTGCTTGGTATCTCCTTGCACGTCCCAGTATTCCTAGAGGCCATGGGTACCTTTAATTCTGCCTGACATAGTCAAAGGAAAGTCTTGATCTTCCAAAGTCTTAATTGCATTTAGAATTTTAGCGTAAAGGATCTACTATTAAAAAAAAAGAGACTTATGGTCACCAATACAAGAACAAATTGTAAGATAAAACCAGGATTTCTAATTTTTTAAAAACAATCTAAATTTTGTTAAAGGGGTGGATAATTTTTATGTGCAATTTAATCCTCTTTAAATGAACCATATTTTCATCAAGTAACTGTTCCATGTCATTCCTATGACATCTAATTTTAGGTATTAAATATTGAGGGCACTTGAAATCTCTCATCCTTTCCAAAAATGTAGGCCAGTATTTGTTTTGTCCAGTGCCTGAAAAATGATTCTAGAGATTCATTTTCCCTAGAGCATTACCATTAAGCTAATTTAAAACATTTATTTAAAATTAAACAATACATTTTAATAAGAACAGCAGAGAACATCTGGTTACTGAGAAATCATAGTTGTGGACACCTGACCTGAAACAGCATTTAAAACACCCCTACAGCACCCTTTAACCCTTCCTACTCCAGAAGCAAGTCGTATCACCTCTTTCGTCTTTTAGTATGCTTCCTACATTGCAATTTCTGTTCTTGTGTACTTCAGCACAAATCTTCTTAAGACGTAAGTCCAGCTATAACTATAACCTTGCTAGATAGAGGTCACTTATTTCATTTTTCTGATTCAATCAAGTTACATCAGGCATTGAAACTAAACGCCCCTCTACTTCTTCAAAAATTAATCCCTGCCGTTGAAAAGTTGCGCTGTTATTTTAGTGGCTTTAATGAAGTGAAATGAGTTCCGGAATCTTTAATTTAACTTGAGTAATATATCAAAAGCTTATATGCTTGGAGCATGGCCTTTGCCATCCCTTACAGCCTCCTAGCTTCTTTCCTTACTTTTTTTTCCTTTTAAAGATATGTTTAAGTAAGAAGTCACCTGACATCCCATTAAAAAAGATAGAAATTCCTGCTTAACTTGCAGAAGTGGTCACACCTTGCATCACCCACTGCGGTGCATGCCTGAGTCACCCAAATAATTGCCGAGCTTTCCAGAGGCAGTGCTTGCCCACGCTCTTTAGCACGAGGGCTCCGAGCTTTTGGGGCAGGAGGAGGCTGCAGGCTATCTGCATGGCTTTTACCACAACAGTGTGCTGGTCTACAGCAGAAATAATAAATACTCTTGGCAAACTATTGGCTCTCCAGTCCCCAGTTAGGTACCTGGTATAATCCAACAACAACAACAAACCGTTATTTGAAGAGCAAGGTAAGGCTGTAAAGGTAACACACTCTAATGAAGTAATAATGCTCTCAGATATTGGTACAAAATGTTAGCATTTCAGTCCTTCTTTAGAAGTTGACCGCTGAATTCAGAGTCAGACTGTGACACTATTGTGGCATTACCTCTTGCTCCTCAAACAGCCTCAGCAACTGTTGCATTACAAGGTGCTATCATCTGACATGAATAAAGGCATTAAAGGCTGGCTCACACTTTGTAATGTGGTTTAAAACAAGTTTGTCTGGCCAAGTGTTAGTGACAATGCTGCTATTTACAGACTGCACTGCAACTCAGGCAAAAAAGTTGCATCTTTTTCTGTATGAAAGTATAGCAAAGTAAGACGCAATGGGGAAATTTAATAACCATTTTCTGGAATAGGGGAACATTAGTATTACATGTTCTGAATATTCATCATCTTTTAATACCATGTCACTCTCTTTTGATCTTAGTATGACCCTAGTAATGATTCTATTCTGAACAGGTTTACAGTATTTCACAAAGCCTGTAGCTCATCTTTGGTTTTGTATTTACTGTTTCTCACTGATTACATCCCTTACTGTTGTAGCCTTGGGAAATGCTCCAAGGTGTCCCTGCAGTATTACACATCTAGTTACCTAGTGCATCTTCCATCCTTTTTAGTTACTTTTCTGTAGCTTAATGAGATCATTTTTCTATCCCCTCCACTCTTAAAACGTTTGTCCCTGCATGTCATTTGTTTGAATAAAACATCAGGATGTGTTTAAGCTTGCATGGGGAGGGCGAAGTCTGCCAGCCATCACTGTTAAGGTAACATTGTTCCACACTGAAGCTACTTCTGTTCTTTTATCCTCCAGCTTGCCAAGCTCAGGTTTTGCCAACAGGCAGCTCTACAGCAGGATTGAGTCGCCTAACCCGGCTCAAATATGGGATGCCTTTTGCAGCAGTAGCCCAGAACAACGGGGCATTTTGTACCACTGAGAAGCGGGAGCTGTAGGCATGCTCGTGGACTTACAGGGAAAACCATAAATGAAATGGGAAAGTCAGCCAAAGCAGAAAAAAAAAAGAAGAGGTGTAGCCTCAACCCTTCTCTCTGCTAAGCAGGGGAAGCTTTGAAGGATTATTACTGATATCTTTCAAGAAGTTTGCATTTGTTTTGAGGATAAGGAGAAGAGTAATTCATAGAACTATTGTTCTCTTCTCCAGCAGGTAAGACTGCAAACTAGGGACTCCCCCCCCCTTAAAAGAAAAGTGCATTTTAGACTCTGTTCTGTGAGGCTGGGATCTCCTGATAACTGCACATGCCTCTACAGGTCACTGCAGGAGCTCCAGCCTGCTAATATTGTAGCACTTGCTTGAGTTTTGCCAGTGCGATGCAACATCATTCTAAATGTCACGTCAGGAGACAACAGAGCAGACTGGGGGGCTGAACTGTGTCGTGGAAGGGAACATATCACACAGCAAGTCACTCACTGGACTAGAATAAATCTTCTGGTCCTGGACTGTGGTATCTCTGCAGCCCAGTGAACCACAGTGGAGGGATTTTTGTTGGGACTGAATGCAAATGCTTGTTCGCAAGGACTAGGTTGAGACTGCCAAGACCAACTGCTTTCATCCCATTGAAACAAAGCTCCATCATACAGCTGGTGGCACTGTGAGATCACAGCTTCATCAGGCTTTAAATGGAAGGACCAGTCTAAGAGAGTCAGTCTCTATTGTCACTACACTCCTACCTCACGCTGCTGACACCCGTAAAGTTAAATCCCATTTTTAAACAGGAAGAACTGATCTTCAGGTCTGTAGCTTTTCAGCAGCAGTCATTCATTCTCATGGAAGGCTCCTATTTATGTGTCTGGTTCAACGTCTCCAGTCCCAGCCCCAGGCAATTGATTGAACCAGTACACTAAAAGCCATGTAACGGAGATGTGCGGAGGTTCAGCTGGCATCTGTAGTGTCGATGGGCAGCTCAGGAGAAAATGGGAAGGCTTTGTGCAACACTGACCTCTCTCAGAAGGTGCCAAATTCCTGAATATGAACTTTGGAGGCAAAGAATGGGTGAGTGTGATGTGCCTGAGCTTGTCTGGCAAGAAGGGTCAGTGGTAGATTGCAATTGGTGCCAGTGATGGACACACATGGACACACACAGAGCAGCTCAGCTGGAGAGAGAGAGAGAGAGCACAAGTGCTTGTCCTGCCTGCAAAGAAACAAGCAGAGGCAGTCCTGGACCCGTGGAAGAGAAATGAATCCTCAG
Organism: Haliaeetus leucocephalus; assembly: GCF_000737465.1. Taxonomy (NCBI): domain Eukaryota; kingdom Metazoa; phylum Chordata; class Aves; order Accipitriformes; family Accipitridae; genus Haliaeetus; species Haliaeetus leucocephalus. The sequence continues at coordinate 5,059,064 of NW_010973238.1, read as the reverse complement.
CAGGGGAATTTCTGCATGAAGACAAATAGCCAGGAACTGATTTTGTCTAAATTACTTTACAGTTAGCAAGATTCATTTCACCTTCATGTGAGAATCTCATAAATATAGAAAACTATTTGTCCAAATTTCCTTTATGGTCAGTGGAGAGTCCAGGCCTCATCAAAATGATAGCTCATCGGTGCAACTTAGGTAAGGATGATGCACCCAGTGAAGGTATTTGTTGCCATTAAAAGGGGGTCGAGACCTTTCTGACACCCACATCTCAGTAAGATAAATTCCAGCCCAAATTCAGGTACCGGCTTCCTGACGAGGGGTTTGGAACTGAAGGACAGAACCTTTTTATAGCCAAACACCTGAAGGACGAGCCACAAGAAACAGACACCCTGGAAGCGAGAAAGCTCTCTAAGTCCTGGTGAACGCTGCAGGCGAAAGCAATATCCTTCACATGTGGTGTGTGCAGGGTTGTTGTCATGTGTGCACCATTAGGGTAGCAGTGAAACTAGTTACAGATGTCTCTAAGCTTCTCTTGATCTAGACCAGGCAGCTGTGTAACACAGGGGTACAGCCATTCTGGTGGCAAATCTAACAGGAGGAGCAGGCAATGCTTTGCGTCCATTCAGGGAATGCAGCTACAGATCACGAGCAGTAGAAGTGTTCCCCTGGCTTTAGCCACAGTCCAACCTGCATTTTTCCCCTCAACAGTGCTTTGTTTCTTTGTTACTAATTTTTCTGTATTTAAATACATGAAAAACTATTAATAAATGCATCGTTTTTGTTGTAACATTTGGGGAAGGAAATGTAATCTGATTTTTTATAAAAACTAACAATAGGTAACTTTCCTTTAATTGAAGAAAAGTTTGTTTCCTGAATCACAGCAAACCAGGTTTCTACTTTAAGCAAAGACAACATGACGTCTTGATCTCAAATCCCACAGAAACCTGTATCCCTCCTCAGCTTTGCACAGTGCAGGCGTGTAAGAGTCAGACCATACTTATTGGGACCTTCCTAAGGTGTCACACTTGATCACCTGATGTAAAATGTGTTCCTGCTCCACTGCAGTTGTCACACAAACAGCGAACATGTGCGTGCAAGGACTTCCAGTAATGTGTCTGATATTGGAGGATTTCCGGGAAGACAGAAATTTAATCATGAGAAGTGAAAAAAAAATGAAAGCCTGGAGATGAAGCAGGCACTTTTGTGATGCTCTTTCAGAAGCTATCACATAATATAGGTCCTATTCTCCACAGCATCGTCTTAGTTTTGCCTGTAAATGCATGTTTCCCTGTTCCCATCTATTTTTGGTAAGGCCAAAAGTCCCCCAGAGCACTGTAATTATCTCCTTCAGAAATGTCAGAAGAGTTTACAGCTGAAGTAAGTGTCTGCCCAGAACAGGAAAATCAGGTACACCCTCATGTGTGTTGGGGAGGTATTAAAATCAAGTTGCTGCACATGGTTTTCAGGGGAAGATTTGGGAATCTGGCTGTACTAGTGGGAGAGATTTGTGTAACATCTCTGCTTTAGAAAATAAGAGAAAGTCAGTCATATTATCCCCTTGGGGTTTAACTTTGAGCCATTAAGGACTGAGTAAGATAAACTTATTTTAAATAAAACCTTGTTGCTTCGTCTGTTGGAAGGGACAAAAATAGATGAGCCCCATAATGTAAATGCAATAAGGAGGATATGCTGGTGATGCTTTCCCTGCTTTTCCCTTGTTTAGTTCCAGTTTTCCCTGCAACACATCCCAAGGGTAGAACCTTTTGCCTAGTAGTGTGAAATAAGTGAGGTTTTACTTTTAACGAGAAAAGTCAAATTTTGTTACGGCAGCATTAAAATTCAATTACATTAAGTTTTATGTGTGACTGAGTACCCATATACACAAGAAGTGAAAACTACATTTTCAACAGCATATGTCAACTGGCAGTATCGTGTTAAGAAATGTAAAAAGAAAACATTATTAAAGAGGATAAGCCTTGCAAAGACATTTTGGAAGGACATTAATGGCTTAGACCTTGAGTTCAGATTTGGGGAATACAGAGTACCAAAGAGATGTGAGGCTACAAGCAACTTTTGTGTGTGTCTTTGATCTGAGGCACCAGGGCCTGATTTGCAGTGGAATTCCCATCTCCCACTGATTTTATTAAGAATACTGACTGCGCGGTACACCTCTGAAATCAGACCTTTGTGTCATAAACTGGGCACTCAACACTACTGCTTTAAAACTGAGGATTTTAAATGCTCCACCTCTTTAGTTCCCCTGTATTTTTCAGGCCACCAGAAAATTCAGAGAAATCCAGATTTTGCACAAAAGAGCTGTCGTGACAAGTGCATTGTCATTTATTTCTGATAACACTTGGTACGTAACCCCAGAGTGAAAGGCTCTGTCTCCGGCCTTGGATCCCCCGACTGCCTCTGTGGAGTGGGGGGTAACTGTGGGCTGATACAAAAGCTGAAAGTACCCGTTCACAGAGGAAGCAGATTAACACCCTAAGCCACCAAATAATTTCCATTGTGTATATATGCAACCGCATGAGCAAAATACCCATGTTTTGCTGCATATTATGCTCCATTATCTTTGAATACAATAGTTCCCTTGGCATTAGTACTAAATGAATGGTTAAGTTCATTTCATCTGAAAGACTAAACAAACAGGCACTAACAATGAGAATAAATCAGATTGCTGCAGTACTTTTAAGTAGCTGGTAAAAATAATATTTTAATCAAATAACTCAGCTGTAACCGCCGTGAATTACTGGGGAGGTTAAGGCTGGGGCTCAGTATTCTACTGAGAAAACACACAGAATTATTCAAAACATGCAATTTCATCCCCAGCGCTTGACTCAGATGAAAAGCAGAAGATGGCAGTCTGAGCTTCTATCCCTACCAAGTTGAAGCCACCAACAAAACAAAGGTTAATGGAATATTCTGAAACACAAGCCATTTAGCAAGAAAATGCAATGCTATATAAAAATAACTACAGCCAGATTGGAGTGTTTACTCCAAAATAAAGAATTTGGGGGGGGTTATTTTGGTTTACTCCAAAATGAGGAATAAGCCCACATTTAAGACTCCCACTAGTGTTTGTGAGATGTGAGTTCTGTTCTTGGCCGCAGCATGGTCTGCCTGGCATGGCCAAGCTCGCACAGGAGATGACTGTCCCTGATTCATGGGAACTCTGCGAGGCAAGTGTAACTGGAAGGTCTGAGCTGCTCAAATCCGGTGATGCTGAAAACCAAAGGGAACGCTGCAGGTAGCACCATTCAGATGTGCTCTGGTGTAGCTAAAATTAGAATTTAGTGCTGAAGGATTTAGCACTCGCTGAAGTCTGTGGGAATCGTACTTCAGTGAACTCTGTGTCAGGCCTTTTCATGGGCAATGAGCAATATATAGTTTGAAACATATTCTCAGTTAACCTCAGTGAAATGAGAAATAACGTGATTGCAGTCCGTGCACTTGCATCAGATTAAAACCACTCCTTAGCGTGCCTTAGATATAACATAGCTCCTACTCAAAGGACTTAGAGTTGGATAAAAGCTGAGAACATTATTTTTTGCCTTTTTTTTTCTAGAGAGACCCTTACCCAGAGACTGGCAGATTATTTTTTTGAGACCAAAAGAAAGCACCATGGTCATCTAATTCAAACTTACAGGGAGCAGAGACCTTCTGACTTCCTACGTCCAGCTCGGTGGCAGCACCTGAAGCAGAACATTGCTTCCAGAAAACCATCTAAGAACGGAAGCAGTAAACCTGTTGCAATCCTTGGTGACTTGTTCCCTCACTATAAGAAACTTGTTTCTGGTTCTGCATTTGTACAGCTACAGCTTCAGACCCTGACAGTCATGTCTTTGCCTATGGATTAAAGAGTCGGTTCAAATTTATGTTCACCACTTAAGTACTTACGGGTTGTGATCAAAGCGCCACATAAGCTCCCTTTGATACACAGCATGGATTGCGCTCTTTGACTCTCTCTCTCTCTGAGATGTTTTCCAATCTTTTAATCATTCCCCCCTCTGAATCCTCTACAGTTCCTGCGCCAGCGTGATTCACAGGCAATGGCTGGAGCGAAGAAGAAGAGAAAGTCCTACACTTCTGAAAACATTTCACTTCTTCGAACCCTTTTTTGCTGCCCAATACCTGCTAGAGGCTGAAAATTCAGCACGGCCACGCAGAGTAGACTGGTCTGTTGAGAACAGTGGCTTTAGCAGCTATCCAAAGCCGAGGGTTGGACCCCCACTTTGCCACTGCTTCCCTGAGCTGGGGTTTGAGCTCCGGCTCGAGCCGACGGGGCTGTTAGCCAGCTCCTGGCTCCAGGCACGGTCGTCAGCTCCGTCCACTTTCCAGGCAGCTGCGTGGGACCAAGTTCTCTCTCCAGTTCACCAGGGCAGGGCTGCTGACCTGAAAGTTGCAGCTCCAAAACCAAGAGGGGCATTGGCTCCCGCACCGGTTTGAAGAACACAAAACCTGTCTGCCTGCGACGGAGACCCAGAGCCCCGCTCTGCGCCTTTGGGAACTGGATCCGCGGCAGAGTTAGCGCACGGGGCTGTTGTCAGAGGCCTTTTAAGTCTGTTTAACAACCTGAACTCTTTCCTAGAAAACATCTGATGCCTACTACACTAAACCCAAACTTCTCAAAAAGGACACAGTAATAAAAGCTAATTTTGATTGTGGACGCCAGCACAGAGTCAGAGGGTACTACTAACAGAAAGGATAGCGATGGCTTCAGAGGTACAAAAGGACTAAACCAGCAACTGTCTTGCTAGTCATTAAAAAAAAAACCAAACAGACTTAATAAAAAGGTGTTTGCTGGGCAAGAGACCAGTTGAAAGTGTTGCGTGCATTTCTCTATAATAATGGAAAGAGAACATCCCCCAAATCGAACTGCCTTCCGCCTGAAATGGGCATGTGTAATTGGAAGCCTAATTAGCAGGAAAAGCTATTACCGGTGCCGCGTGGCTCCTTTCCTCCCGTTAAGGTGCCCACCCTCACGAACTCACCAGAGGGCCCTGCCCTGGGATGAGGTTTGCCTGTGCCCCCGCCACTGCCCTGGCCTGGCCCAGCTCGAGGGCTCCTGCCCGTGCTCGCCCATCCGTCTCTCCCAGCCCAACCTGGAGGAAAAATCAAACCCGCTTTCCCCTCTCTGCCTCGACAGGCAAATTTGTCAGCAGGGCGGGGGACGTTGCAGGGGGTGGGCGGCTGCGGGCACAGCTGTTTGCCGCGGCAGCAGCTCGGAGCACGTGGATGAAAGATGCTCCGGGCGCAAATCAGCACGATCACAGCTCAGTGAGGATGAAAATCGGCGTCTGCAGCTGCACCGGCTCAAGAGGGCTGGGGAGCCCAAGCGAAACATGTCAGAAAAACAGGTTCATCGCTGGGGAGCTGACACCTTCCTCCCTCGCCCTGCGCATGGCTCTGATGGCCTCGGACCGGGGCTGGGTTTACCTGGGGGTTTGGCTGGTTTGGCTGTTGGTTTCCTGCGGTGATCAGTACGCTTGGGGACAAGGGTATATACCCAACGGTATTTATTGTTTCCAGGTCTTTTGTCCCATGAGGCATCTGTAGGTCTCGTGTAGAAATGGGTACGGCCGGTGCCCGGCAGCCTGCGGGAAGGTTTAGCTGCAAAATGATGCAAGCCATGGTAGAGCTCACAAGGCTTTAAAAAACCAAGTACTTACTCTATAGTAATATTGTAGATACTAAAAATTAGAAAAGAATTCATCTGTCACTAGAGTAATTAAAATAATTGTCACCACAGGAAAGAGCTCTGTGGAGTATTACTCTGTATTGACTTTGATGGGAAACACTCTTTCTACGACTGATAAATCAGGAGCAGACTTTTGTCCCATGAACCTCTGCTTTCCGGTAAAATCTTTAATTGACTTCTACATAAAGATTATGAATGACTCAAAAACTGGTTTATGCTGCAACCAGTGAAGTATTCTTTCTTCTCTTCCACACCAAATATTTAAATGTCAATCTATTAACATAACAAATTGCCCATTGGAAATAGGGCTGCCTTTGGAGGCTGGGAGTGCAGGCTGTGTTCCCTATTAGCCCTTTCCTAGTCCCACTATGGTAATTTAAACTGAAGTAAACTAACATGCGGATGATTAATTCACTTACAAAAAAGCATAAAATAGTAGTTTTAATCACCCACCTCTGTTATTTCCACCAGAAAAAGTTAATTTGAACAGTGGCAAATGAAGCCTTTTGAGTCCAGCTTTACCTAATTAAGGTTATTTAAAAGGCAAAAAAACCCCCAACCCTCCAAAATGTTATGGAAAAATTTTCATAAGACATTCCCCAAAACAAAGCATTTTATTTTATATTGAATATTCATTTCCATAAGGAAAAAAAAAAAAAACCAAACCAACCAAAAACCCAACCACACAGCAAATCAAGACTTTATGAGCTGCAACTTCCCCTGCTTTGCATAGCTGTAACAACACCTGGGCCAGCCTGCCTCTTGCATTTTGATGCCTCATGCAGCTCAAGAGCTCAGAACCGATAGCAACAGATATGATTAAAGAAAGGAACAAAAACCAGGTGGCAATTATTACTGCCTTACTTGGGCTTGGCGCCACATTTAAAAGCAACTGTGAACATGACACATTCCCCCAAACACACGGCACGAGATGCTGAACCATCTCAATTAAGAGAAGTGAAACGCAACAGCAGCCTCCAAAAAATGGAAGTGAAACCCTAAGATGCTTTCCTATATTGTATGTATCACATACTGGTTGGAGGTCCAAAAGTGATCAGGCCCCTCTCCAGCCCTCGCAAGGGGACGTTCTCTGCTTTATTGCCAACTCTGTCCTCCCTGAGCTGTCCCCAACCAGAGCTCCCAGTGGTCACTGAACCACCGGTGCCATCCAGCCAGGCACAACTGCCAGGGGACTCTAGGAAAAGGCAAGCCCCAAGCTCTTCCTGATAGCTAGTAAAAACCTAGCACCACCAAGAAGGCAAATAATTAACAATAACCTTTAGAAGGCAGTTGCTGTTAATTGTTTCCAAAAAGCTCTCCCAGCCTCTTGACTAAATGCAATCCATGAATCAACACACAAGGTTCAGATATCAACCGTGCTCTGCATTTAGGGGCAAATATAGTCTAAACAGCCAAATAATCATGCTACTCTCTCAATACATACAAAATTTATGGTCACTGCAATATTTCAGCAAAGGCACTTTTTGAAGGAGGAACGGGCTGCAGAGCAATTAGGATGAAAAAGAGTTTTGGCTGCCTTTGGCTCAGCGGCTCTCATCCGTCACAGAAGGAAATTTATGCTGCTGCAGAAAGCCCGCATTAAAAGGCTGGGAGGACAGCACGCACCCCCAGCTCTTGGGTGTTGCAGTGGCCAGGAGCTTCTCCGCAGTGCCAAAAATATACATATGGAAATCACAAGCTTTTATTAGTCCTACTATCACAGAAAATAATAAATAATCGAGTCTTTACCTCGCCCATCACCACAAGTAGTTCTTTCAGTCTCCTATTTACAGTAGTTGTTCCAAAGGTTCATAAGTGTATTGGGTTAAGCAGTTCGTTTTCGGTCTGGCCTAAGGTTTTCTCACCTCTGTGGCTCCTGCTCAAGACCTACTGGCTTAATTGCTACAGGAGTTCAGTCTGACTCCTCCACTGCAGCTCTTTACTTCCAGGGACAGGCCAAGAAAGCATATTCTCCAGCAGTAAAATGATAGCTAGTTATTTCTAATTCATTGAGATCTAGAGTTACCTGCAGATTACTATTTATTTTTCATTCCAAACAAGTACCTACCTTTCCTTGGGTGTTTTGGCTTGGATGATGAACAGCAAAGATAAACATAAGGGCAAATAGGTGAAACCTAGTATCTGTTTATATACATTGGGTAAACATAGGACTAGCTCTATTACTCCAATAAGCTTAATTACATGCTTAAAATGAAAAGCATGTGTGGTTGCAGAGCCAGAGCCTAAGCTGGAGACACTGTTCACTCCTGAGTGTCCTGGCCAAGACAATGCTCAAGGCACCACCACAGCCCCAGGGATGCAATACATTTATTTGGTGGTGGTGGTGGTTTTTTTACTTATTGCTTTTTATGCAGACAACCACCCACAGAAGTCTAGACTCCAATTCCCAAATGGCCGACATCATACACTCCATCAGCTGTGGATGTCCCCAGAGCCACAGTGTTCTGACATTTTAATGTTAAATTGCCAGAAAACATTTTCTGTAGCATAATTCGAGGAGCAGGATAGGCTTCTCTGCAGCACAGCTGGGCTTCATGGAGGCTCCTGCCCATCACTCTCTCTACTTACATGGACTGAACACTTCTTAGCCCTGACAAGTTTTGGCTTTGTTGACTGCTCTGACCTAATCTTTTTGGAATTATTTTGCTTTTATTTCCTCACTTCTCCCAGCTGCTGCTGTTTTACATTGTAATACACTGTTCACAACTGCAAGGTTTCTAGCAGCATTCCCAAACCGCAGGCTGGACTCTTCACAGTGTGACAGGAGCCCCAAAAACCTGTGAGATCTGATCGCCTGGGTCTTGCCCACACCAGAAGTGATGCCACTTGTGACTGATAAAGCTGTGCCATCCCCTCAGTGCAAACACAGACAGACTGGAACGCAAGCATTTCATACCCATACAGGGTTATTCCCATGTGGGAAAAGAAATCGTTTAGTGGAGTAAGGCCTTATAATGTTATATCTGTTCGTAACAAGGACTGAAGAGCTGAAAACACATTGCACAAAGCTAAAACAGTATGGAGAGCACCCCATGGCTGAGTGAAATGCTGTCGATTAGGCTTGACGCTATCAGGTTCCCTCATATCACTATCAGACCCCTCAGCTTCTGCAAGATCATGTCGGTTGATGCTTTGCTGCTCCTCAGTGTGTTCGGCCTACATCTATGAAGCCCCTCCAGAAGTTTGCAAGTGTTTCCCGCTTTAGAGGTAAGTGCTGGGGCAGCTGGAGGTTGCTGCCTTCGCTGTGGTTTAATGAGGAGGTGCATGGGGAGAACTTGAAGGAAAGGGAAGGGCACAGGTCTTCTTGTGAACCTGCTTAAAAGGTAGCCAAACAGCAAGTGCAGGGGAGCCCGTATGCCTTTGCATCTTAAATATTGCGTGGACTATAGTTATGAGAAGGCAGGATAGAAACGCTGGAAAAAAAATAACCTGGGAAGAATTGCAGTGGGTTCATTTTCTGAGCTCCGTTGTACAAAACATTTCTTCAACAACCATCCTGCTCACTGGGGAGTTTGAACTGCTGAGCCAAAGTCTACCCCTTCCCTTGGAGTAATTTGCAAGCCACACCTGGGAGGGAAGCTCCCTGACATCCCTGGCAGCTCTGACAAAGTCTGTGATACCAGGGAAACAGCAGGTCCGGAGTAGATGGAGAGGCTGTGTGACATCAGTCCCTCCTTGGATCACTAGCATTTGGAACGTTAAAAAGAAAAAAAAATAATATTCATGAGACTGATCTGTTGCATCTCTGAAAACACTGAAAGGTGAGAGAGACTGCAGTTCATTTTTCAGTGCTAGTAAATAGGTGTTTATATGTCCTGTCTTCTTCTGCATATCCACACACTGTCTGTAAAGCTGTATGTTTTTTCCTTTGTTCAAAACTTAATTGTCCTGAGTATTTACTGCCCGTATCTACTACTTGCAAATGATGTGTTTCAAGCTGGTTGTACTTTTTTTTTTTTTTTGGAGGTGGGAAGGGAATCCTGAGATCAAGAAGTCAAATTAAATAATTCATAGATATCCTCTTGTATAGAAAACAAATCTATTCCCCCACCTCCCCACACCCCATATTGTTGTTGTTATATTATCTGTATGAGCCAGGTATTGGCAAGGAGACGGGAAAAAAAATGACAGGACATTGTAAGAGAATTTAATGAAGTGGCTCCAAATATTGTATCAAAATAAATGAAGTGAATAATGCAAGAGCTCATTCCAGGTCCCTTCTACAACAATAACTATTGTGTGAGCGGCACATCTGAGGAGATGGGGATGGATGGATGAATACAAAGGTGCCACTCCGGCACATTACAGAGCAGGGAACAACGGGCAGCCTGAATTGTTATATTTAATTTCAGTAATTCTTTCAGTCCAGATACTCAGGAAGAAAACAGCAGGTGGTAAAAGAGGAGAAGGAGGAATTATCAGCCTTTCTGATCTCACTTAACTATTTTGCTTCTGCTTAGGATGGAGGAAAAAACGGGCTGATTGCGTGCCTGCATCTTTGAATTCCCGTGCGAGCCCATCGTGCGTTTCGAGTAGGTTGGTGACAGCCATCAGCAAGCAGAGCTGCTGGCCTCCCGCTAGGAGGAAGGCACTCGCTTGGCACTTCCAATCACAAATTATCTGCCTTTTATTAAAAATATATGCAATAGCATGCCATAGCAATAGCCCAGAGCCAGAACACTTGGGCCTGCTGCTGCAAAGCTCCGCTCTGCAGCCTGGTCCGGGCCCAGCTCCAGCAGCAGATAGAACTGGCCTTATCTCCAGCCCTGGACCTGCAGTGGGTTTGCCAGCACTCACAGCTGCACTCAGCAGAGACCCCAGCGCTTGGCATGGAAGGGCCCTGCTAGGGTCCGTGCTAGCACCCTGCTTTTGCAAATGTGGCCGCTTATTTGTATCCCCTTGATGACACGGGGGGAACAATCCCCCTTGGTTTGTGCAGTCGTGAGCTAGGGACCTTTATCTGAACACAGAACCAAGCACAAGGATTCTGACATTGACAGGTTACCCATTCTCAACTTACTGCGCTTTCCCGTCACTGGCAACAGCTAGGGGACGCTTGCTATTCTCCGGCTTTTTGCAAAAAACCTTCTTATTTCTCCTGTCTATATGAAGAATCCTTCACGCTAGTACTACAGTTCTGGGAATGGCATTGAACACCCAGGTAATGCACAGCGCTGGCAATAAAGCTTTCGTTCAAGCCTCTTTTAGCCCTGTCCCTGCAGCTTTTTGTGTTGGCTCTGTAAGAGGCTTCCCAGCTGTCCCCGTTTGGGTGCGGGGGCACAGGCAGTCACGCAGCAGCCCCCTTCCGCAGAGACCACCGGCACGGGAGCACCGCGCTGCCGGCGACCAGGCGTCAGGGTCCAACAAGTTCCTACCGGCTGCGACAGCCAGAAACAGCGACGTTCGAAATCCAGGTGGGGAACCGGCAGCAGAAGCCATTACAACCGTTACCTTTGCTTGTAAACACTCCGGGTGCCTCGGCTCTAATTTTGTCTGACTACCTATGTTCCCTGTAGGGCTGGCAGAGAGAAAACAGGCGGTTGGCACCTACCCACCCCCTCCCGGCTCTGCCACCCACGGCAGGCTCAGCAAGCGTCCTTCCCTCCTCGGGAGACAGATCCTGCACCCATCAGGGCAGTCCGTCAAGCCTCTCCTAACCCAATTGCAATTCACTGACAGCTTTACTTGCAAATTCCCCCTCTGCAGAGCTCAGGCTAAGAACCTTAATATTCCTGCAGATTCAGAAAGGGGATTTCCAACAAGCATTAGGAAAATTAAACTTCTCAAGAGCTGTCTCAATCTGACAAGCTATTTCTAGCTCTTCAAAGTACGGTAAGTGAAAATATTAAAATGGGGGATGGGGAAGTTGTAGTAAGCAAATGGTGAATTAAGGCTAGAAACAAAGACAGCATAAGTCTACTTTGCATATATATAAGGCATACACATATGTATATACGCACACAGAGAAATACATGAATATGTATTGTTTAAGGCTTCCTGCTGTCTTATAATAGAAAATTATAATCTCCCACCCTTTGCTTCCATCCAAAGCCAAAGCAGCAGATAACACTAATGAGTGGGGCATTTCCCTCAAAGATTTGTGCTTCGGGACTGCAGTAAACACGCCCAAGCACCAGCCCTCTCGCGTAGCAGACTGGGAGCTCACGATTAAACCAGCAACTTTTCACCGCGGCCGTTTACTCTGCTGGTGGGAGCCCGGCTCCAGCCCAGGCTCAGCAGGCGCAGGCAGGAGAGGCACAGCCCAGCCTCTTCCCAGGCTGAACTGGGGACACTGGGCTCGTTGCAAGTTGTAGCAGAGACTGCAGCACTCCTCACAGCTCAGGTCTCCTTGCAGGAGCAGGCTGGGCGCTCTGCAGTTCACAGACAGGCTCTGAACACAAAGCCCAGAAATGGCAGCGTTTATTACCGTTCCCCTTCCCAGCAGGGTCAGGCGACAAAATGCCCGCTGCGTCCCAGCTTAGTTACCTCCCCTTTTGGTCCTTTCTCCCCCTTTCTTCTGCTTTCTGGTTTTCCATCCCCTGCAGAGCCTCCAAGCCCACGGCCCGAATGGAGGAGAGGCTGTTCATAGCCTGGGCCATTGCTGGGGGCAGGGGGAGAAGCTGAACCAGGCTTTCAAGGTGTAAGGGTGCGACTCTGAAGGAGGTGAGGGTGATGTTTGCTTTTTAGGAGCAGCAAAGCAGCACGATTGAGCTGTTGGCAATTTTTTCTGCGCTCTGGCATGGTTCTTGCTCCAAAACCTTGAAATTCCCCCCCGGTTTAAGGCCTCATTTGAGTGAGTGCGCTCAGCTTGTCTGTCTGTCCTCCCGCTCTGCTGCTGCTTTGCAGCAATCATCCCCAGTAGCCTCACAAATCATATTAAAATTGGGTTAGAAAAGCATCCTCTTCAATTACAGTCCCTCATCGCTGGTGCTTTAGGAGTGCGGGACACTGACTCCATACTAGACCAGGGGACAAAACAATTAGAAGAGCTGATTAAAAGCCTATTGCTCTTCAGGGGCTGGCGTGATTGTGTGAGGGCTATGCGGTGCGATGAAAAAAATCTTTCTGAGCTTGCACTCGCAGCCTGCCAGTAATGCCTCTTCAGCTGTATGAATTGGTCTTGCAAAAGACACATTATTGAGTGCTGTATTAAAGCTACAGTCAAGGCTGCGTAGAGAGCTAGGTACAGAGCTAGATCTGATCAATACTTGGGATTCTTCAATATTACAAAATATTTTGCGTTAAGACATGACAGCCTGATACTATTTATTTAAGGGAGAAATACAAAAGGGACAGATTTGACCTTGGTATCCAGACTGGCAGAACAAAAGGGAATGCCAAACGCTAAGAGCAAAGCTATTGATTAGGCCTGAGAGGGAGGACTGACGAAAGAAAGACGTAAAAGGTTATTAATGGCAGAGAGGAGCACAGTGATTTGGGTTTTTGGCTTGATGACAACAGGATGGAAAATAGGTGTCCGCAGTCAATCAGACAAAGGATTTGCTGGAGAAACAGGGAGGCATGAGATGCGTCTGTACTGGTGGGAGAATGCCACCAGGAGCAGAGCACGTAGATACAGATTGTCCTGGCAGAGAGCATCTCAGGAGCATCCGGGGCAGCAGCAACATCGCCTTCCACCAAAGACCACGGCCCCGCTGTGCAGCAGTGCAGGCAGGGCACAGTCCCGCAGACTTTAGCCTAAGCAAACAATCCGGAAGGTGCAATAGAGAAAGCAGAGGCACGTGGATTATCAGTGCTGGGAAAATAACTAAAGCTCCCAGGGACCAGTCCAGTGCCTGCTGTTAAGCCCACACTTCGCTATTAATATCCAGTAAGATACCTACGAGCTTGGACAGCCCTGAAGGCTCATGCAGGCAGAGGCAGGTGGTGACACCTATCAGTTCTGCAGTGGGACCTCATAGCATAGCACAAGGGTGGAAGAAGGGGTGATCTGCTCAGACGAACTTCTGATTTTGATGACTCACCGAAAGGAGGTTGCTCTGTGCTTGGCTGCTGAGCATTGCCATGCAGGGATGCAGCTGGGGCTCCCAGGACCAGCTCCAGGCACTGACTTCTGTATAAGCACGTTGAGATAGAAACACGCAGGAGCAGATGAGGGATAAGCTGCAGTGAAAATCTGTAGCTACCACTGGACCCACGCTTCTGCTGAAGGTGGCTGGACACATCCAGTGTGTGCTAAGCTAAACAGTGCTAATGGAGAGTATAGCCCCCTTACTCCTACCCTTATTTCTCCTCCACTCTGTTCATCTGTGCTTCCTGAGCACAGTAAAATGTTGAAAATGGGACTTTTAGTCACCTTTGCAGTCTCCTATCATCAGGGCTGAGCAATGAAGCTGGTTGGATTGGGTTTTATGTCGTTTATATGTTAATTGACTGTAGGAAGCTCTAATTTAATTATTAGGAACAAAGGTCTGAACATGAATAAGCAAAGTCCCTGTTACACTTCAAAGCCGCATTTTTCTGGTGCTGGTAATACTGGTTTCAGTTCTGCCAGATACCACAGAATTCAGGTACCAAATAGCTAATATCCAGCCACCATCAGTGGGCCGGCACAGCATCAGTCAGCGTTAGAGAAGCGTCTGTAATTGCAGAAGGGGAAAATGCACCAGGAGGCCTCATTTGCACCCGCTGAAACAAGGAGAAAGTGAGTTCTGGTAGACGGTGCAAACAAACATGGTTCAGTACTGAACGTGTCCCTCCAGGCTCCGGGGGGTGTTTTAAGAAGACAGATGCAGGAACTTGTCGTATGTAATCTACCAGCCATCTTTACAATGTGACAGGAATTTCTTAATAAGCATTGGCAGTACATACAAACAGAGTAGCAGTGCTGCTTCTCCAGCCATTAATATTACATATGTGGGCTGCTTAATTTGCTGTTCCTTACAGAGCCAGAGCAGGAAGCCTGCATAATGAAGGATTTGTTGACAGAGGTCTTCATATCAAATCAGCAAAAAGGTAGAAAATGATCCAGTTTCAGGCATACTTGCTTGACTCATGCAACCTTGGCCCTTCTAACACTCCTGACTATGGGCACGATGTACCAGGCACTCAGCTCTTCTCAGGCCCTTATTGCTGCCGCTTTTGAACTTTATCCGTAAAAGCTTTCACCAAGAAGCCAAACAGCACAATAATACTCACTGCTTTCACAGGAAGGAGGCATTCTTTATGCATGAGGAAGATGGTGGCTCTTGGAGACCAAACACCCATTCAGAAAGGTGCTTAAACATATGCCTGGTGTTAAGTGCATAAGCAGCCCCTCCTGTGAGTTTTCAAATAGTGAGAAATGAACTGGAAGCAGAACACAAATCTTATCTCCTCAGCACTTTGCAAGCGATATCCTAACTTGTTTTAGAGCTCTCTTGGTCTCCTCCCTGTCCCCAGGAGGCAGCTCGTCCTGGGGCCAGCCGTGGCAGTGAAGAATGGTTAGTCCTGCTACCCCTGCGTGGGGAGCTCACATGGGCACCACATAACTCACCTGCGAGACACAAGCCTCTCCTGCTTCAAACACGTACATTTTCTTGTGTACTCCTGATAGTATTGGCCGGTAGTAATATAGAACTGATTTTATATGGTAGACATTGTACTATATGCAATAAGATGTGTCGCTACAGTGCTCTAACACTGCGTGAATAGGATATGGTACTACAATATATATACAGAAATATGTGACAGCGTTCCTGGGCTTTTGAGAACTAAATAAATTAATCTCTGAGAGTTTTTTTTTTAAATACTTGAGGCATTTTCTAAATGCAACATTTGGCAGTGATAGCTCCTTGCCTGAGTTACATCCTCAGTGATGCTTACTGGACTTTGCTTGATAAATACATACGTGAGTCCAACTGACACTCTTTCCTAAGTGACACATGTGAAAGACTCTTCTAAGCTGTAGTACATCAGTCCTTTAGCTCTTGCTAAGGATCTTCCGCAAAGCAGCAGCCCCACAGACCACAGGGGAATGAGAGTAGGCAGTCTTGGAGAAGCTGAACATACACAGAGCTGAGCTAAAGTGTCTCCAGTGTGCTCATTTCATTTACATTTCATTCATTATGGAAACGAGGTGTGAAAGTAGTTTCTAGAGCTGCTTAGTGCAGGCTGCACATCAATTTAATACCTATTCTGGTTTTTCAAGTCACTTACCTCCATAGAACTCTTGTTCCAAACCAATTATTTAGCTGCATTGCTTGGACTTTGAGTTCACCGGTGTATTAATGCAGCTGGGCCTAAAC
The DNA here is from genome assembly GCF_000737465.1 of Haliaeetus leucocephalus. Classification (NCBI taxonomy): domain Eukaryota; kingdom Metazoa; phylum Chordata; class Aves; order Accipitriformes; family Accipitridae; genus Haliaeetus; species Haliaeetus leucocephalus. The sequence continues at coordinate 5,043,098 of NW_010973238.1, read as the reverse complement.
CACTATATATTTAAGACTGCTGAAGGAGAAGCCTTTAAAACGAAGGAAGATGGTGAAGAACCAGCTTACCTGATTTATAGGACCATCAAGTTTCTACTCATTGTATTTATGCATGAAGTATCTAAAAGAAGCCAAACTGCATCAGACACGTTTTCTTTTGTTAACATGCCTGCATCAGTCTATCAGTCTAGCTACTCACATGAAAAGAGACTCAAAAATGAAAATAAGGAGGCAACTAGGGCGAAAAGAAAAGTAATTAATAACACTCACTGGAGACTGCTTGCTATCAGCCAGGCTCCTTATCAGGCTTAAGAGGTTGCCAATGGGAGCCACAGCTGCAAAACGTTATGTGTATGCAGCATCTAAACACCATCACTGCTTTCATGATGAGGAACAGAATTTAGCCCCCTTCATTTGCCAAATGGGATTCTCATCTGATTGCCTGAAACACAAGCTTTCCCCCTTGAGATACTCCATGATGCAGAAGTTCTCACTTAAAAGTCTGGGCCCTGTGCTGTGAGATAAGTGAGTATACACAAACACCAACAGATAGATAGATAGAGACATACGTACAAAAATCTCTACAGGAAGTTGATTTATTCTGCTGTTAGCAGATTAATTAAAAGTGTTTGCTTGCATACAGATGGCTGCAATCCACTCTGGCTTCTCCTTGAGCAGAGCTCAGGATCCTGCCCAGTGACTGTGATACATTAAAGGGTGTGGGGGGGAGCGATGTCTCTTTCTGGTTTTGCCATAGATTTCCTATGTTACTTTGGGCAAATCACTTAACCTTGGTGTTCTCCATGTCAATAAGTAATCCACCTTGCTCAGAGCACTTTGAGATCTACGGACAAAGAGCACTCTAAATACTAGGTATTATTTATAGTATTGCCCTATGGATAATAGCAAGCTACAGCTGTTAGAGACAGCAGGGACCTCTGAGCAAGCAGAAAGGCATAAATCTGAATGTCACTATCCTTAGCATTGTAGCTGGCGGCTGTTTTGTCCTAGGAGAACATTTCAGTGGTTTGTGCTACCAGATGAACTTGCTGTTAGTTCTTCATGTTCCCCAGAGGCAGCTAATGCAGAAATCTGGATTCACCATAGCAGCTCATTGGTAAAGCAATTCTGACAGCCTGCTCCCAGCATGGCTTGTACCTGCTCTTTCCGAAACAGAAAGATTGGCCACGCAGTGACGCTTTTGCAAGGCAACCTTGCACGCCTGCACGCATCTGATCTGCACAGCCTGCCAGCTGAGATTTGGCCACTTCTACCCTGACCTCCACATTGCTAAGGGTAAATCTCTGTGGACACAACATAGCGATGTGTAAAAAGCACCCAAAATAGCTCCAGAATTGGAGGCGAGACTGTGGGCTAGAACACTGCTGAACCTGCTGGGAGGCTGCAGTGCGTTGCTGCGGCACCACGGCTGCGTCTCTCACCTGAGCGCTCATCCAGAGCTAGTCTGGGCCCTGCACTGTGCTGTCCTCACTGCTGCACTGTGTCCTTGAGCTTGCATAGCACTGAGTAATCCGGGCCTCGATGGGAGGTGCTGAAAGAAAGCAAAGACCATCTGATACGCAAATATTGATCTCCAAAGTTTGGGGCACGTTTGCCCTATTTACAGCAACTTATTCTTTTAAAATTGTCTTCAAAGGCATTTAGCCAAATGCAGATCTTCCCAATAGCACCAAAATCAGAAACTCACATATCAGGCTTTCAGGCTAGAAATATGCATGTGGATTTATTTGCAAATAGTTTCAAATCTTGGAAGGGTGACTTGGTGCAAATACATTTGTAGCATAACATGTTGTTGATGTTATATCTTCTCCCCCCAACGTTGCACAATGTAAAACTTTGTGACTAGATTGTGCCAAGAGGCTTAATTCACCATTTCATCAAAGGACAAGTCTCCATATTGCTGCCAGTCTCTTTTAGGGTAAACGTTCTGACAATGAAAGGAAAGAGGCGTTCAGAGTAGGAAAAAAGATGAAGCCACTAAAATGCAAATTTTATTCACAGTTGGCATGTTTATAAATATATATATTACATTCTTACAATCTACAGTACATTCTAAATATAGAGGGATTCAATCTAAGTGTTTGTGGGAGGGTGGATGTGTATTAAACTGAGCAACCTAGATTCAATGACAGGAAGAGACTTAATAATAAAAGGAGGGCAAGGACTCCGTCTGGAAAATAAAGGAAAACTTGAAATATAAGCTGGATTTTAGTTAGTGCTTTGGCACTTTGCCACTGGTCATCGGAGACTGCTTTTGGACCTCACAAAAAAAAAGTCATGGTTTTAGGACTGGAGGGCACATCGGATTCAAAGGGTAGTCACTGAAATCCTACCATATGTACATCCTTATCAGAGGAAAACAAAAGATAATCATCACCTCTGGGAGAAACAAATGTTATCTACCGAGTTTAGCTGTTCAGGTTTCGATGTCGAATGTGCAGCACTCCTCTGTGACCTTCGAGTGGCCTCTAAACGTGCTGAGCAGGGGGCTAAAGAAGCATGAGCAGAAGGAACTGAACATCCTGACCTCTCCCAGGGAAGGGGACAGACAGAGACGGTTGCTGTTGGTGTCCAAGTTCAACACAAGTGACACTTACCCAGGAGAGAGTGGCCAACTTTGGTAAACGACAGCATGTAAAGCAAGTACCAGCGCGGTACCAAGAGTGTCTGTGCTTGGCAAGAGCACACCGTGGAGAAGTGAGTGTGCGTGGAAGGGAAGGAAGAAACCACACGCTTCCAAAGTTGACTGATGCTAGTAAGTGCCCTCAGGATACCAGATGGGGAGCGCTCCAGGGAATGGCTGGGAATACAAATTTGAAACAGGACAATCAAATAAAGTGGGCTTTTAAAAATAGCTTGTTCTCTCAAACTCTCCAAAACAGACCTTCCTTTATATGAGTGGTATTCTGAGTATAGATTGTATCTTCTCCTATTTTACAAATTAAGAAATACTGAAAATTGGCTGGCAAAGTTTATTACCTTGGCATCTACTTAAAAAGAGAGTTTCAGTTTTAACTGTATATGTGTATCCATTCTCAGTGCTTGGGAGGCAAGCATGCTGGTTTGTAAACAGCCCAGTTACTCCTTTTTCCTCTCTAGATTCTTTGGAAACTCATGACTTTTCAGCTCTGGAAGCTGCTTTGCTCACACTGTTGTTTTTTTGTCAGCTTTAAATTAATGTTCTTGGGTGGATATTCTCTGCATGTGGCTTGAAAGACATGCTTTCTTCGCAGATCTATTTATTCTGAGACCAATTTTTTGCTTTTAACCAAAGCTTGCAATATTGAACAGTAGAGCTGTGTGAACTTTGTAATATCCAAACTGCACTGGAGTTTGTTATATTTATTGATTTCCTGGGAAAGCTCAGAGAATGAGACCATATTATTTTGCTAAGTTTTTTTTTCATGTTACCATGCATCAAAAAACCACACACATCTTTCACTTCCATCTCTGAGCACAGAGAAGGCTTGAATTTTAAGAGCTGTCCAGGATCTCTGCTCTCCCAGCTGCTTTTGGGTGGCTTCTTGGGGCTCCATTGAGTTATTATCCACCAGCTGATTCTTGTTATCAATACAACGTTTTGCCCCACTACCCAAAATTAAAGGCAGAAGGTGAGTGAAAAACAAACGAACAAACAAACCAAACAAAAAAGTCTTTTGCGTCTCATTACACATTTTCATGTAATCTCTCCATATAGTTTTTAAGTTCTTTGCACTCCCCCAGGTCCATATCCTGGCAGACCCATTTAATGTCATCCTCACTACTCATCAAGATTGAGTTGACAGTTGGACACCCATCATCAGAGGAGATGGTGGTAAAAGTGGTGAATTTAACCCGTTTCCTCTTAGAGGTAGGAGAAGTAGTTGGTTCACTTTTCTGTTCTTTCCCTTCAGTGAATGTGGACTCAGTAGACCTGAAAGATTGTCCATTGACATTTTTGGAGGCATTTGTGTTGAGGAGATATTTGCTCTCTTCATAGTCCACTCCTCTGTCAATAGCTGTGATACGTTCATCTTGTTGGGATGAGAAATTTATATGATTCTCCAGAAGCTCTGTCCTGTTGCTCAGCCCAACCCAGTCATGAGAGTGGCTCATGCCTTCTTGCTCTTCAAAGGGAACTTGTTTGTTTCTGTACTTCAAAGCAAAAGTGACACAATTGATAAGGAAGACCAGAATTGCCAGGCAGAAGACTCCCAGAAGAGCGTACATTCCTATCTCCAGATCGCTGAGTCCCCTAGGGGTCTGGACTAGGTCATTCTCTTCCAAGTCTCCGTTGTTTCTTGGCAGATCCACCTGTGCAGGGAAGCTTGTGAAGTCTATTGGGATGTTCTGCAGATGACTGTCATCGTCCAGGAGGCTTTCTCTGTCTTCTTTTTTACTTAAAACAGACCTTTGCGTGGTGGTCCCTTTGCCTTGCTCGTGGCCCATCGAGGAGCTGTAATACTGGCCATCTAGCTCAGCTCTTCCCTGCAAAGTGGTTTTCTGACGCCGGTCACTGGCGTGATTTTCTAGGTGGACACCGACACCCCTGTGTTTACTGTCACTGATGTTAGGGTTGGCATCACTCTGCCCAAACTTGACTTTAATGCTACCACTTCCAACAGCTAGGATGCTCTTCCTTTTGGATTTCTGGCATGATTCACTGATCACCATCTCTACCTTCACCAGTGTCCCCTGGCCTTCTGTCTCAGCAGCAATCACAGGCCATTTGAATTTGGGGTCATGGTGAATAGAGACCACCTTCTCATCCAGAGATGTAGCTGACAAGGAGAAGTCTTTGGAGTCATAAATATCCAGGGGCATGACAGATCCATCGCTGAACTGGATCCAGCAGCTGATGGCTGCTTCCTGTAATACATAAAACAAATATACGCACACTCAGAATAAACATCGAGGGAAATATGTTCCGTCTTGGTCTGTTCTCTCCTCCTCACAAGATCCATATACCATTTATAACCAGAAAAGAAATAAAAAGGGAGAGCAATAAAACTAATATCTTGCCAAGATGTGAAGAGAAATACTAGTTTAAACCACTCATTGATAATAAGATTTGTTTCCCCAAAGGTGCTTAAAGGAGCTGTATCCCCTGGGCTCTGCAGAATCTACTTCAGCACCATAATAAATTGCATGTCAGAAAGCATTACCAGTGACTGAGATCATTTACTGTTGTATATTTAAATGAAAAACAAATATTACATTATTTCTAAACTGCTTAAAGTACAAAGTCTTCGCTTTTTACACACAACACTTGTTAATATTGCAAGTAGGTCCATACATGGCTCCATACCTTCAGTCCTTGATTTTTGTCTCTCAAATTGAGTGTTTTGTACAAGCAGAGGAAACCCATCAGCTGCTTCTTTAAGAAATGGCCAGAATAATTTTCAAGCTTGTTAGCAATTAAAAGCAAGAGAATAATGAAGTGTAATCTCGTGTCACAGCAACCCAAATTGTATACTTCAGAGTGCATGGAGGTTTATTGAATGTAAATGGGTCAGACCTGAGTACTAATTCTGTACTTGCACATGTGTAATGGTGCAGCATTCCTGGGAGCTTTGACTTTGGGTTTCTAACTTGAAACATTTTAAAGTATTCTTAGATTTCAGAAAACCTGTGCTCACCCATTTCTGAAAATCAGGTCCTTAGAGGACTCTCAAATGGCTATCGAAAATTGTTGTGCTACCTGAAAATATCTTGGCATTCACACATTGATCATTTCCAGACAAAATTCAGACTGTTCTCCCGGAATTTAATTCCTGCTTCTGATGGTCTGACTTGCTCTGTCGTGGCTGGGGTATTCGCACCTTATTAGACACTGGAGAATCCACACCAGAAAGACTCCTGGCTTGATGAGCGGATTCTCTGGTGTCTAAAAGGAGGTGAGTTCTTGTCTGGTAAAAGTTGGGTTCACTCTGCTCTGTGAGCGAGCCTGACAGACAGACAAACACCCAACCAACAGATTAATAACCATACTTGCGGAAAACATGATTACAGAAGTCTTGTTTCTTTAAATAAGCAGTTCTTCAAACAGACAGTATTTACGTTCTGACTCAACATATATATGGAGAATAATTATTTGTCATTATCTTTTAAATTGTTTCTAGCACATAGCCATTCACCTGTTCAGATCACGGAGAATAAGCCTCCAGTCTTTCGGGATTGTATCGTGCATAATCTACTGTCCTGATTCTGAAATCCTTACAGCTTCAATGGGAGATTTGCTTCTGTCTCTATTTCAGGACAGAGCCCTAAGACTTTGCTGACACTGTCATAAATCCCGGCTTTGTGTTTATTAATCTTTGGATATTTCTTGAAGGCTGCATAGAATTTATGTCATCAACTCTCATCCTCCTACTGTGTTGCTTAAACCTGCATAATCATTTAATAATTTTGCATTGCTCTGCTTATAGGGATTGTGCTCTGAAAATCATGTTCTAAGCAATGGAAGGAATCAGATGCCTTTCAAAATGGAGTCAGTCCTTGAAACATGGAAGGTGCACATCTTCCTCACTGGTTTAACACTGATCCAATGTTGTTCTGACTGTACCCCTGCATCCAGACAGGAAGCACAGACTCCACTTCTGGGAGCTGAAATGTCGCTGCTGGGCAGCATACTGGGACTAAATGCCATCAACCTCAGCTTTTGGGCTGATTTCAAGGTAGTTTGTTTAACTCCCCATGTCAGCAATGGATTAGCTCACAGGTCTTATTTCTAGCTGCCTGGCATTGATTTCGTAACTTCTGGAATACTATGGGAGCCTGATTTTTATCACCCTATAAAGACAGCAGCTCTGCACTATTTCTCATCCCGCATCCCAAGGATAAGACCCTATGATGAATTAAAGCGTCTCAACAGTTGGCCAGATTTCGAACGTGCATGCCATGATCATTTATTTACCTTTAAAGCTCAGAACATGTTTAAGTGTTAAGAGCCCAGTGCATCCTTGAAGTAAGTCCCAGACTGATGGATTTGGGTTGAAAAAAAGTTTAAATTTCAAATGTAGAGAGAAGCACAAGGACAAATAACAAGCAGGGACTGACGGGGACATGGCAAAGTCCAAAAGCCCTTGGTAACTTCTGGTTCCCTGATACAGGGACTAAGAATAATGGGGAAACAAAAAGTGGTTTATGAAATCATGAATCAGGAAATGAGTCAGTGATGCTGATTCATATTCTAGTAATGAATCAGAATGAAAGGGATGTTCCCCAAGGTCTTAAAATGCTCACGGAATGTAGCTAAAGGAAGAAGACTCTGGCACTATACAAAACACTTTCTCATTTAAAGATGTGCTTAAAGGGTTAATTTGGCTGCCTGTGGTGGGAGGCTGAACTTGGCAATCTAGTTGGCAGTATCTCCTGTGATCTAGTAGGTGCTCGATGGGACAGAAAGGGTTTGTGTGCGTGTGTGTGTAAGGGGACTGCTGTTGCTTAATTATGACACATTACTGAGTTGCATGTGTTATTTATGGGATGCAGCCATGACAGATGGGGTACGCCTCTTTGTGTACTGGGGTTGTTTAGACATAGTGCCATTTTTGGTTTTCTGTTAGGGGACCTGGTGGCCTTCAGAAAAAAGTGTTCATAAGGAAAATGTTTTATTAGCATATTATTAATAAAAATCTGCTTGATCCCATCAGCTTGTAAGGTTGGTGTATTGAATCAGAGTGGGGTGTAGTGAATCAGAGTGGTGTCCTTCCACAACGCAGTACATGTGGGCAATAGTACCTGCTTTGGAGACTGGAGCAGCTCTTGTGCTACTGCTGTAGCAAAGATGGCCTTATTGCTTCCTGGACTGAGCTGCAGAGAGAGTGACAATCCAGTCACCAGCTGCACTCCCAGGTCAGTTATTGTCACCTTCTCGTCCAGAACCGTCACTGTCTTCTCGGCCAAGATTGCATCTGAAAGGGGGGACAATATCTGAAAAGAAAAATTGAAGTTAGCAACAGCCATTTTGCCCAGCACCGAGCAAAATAGCTACACAGAGCTACTGTAGTACCAATAAGTGATATTTATGTTAATGGGCAGAATTCCTCTTAGCAGACAGACACTATTAAAATATGATTAAAGAATGGCTAGTCACATTTTATAACTCTTCTGCAATAATAGGCTGCTTATAACATTTTTTGCCAACGTAATTCTAATCAGCTACGCCATTCACCTCTGTGCTATGCTAACCACGTCTGTTTAAGATGTATTACCTATTTGTAAATGTAATCTTTATGTGAAATGCAATTATTTTATTAATGATCGTGGTTTTAGGTAGCGTATATATAATGCAATCTGTAGGTTTATATAAAATACATAGAATAGATGGCATTTATTTCTATCCTATTGAAAGAAAGTCAATGTATTGCTACTATAAACACTCATGGTACTGTATACAAAATTGACAGAGAAAACTTGTTTTGATTACAAAAATGTGCATAGAGGTCAGCGCACTGATACATGACATCCAAAGATGCTCATTAGCAAGCAAGTTGAATCTAATGACCTATATAGGGTACAGAGCATTTTAGAAGCAGTTTATAAGAGGTATTCTTTAAATATAACTTGCTCTCAGCTTTTTTCCCTTGGATTTTCCTTTCCACAGTTTTATGTGTATTTGTAGGAGCACTGTAAATTCCAGAGCTTTGGAAAGTCATTCAGAAAATCTTTACAGATTTTGCAGAAAGTCAAAATCTCAAATCCCATTTCTCTAGCCCTGACAACCTGTGTTATCAATAGGTGTGGTGGTTGTTTTCTGGTTTGACAGTTTGAACCCATTTGGAGAGCTGGATTTTTTTTCCTGTTCAAGTGCTTGTTAACATGTTTTCTCCTTTGTAGCGTCACTGGATTAATTGGGGTTTTTTTCCCTCTTTTCTTCTGGGACCCCATTTTCTAGGCGAGTATTTCCCTGCATGGCAGGAAGGACTGTATGTGAAAAGCTGCCAATGACATGATGCATAGGTTTAGGTGAGTTACTTCAGAGTGGGGACACTAAGGCACAGTCACATACATGGTAGTATTTATAGGAAATATTCTTGGCCATATTTGCTGAAACTGTTGAAGCTAAATCTGCATCCCTAGAGAACATAGCTTAGTTGTCACTGATCAGTCAGTCTTTTAACATCATTCTAGAAGTACCAGTTGTTATTATTGCTTTATGCATACTCTGAAATACCCTAATATTTATATTTTGTAACGCATTGCTTGAGCTTGCAAGGTGTGCAGGGATTTGATCCCATGGGACTCGTATTCCAGGCTCAGTTCCTCAACCAGCACTAGTTAATTTTACTTTACCTTTGCTCTGTCAGTGCAGGCTTTGAGAAGACTGAGCTGTTTCACCCACTGCATGCCTTGTGGTAGCCCATATACTGGCTCCATGTTCAAAAAACCCTTAGACAAAAATAATCAGAAGCAGCCTCCAAGTACACAGGTTGGGCTAAATTTACTAAAAGTGCAATCTACACACTTCAAGGCACAAGATAAGAAGAGAAACCCATGTCTTCTGTGTTTTCCAGTCCTTGCTGCAATTCTGTTCTATTAAAAAATTTATGGCTTCAGTTTCTGTTGCTAATGCAAGAAGCTGCTGTACACCTCATCAGTACCTCGGTTCCCAAAGTGGTGGGTTAATGGAGGAAAAGGAGTAAGTAATTAATTTTCCCTACCTGAATTGTCGTCATTCCAAGCTCCTGCCCAATCAAAACCTGTCCATCCTGTAGCTTAGCGATTCTTGGCTCCTCCACCTGCATGAAGTCACTCACCAAATCGGTAATGTCAATCTGCCAGTCAGAACCCAGTAAATAGTTCAGCTGGCCAGTGGGGTCTGAGGCTTCAGCTACAAACTGCGTGAGGACACGCACCATCGCATGTTGGTACTGAAGGGCACAGCCTCTTCCCTTACGTTCATCCTCTTCTTCATCATCACTGTCCCTGGCTGGTCTGGTAGGACACCAAGAATGAAAAATTAATTTAAACTGGTGCTGGGAGAGCTTGCAACAGGAGAGCTATTGCTAACATAAGTTTGCAGCCTGGTTGCTGGAACAAGTGGGCTTTGCCACCTTCCGTTGCTCGCTAAAGCTGCGTCCTTCGGTGCATTTCTGAAGTCAGCCAAGTTCCCCCACTTTTATCGTGTTTCCCTCATTCATAACTGAGACCTCCAGGCTGCCTAGATCTCCAAAACAACTGCTGAAATCACCAGCTGGCCTGCTAGCTTTGGTACCACACTGTTCTCTCCAAATATCTCTCATTATTTTCCATGTTAAGTCCTTGCTTTCAGGACCTTCACACTTTTTGCTTTCTGGACCTTCCCATAAACATCTTTGTGTTACCATGGAAATCTCCTCTGTCTGCACCTACATACACATCCCTTTCTGTATGGCATTTAGGTTGAAATCACATCTCCACCAAAATCTCCATCTCTTTGCTGTGATACTAGCAGAAACTGGGTAATAAATGATGTCTTCATAGGTAGGTGGGAATAGCAAGTACCTATGTTATCAATTTTATCTTCTTGTTCTTAATAAAACTGACAACAGATACAAACAGTCTAGATCTGCCTAGATCCATCCTCTGTCCTGTCATTCACATGCCACTGAGCTGTGGGCATGGACAGCATCTTTAAAGCCCTCGTGTATCAGTGTCCTGACTTTGGAACACTGATCAGTGCCACTGGACCCTACAGTGACATGAAACAAGTATGTACTAATTGTGACCATTAACAATGAATAATTTAACTGGAAGAACCTGTGAACCAGGCTAGAGACTGACCAGCCTTGCCAGAAGTGGTCCCTGTTGATGTCTTCCTGCTGCCTCATGGCCGATCCTGCCTAACTTCACCTATGGGCTCTTTCCATCTCAGTCACTAGCACTACAAAAAGAAATTGATTTCCGGCATAGGATCATGCAACCTGCAGTTTCCATTTCCCTCATAAGTCCAGTGCAGGAGCCTATTGAATAAATGTCTGGTGACCTTCAAATTTACACCGGAATTGCATTAAGGCCAAATGAGCATGTTCAGATCCACTGGCCCTGACAGGTCTTTGGCAAGTGCTCAGCCCAGAAGGAACATACTCTAATGAAACCTACCTCTTATTAGAGATGATGGGGACTCTCCACCCCTTGATTTGATTTAGTTCTGTGTCAGAGACCTCTATCTGCAGCGGGAGACGAGGAACCCAGACTGTCATTTCTAAAGGGGCACTCAGATGCTGGTAAGTAAAATTAACTATGACATTCACTTTGCCTTTCATTTCCTTCCCGTTGACAAAGACATAGTCACATCTCTCAGAAACCTGAAAAAAGGAGAAAAAAAAAAATTAATGAGTCTCTTCACAAATTATAAAGTACACTACATGCTAGGGAAGTGAGTGGGAGGAAAAGAAAGGATATTGGTTTAAACTAGCTCCAAGTTCAGAGGACAACTAGGAATAACGAGAAAGGTGCCTGGTGTGCCCTTAATAGGCAGGCTATTTCTGCTATAAACATTTCCAGTATAATCTAAGATAAAAGAACAGCTTCTTTCTGTCCTTACTTCCCACTCCAACACTAGGATAGTGCTAGTATAATGGCACCGAGAGAGGATTCTTCTGCACTCCCCAAAGCTCAGTCAGACGCTACTATCCTCCTACTCTAATTTGTGTGCAGCCCAAGGAATACCACATACCTGCAGGGAGGAACAGGTAACTGCCTGTCTACAGAATGGAGTAGGGGACAAATTTCTCCAGGCAACTCCAAACTGGGCCAAAGGCTTCTTCAGGAGTCCCATTACAGCTGCCAGGGCATGGGGTGGTCACATCAACCAAAAACTAATCGCAGGGAAGAGTTCACTGATGCCCAGTGGTGTTTATTGGGGCCAAACAGCTCCATCTCTCTGCTGCAAGCCTGCCAAAGGTCTTACACAGTGTTCTGCTCAAGCTAGTCCTGATGTCGCCTTATTTATTACCTGCAGCTCTGGACATCAATATTGCTGAGAGTTACTAAATCTCACTCAAGCGATTTAGCAGCTATTGCAAGGATCTAGGTGAGCTGACAGGACCTGTTCATTACAGCTAGTTAAAATATATGAGTAAATGTACACGTCAAATAATTTATTAACTACCACTTTACCGTGCTGATGATCTGAAGGAATGATCTATTAAAACCCTGAACTCTTTTCACAATCCATTACCAGCCAGACCTTCTATTCCATTCTGTAGATGTATTTAATATTTCTGACTCCGGAATGCATAGTCTCATCCTCATCTGAATTTAATGCCATTTTCTACTTTTCTGTTTAAATGCTAAATGAATTTAAATCATATTTAAATATCACCAGCTTTTGTAGGATAATTTGCATTCCTAATATTATTATCTTCAAACAACAACAAGCCCCCTTAGAGACAGATCCATAGCAAATCCATTTCCATCCTTGCTTGTCTGAGCCTAGGTAACGTACCAAAAAAGGTTATCACAACTCTTGCAATGTCTCTCTTGCAAGCAACGTCTGTTTTAAGGTCAAAAATCTTCTAGTTGCCATTGGTTTCAGCAGGAAAGTAAGGAGTTTATTTACAGGCAGAATTATGGTTTTTGGGACATTCTTGTGTTAGCATGTTTTACACTAGCTCTTAACGGCTCCTGTCAGGGTCCAATCTCGTTGTGCTGCACAGCAGGAAAACCTAGTTGCTGTCAAAAAGCCTCAAAGGGTGGGGGTACGCGGCACAAGGGAAGGTCCTCACAGCATGCAGCTGAGCACAGACAAGTCCCGGCTCCTGCTGGGGCCTGTGGCACTAATGTAACATCCACTTCATCATCATGCTGATCCAAACTGGCCTGAGCTGAGGAAGATGATACTCTGCAAAACTCTAGGAGAAGCTTCATGTGAGCCTGCGGAAATGGCTATAGGGAAGGCTGGAGGCATAAGCACATTACCCTTCTGGGAGCAGCATGTCTGGGCAACAGCAAGAGAGCAGATGTTATTCTTGCATCCTTGCAGAAGGCACGCTAATGTGAACGTAATATTTTCCAGGCGAGAACTACATCGTACTTCCTACCTGCAATGTCTAATACCCTGTCCAACAGGCATGAAGTCAGAAGACCTTCAGGCGGTGCCTGGTACCTCTGCTCCTTCCCCCACCCTGTGGGGTACCTTGCTTCCATAAGTGGAAATCATCTATTCCTTGCTGGCACTGCACTTATCCCTGTTGCCTTTTTGTATTCTAAGTGCTGTTCTCAAACCAGACAACTCTCCTATGCTCTGATAAGCTCTGTCTGCTGCTTTCCGCCTTTCCTCTTTTCCCTGGGATGCCAGTGAGAAGGAGCGCTGGGCAGAGTCTCAAAGTGCCGATTTCCACCTGAGAGGCAACAGATCAAAGCTGAAGACAAAGTGGCCCCAAGGAAAACATTCAGCCTGGGAGCTGATTGCCCTGAGGTCCTTCACTTGCCTTTGTGCTTTGCTGGCTGGACCACACATACAAGTGAATGGCCTAAAGACAAGGATTTTCTTCAGTAGTGCACAGGACTGGGTAATAGCTTTCCCTGTGAACTTTCTCACTACCTCTGCTTCCAGCTAGCGACGCTCATATTTGTGAATCTTAGCTAATTAACGCATTAGGCAATTAAATGTCCCCATGGGTGATCAACCTAGGGCTGAAACCGCTTCCTAGTGATTTAAGGTAACAGGTAAACTTGTGTGCCTTGCAGCCCAGAAATCACAGTCGAGGGATGCTTCCAAACCGTGACAGCGTCCTCTGCAGAGCAGAGCGCGGAGGCCCTGGAGCCCTGCTCCCCAGCAGACCTCTCCTGCCTCCCCTGCGCGTCCTCTGCTCCGCTCCTGCGGCAGGGCTTCTAGGAGGGGACCCGCCAAACCTGCCAGGGCAAGGCTTCACTGTCAGAGCAGTGGCTTTTGAAGCACACACAGGCAGCACAGGTGGGATTTTGCTGTTGTTTTTATTAGTCTGCGTGCGTGTGTGCGTGTGTGTGAAGAGCAGTTCAGCATATAGGGGCTGGAACAAGGCTGAGACTCTCCCAGCCAGTAGAGGTAACTGCTGAATTACGCTAGTAAGGGATGGGAATCAGACTCTCAGATTTTAAATTCATTAATGGTCAAGCAATAGCAAGAGAAAGAAAATTTGGCAGGCAAACAGACCTCAGTTCCAAATTTTATCAAGGTTGACTACAGAGAGAGAGTTAAAAGAAGAAGCCATCCCTAAAACCTACTGGATGAATAATTAAATAAATACCATGACCTTGTGCTTTCAAGATTATGATATATGAAACAACCTGATGGTCAGGAAAAGAATGACTAGGCTTGGGATACCGGCTTTCTCCTGTTTCCCTTTCTGTAAGTGAAGACGGCAACAACTATGAGCTCATTCAGTTCCCAGCCAGCCCTTCACTGTTTGAATGAATAAGCATCACTGTTCTGCTGCAGTTTGCATGCAGTCCTAACAGAGCAACATCAAAACACGGTGCAAAGTACAGTACATTTTCATAAATCAGGCCAGGACATTCAGAAACAGGTCATCAATAGAAAGGCAGATTAGCCATGCCTGTGGTACTGCAGACACATCCGAACCATTCATCTGCCAGCACAAAAAGAAGACTAAAAAGATGTAGAGGAAGGAGAAAAATTGAGCTTCTCTGTCTCTTTTGAGAATGAGTTTTCTGAGCTGTTTGTTGGAGATGAGTGAGTATTTCGTGAAATGAGTTTGATGGGACTCAGCTGAGCCTCTGCAGGACAAATACGTACACGAGCAAAGACCCGTCAAATGCAGCTCAGCAGCTGACAGCCTCCGGGCAGCCCCTGCAGCTGACACAGGCGGAGGGGGCGACCGCGGCCCCTCGCGTGGCTTCTCCACGTTGATGTTGATGGGGACAGCACAGAGAAGCTTCTGCTGCCGCTGCCTTTTCTGAGCCCACATGTCTCCTTTTCAATTTGTAATGGATTTTGATTCCTCAGTCTGTCAAGCAGCTCCTTTTCTTTAGTGTTAATTCATATAAACAGCCTTTAACTACCAACCCTCCTCCCTGTACTACAGTTCTCGCTTTACATGCCTCGCCACACACAACAGAAATGGCTGCGGTTCAAGTTTATTAAATGCATGAATGGAGCGACTGCACATACCCTCAGATATGTGTGCCAGAGTATGCGAACGAAAGAGAGGGTCTGTACTAAATCAACAAACAGCTCCCCGACAGTTAGTTATTAAGGGAATTACGAGGTTGCAAAGCTTGGTCCCAAACCAGCCAGATTTCAGAAAACTATTAAACACGTTATAAAATGCAGTAGGAACTACAAAGGGGCTGGAGCAAGGTGAGAAATTTGTGGGGAAAAGCAATTTGTTTTCTTTCCAAAATCCGGCGACTCCCACCTGTGTCTCCCTTTCCTTTCCTCCTGCCTTTGACTTTTGGTATCTCAGGGATGGCAACTCCAGTTTCCAGGAAAGGTGACAAGGGCTCAAGAGAGAAAGAGTAGATTTTCTTTTACTGCTAATGTACTGCTGGAATACATCTCTCTGTGCTGTGGCCACTGTAATTCAAGGACATTATAATGCCATTAAACCCTTCTGGTGCTGTGCTCCCTTGCTAAAGCCTTTCTGGGCTTTGTGTCACTGGAGCTTTTCACACAACTACGGTGAGCTGACTTCCATTAATTAAGGGAGGCTGTACTTAGCGCTCACAAGATGCTCCAGAAATTCTCTCAATACAGGGGACTTTTATCTCTTGAGGGAACTGGGGCTTGAATGGCTTTTTTGGGCATGAACTTAGTAGGTTATAAAAGTGCTTTGGGTTTCATTTGGCTCCTGCAGCTCCACCTCTTTTTCTTACATCAGTGAACAACTAAGACAGCTTCCTCTGAGTCACACACGCACATCTAATCTCTGTGCACCAGGGCAGCAGAGGTCAGAGGTCCCTTATTGCCAGCACAGCACAGAATTAGGAATTAGATTTCTAAGTGCGCCATGTACATACCAAACATGTGGCTTCTGGCAAGCTGGATGTCGAGTTCAATCATCAGTGCTGCAAAATGTGCAGAGTGGAATATTTCGAATGTGCTCAGCATTGCATTTAATTCAACCCCCCAGTCCTATTGTCAGAAACGGGAATAGAGTTAAGTCACTGCTGCTTCCTACCACAAAATCCTCGCTGTAAATAGGCATTCCTCAGTGCCACGTGCAGCTCTGTACATTGGGTACCTCCAAACTGAGGCCAAAACTCAGCTGGTAGCCTTGCAACTGTGAAGGTGATGCTGCTGTGTCACTTTAACGCAGGACTGTTTCATTGGCAAACAAATACTGCCCAGAAAAGGAGAGGGGCATTGCTGGTCCAAGGCACTTCTTTTTTATGTTTACTTTAAAAGCCTGTTTGTGGTGTTTGAAAAGAAGTCAGTGCTGTCCTTTAAAACACCCCACATTTTGTACGCTCTTCAGGTGTGATCACAAGCAAGATAAATTAGTTTTTATTAATTACTGTTATTTTATTTCACTGTTTGCTAGACTATCTGTGGGAGAAAACGCTAAACTCTTCGAAGCCTTGCAGCAGCAGGACTTCAGCCAGCCTGGATAAAACATGGAAAGAAGCAATAAGGCCCCTCACAAATGCGCGTGATCCCTATCACTTGGCCTCCTGCATCCATTTTTCCAGTGAACATTGTTCCCATCCCATTCCTAAAAGGATTTTACTGCTTTTCCCGTTACCCTTTTGCAATAGCTGTCTATGGTAGATGTGAATTTGTGTGGCTGACTATTCTTTTGGTCCCATAAACTCCGTGTTAGCTTTGGGCTGAACAGAATCCAAAAATCTAATGGGAGGGAGGGCAAGGGGAATGAATGTACATCAAAACTCCCAGAAGAGGTACCCAGCATTTCACTGTTAGCTCTCAGAAATAGCTGTAACAGTCTTTCCCCACCTCATTATCATTATTAAATTCCCATGGGATAACAGTAAAACCCTCACAGGAAACTGCTTTTCTGCTATAGTAATACTGTTGGAACTCTTACAAAGTCACAGCTAATAAGTCTTTGAAAATAAGATGTACCTAGAGCAGTTCTAGTAGACATTTCAAGGGTGGCCAATTAGGAAAGGAAGTCTTTGCTATTTCCACATAAAATCTGTATTTCAGAAGCACTCTGGGACTCTGTCCCCAATCCACTCTGCTACAAGTGATCCTTCCCCCATACAAGCACTCTCTGTTTATAATATACACTTCAAACGCAGCCCTGCCACCTTGGCAAGCTCATGGGATCTCTTCTGATTTAGCACTGCACACATTTTCCTTGGTCTACCAGCATAATGGCGATATTTAGTAACGTAAGTTATGTTAATGAGCCCTGCCTAAATCATTGCTGTCAGAAGAAGAATGGGGGAGTCTCTTAGAACCATTAAAAATGAATGAGGAGGGAAATAAATAAGCAAAAGCAGCTCATTTGAGCTATAAAAGACTTCAGAACACAAGCTGTGTACCAAGGTACAAAAGGATGAGGCCATTATTAGCTCTATAAGTCACTTATAAATGACTCGGGGGAGGCGGAGTCACCTTTAATCACCCACGCTTAACCGGAGGTGTTGGAGTGAGATTCCTTACTGTGGTAACTGAATCCAGCCTGAAGTTATGCAAGGCAGAGATAATGAAGCAGCAGCACAGGGGGTAGATCAGCCCTAAGCCCACTACACCTCTCGGGAAGGGTCCTGTCCTAGTCTGGGATTCTGCGAGGACCCTGAAGTTAAGAAATCACCGTCCTCAGACTTGATGGCAGCAGCAGATCCATTCACCACCCTGGCTGCTGCTGGAATTAGGAACAACCACTGAACAGCTGCTCTTGAGGAATAATTAAAGCACCTCCTGTGTTGCAGAGAAAAGGTTTTATTTTTTTTTTTTTCCCCAGAAAGAAACAGTAAAGGCAAATGGGTATCACATCAAGTTTAGGGATGCTCTTCCCGTTCCTCAGTTACTCAGCGACTTGCACGTTCAGCCGGGTAAACATCCCAAACTGGGCTGCTCCACAGCTGCTGAAAGAAGAATGGCTTGGCTTGAACCCTAGCAATTGGATTCCAGACAGATTTTAAATCTAGCATCACCTTGACAGCTTTCCCCATTTGGAGGGATTTACACTTCTTAATTTTAAATATTTCAATTTTTGACTGTGAGTATTGAAGTATCTGCCAAAATCTGAAAAGACCCTTTCAAAGTTGGTAAACAACCGAGCTGTGTTCACAAGGCTTTGCACATCATCATTCCTTTATACCTGGTTCTCCACTCTGTGCAGAAAGTTGTGCCTTTTTGAGAGGAGGTGTCAAGTGACACATCTGAACTCTGCAAGTTCAGAAAAACCAGAGGGTGTTCTGAACTTTGAAGGTCCATGCCTTCAAAGTGTCCACGCTTTTCTGCAGTGGTTTTCCTATTGCAGCATGACACCAAGAAATACTGTGATCCACAACTGTATCTGCTTTTTTACCCAGAGGTAAACATCTCCCTTAGTTTCTAAGGGTCTTAAGAGCTTGTTTCCTGTGAGGCATCTCCATAGTGTCACAATGGAAGCATATCTAGCGCTGCTCCAGAGGAAGTTCAGCAAGAAATAGATATTGGCAGAGACCTGTGCAAGGGGAAAATGCCTTTTACTGCACTAATCCACCTGAAGCACATCATAGCACATATTGATTAAGAGAACTCTGATTCTAATTAATTTCTAAGAAATTTTTTGGTTTGTTCTGCAGCTTTGTGGCAAACATCAATATATTATCCTCAGCAAAATATACCTGAGTGAAATATGCAATGGGACCTTTTAAAAGGACTTACAATTCTGGGCAAACATCCAATTCCAGCTGCAAGTTTAAGACTTCCTTTGTGAACATTATGGATCTGAGACAGTGTTTGCAGTGTGTTGGCATTACTAACTGAACAATCCCCCCATTAAAAGTCCCTCCTCAGGAATCACCTTTTGTTTTAAAATCAAGATTTGGCATATAAGGTTTTGGTGTACTCTTCCATGTTGCTTTTGCACCCGTTTCCACTGCTAAGAACAGTCAAATTTCTCTCTGTGCAGCGGATTTGCATGGGATCTACACATTTTTCAAGGAGGTAGCGAGGGAAGAGCAGCTGCCACGCGGTCATTCATGGACACGTTACTAAGCCCCCGTACACACCATCCTCACCCATGACTTTGTACCTGCCTAAGGGCTCCCTGCAGACTGGGAAGAGCTTTGTCCTTGTCCCCACTCAGCCCCTGTGCTCAGGACAGCCAGGAGCCACCTGGGGATGATGGTCCCGGCGCTGAGCGGCCCGTCTCCCACGGGACTGGTGGTAGAGCTGCCTGGAGGATGAATGCTTCATTTCGGGAGGGCTTTCAAGACACCTACATTTGGTTTCATTTTTGGGTCATGAAATTCGGTTTCATTTCCATTTCAAATGATTACAATTATGTAAAAATACCATAACATCAAGGAAAAAGTTATTTTAAAGTGAAAAATCAAAACATTTCATTTTGGAAATGTCAAAACAAGATGTTTCTTTGACACAACAGGAACCTGTTACCATCCTTTTCTTCCTTTTTCTGTCAGAGATGAAATTCCAGGGAAATTAGCATAATTTCATGAAGCTGTTTTACAGAACTACAAATTCTGACTGAATATATTCTGCCAAATTTTTCCCAATAAGCTGTAATCAACTGGGGCCACAAATCAAAACAAAACCATCACAATGAAACTCTGCTCAACTAAAATCCGATCCCGTGAAATCTGGAGTACCTTCAGCACGATGAGTAGTGCTATTCTCATTTGCAGGAAGGAAAGTAAAGTCATGGAACAACCTTTCAGGAGGTCTGGGATTAATTCTCAACTCTGTCACACACTTATGAGATGACTGCGTAATTCATTGAGATCCATAACCTCAAGGATATTGAAGTGTTAACTCCCACTGAACTCCAGGGGAGTTTGGTGGTTAAATCTCTTTAAGAATCTGGGCTTTAATCTCCCTTTGATGTATTTGTAAAATGAGGATACTATCCCCTTGTTTTAGAGGGATTTTGCAAAGCTTAATCTATAAGAAACAAGAGCGAGCTCAGGTGCTAGAGTTACACAAGCACATCTTTCTGTTGCTTAAAATTTATCTGTAGTTAGAGGACAGTCCTTCCCTTTTTTCACCTGCACCAGCAGTCGATCACAGCCACACCAAAGGCACGATACAGTTCTGTGGGATGTGGCGTAGGGCGAAACTGTGTCCCTGGCAAGCAGGCAATGAAAAGAGAAATCAAATGGCTTCATTCACTCCTGCTGTTCTCCACTCCTTTTGCCGTTACGGCCATCCCTCATTTGCTGTTGGCGAGGCTGCAATTCCCGCTTTCCAGCTGGAAAAGGAAGGTGGCGACTTCCTGCCCACCTGCTGCTCTTCATATTCATCGAGCGGCGATCCTGCCAGCACGGGATAAGCGAAAGAACGAGACGGCTTCGGTGGCTGCTCCTCTAAATCAGCGGGAAGCGGGAATGTCAGCACTGTCACGTAGGAGAGCTTTCGACAGGCGAGTACTGTCTGACGACTAGCCAGAAAGCTGCTGGACTCAACCCACCACCTCATGCTTTAGATTTTAGAAGCCACAATTGTTTGTAATGAATATGACAACACTTTCTCACCTATGTTAATTAAGTTACATCTTCCTATTTCTCTCTTGATCCGAAAACCACATGCACTCTGTATCACTCACTGCAGTCATCCAAGCAGAGTGGGAGAAGAATGATAAACACATCCAGTACCCCAAGCTTTTTATTACTAAACTGAGAATGGCATTTCTCCCCTCCTTCCAGCAAAGCTTTAAGAGGAGTAATGACAACAGAACAACTTTGCTTCACACCTGTGAAAAGAAAGGAGATACACGGGCTGCTTGTTTGGGTAATAAATACTTGACGTCGAAGTCAAGCAGAGCCAATGAAGAATATGACAAATTGGATGGACTAAAACTGCACTGTAAAGGGGACGGTCAGTCTTCTAGTTTTGTCAGATCCAGTCAGTGAAGCAATGCTGGGGAGGGGAAGGTAATCCAGATGCACATAGCCTGAAATAGCCTGTTCTAAGGGCTGCTCATACTGTATGCGAGACCCTCCGCCTTTGGGAGCAGCTGAGAGGAAAATGGACAGAACAGTGTGCAACACGAATCTGACTGAATGGACAGGAAGGCAAAGTTTTTCGTATAACTCCTGTATTCTCCCAGGGCACCTGAAGGACCTTGGGAGATGCTGAATCTCCCTAAATAGAAAAATGGCTGGCAAAGGAGCACTGGCAGTGCCAGCGAGGAGCGGTCTCAACGCTGTTTGGGTCTCCCAGCACACTGGGGCTGGAGCGCTCCCGACAGCACACCGACACATTGGTTTCAGACCCAGACTGTGAAACTAAACAACCAGGAACATTAACCTGCAGGCAGTAACTTTGATTTTGTCTATAATTATCACGACAGTAAAACTAGGTGTGCAAAGCATCGAATGGTCATATTCAGGATACTTTATACTCCCCTTGTCCATAGGAAACTAAAATTTCTGCCAACTTCTTTCTGTTCCACAGGTGATCCAGCATGCAGTTCATCTGAAGGCATCAATTTTTTTTCACGGTGTTTCTTTTGTTCACAAATGGCCAAAAATATTTCTATTGGCTAACATAATACTTATTGATTTTACACTGCTTTGTACCATATTAAGCAACAAATGCTTTATGCCCTCATATGCTGACCACAGAAAGTATGTGTGTCATTCTCAGCAGCCTGTTAGAACAACAAACACATAACTGGAAGATCAATGCTAAAAGAAATGTTTTACTCGAATGCTGATTGTTCTATACTCAAGCAAAATGTCTTTAAAGAAAATATTTCCCTGCATGAAAAAGGGGCTTCTCATTTGTGCCACCCAGGGAGAGTGCAGCCTCCAAAAATGTCCCTTCTTACTGCAGCAAGCTGTGGGCTTGTCCTCCCACAGAGACCAAGGCTCTTCCTTCTCTCATAAGCTGGAGATGTGCTGGTAGCACAGCTGGACGAGAACACCGGCTGTTTACTAAGTCTTTCCTAATTGGGGAAGCTTCTCTTTCATACCTGCTTGTGTCCTTGGTTAGTCCAAAATGAACACCTCTCTGAATGCTCCCTCGCTCTTCGGGCTGAGCGTATCGGGGATCCACTACTGAGGATCCCACATCTTGCTTTGCTCTGGCCTTCTAACAGGTTACTCCTCAGTGAGGCACGGTTTCTGCAATGTGGAGATCACTCCCCTTTCATAATCACCAAATCCAAACACTTCTTCCTCCTAAAAATGTTTCATTAACATATTGTAGCAAGATTTTATAGTCACAGAGGAGACGAGACCCCCCCGATACCCAGTGATAAACCTCTTATGACTTCTTACCAAGGCAGGAAACGAGACTTTTATTTACTGTTTGAGACAAAGAGCTGAATCACACAGAGATCAAATCACATGCCTAAGGCTTCACAGAACATTTGTGCCCCAGCCAAGAAATGAATCCCCAAATCGCAGGGCTCTCCAACCACAGTGCCCTGTTACTCAAAACGGGGGCAGACCTTGGTCTCGCAGCCAGGATTTCCCTTGACCCACTACGTGTGGGAGCCCCACGCTTTTGCTGCCGGCACACATGCTGCTGCCACCCCCGTGGCTTCCTGTGGCTTCAGTGGCCATGGTACCTTTTATCTTTTTGGATGATACCCTTGCAGTATAATTGCACAGGCAGATGTGACGATTGGACTGTTTGAATCTCTGCGATATTTGCATAGTACAGTATTTCCATTGGCTGTGTAGAGTTTTCTTTTTTGGCACTGCCATCACATATATTACAATCATGTTAACAAGCCTGTCTTTCTAAAGAACTCCTGTTTTTCTCTTCATTACCCTGAGACACACTTGAGTCATTTCTCATCTGTCCTTACCAGGTCACTTTTGATATATTGTACAAGTGCAAAGGAGAGCTCTACTTCATGAGCAAATTCAAATGACTATTACATATATGCTGCTTTTGAGGGTGTAGGTGGGATGGAAGTGAAGCATGCATGATGTGCTGAGTAGTGTGTATTGCAGCTCCTCCGCACGCCCTGCTGCACCGACAGTGTAAGATGGCACAGCAAGGCAAGCTATGTGATTTAGCTCCCCTATTTCAGATTGAGCTGCTAACTCAGGAGGTCCCTAGCTCAATTCCCAAAGTGTCAGCCAAGATGTCAGTTGTTACAAAAAGATCTTTTAAACAACCCCTGAAGAGAAATCCTTACCTCTCCAGCTGACTAGTTTCTGCCCTGAAATGTGAGCACTAAAGGCCGCTGAAAGTCACTGTCCACCTACAAAAATTCCTATCATACTCTGAGATTTGTACCTGTTACTCAGAATTGAGAACACAGTATGATTCAGCACTGCCTCCAATTCAAATTTATTTTTTCTCTGCTAGAAAAAATAAGATCCTCTTTTAAAGGGTTTTTATCATTTTATGGAAAACTACTAAAAAACAAGTAAAATATTAAAATTCTTTTGCATCAACTGATGCAAAAGAAATTACCATCCTTATTGTGGCTTTAAGCATGACTGCAATGAAACTTGCTGTTGGTTTACTCCAGTAAAGAGAGAGAAATAGAGAAGCCAGCTTAAAATACATTTTCTTTAAGGCTATAAGAGAAGGGTAAATCCTTATAGACCATTTTGGACTTCTAAACTAGTTAGAAAAAGGCACTGGGCTGATATATTCTCTGCCTCCTTGGAATCACTCATCTTTCATCTCCATCACTGCACCGCAGACTGGAAGCATTGCTATTTTTTTGACAACATTCTCATTTTTCCAGCTTCCAAGAAATCTCTAGACAGGGATTGTCAGTTCTAATTATGCAGCTCGTGCTGCAGCGACAGGTGGTTACTGAAGACTCAGAAATGACACTTTGACATTTGCAAATGGATTATAAAGTTTGGCCCGTGTTCTTAACAAAAACCAGCCATAAAAGAGGGAAGACAGGAGAGTGGAGAAGGCAGTCACATGGAACCGGGAAGACCTGGTATTGTTGGCTTCTCCGACAAGCCTTCCCAAACGCATGTGTGCAAGGTGCACCTGGGCTGACTATGGGCATGCCAGTCCTCAAGCTGGGAGATCTGCAGAGATTTACAACATATCTAACCAGTTGAGCACTAAAAGCAGTAGAGTTATGTATGTGTGGTGCTGTGCCCACATAATTTAGCTCTATACCTTCCTCCGTAGAGTACAGCGTTGGGTAAACTCACTAGCTCGGGCATCCCGATGCCGTAGGCCACAGCATGCCACAGACATCACAGTCATGGCATGTCTCTAGCCCTCCAGCAAAAAATTGGTTTGGATGCTCAAGGATCCAGTCTTTAGTAGCACCATTTTCCACCCATTAAGTGGAGACAACAGCAGTTTCTACTTCAGAGGACACCCTGAATGTTTGGAGCATTAAGGATGCAATATTTCTGCCCGAGGATTTCATCTAAACCTCAGACTTTTCTTTGACTCTGGTAAGCTTTGATCCTACCTTAAAGGGCCAGCACTTCTACCCTCAGACAAGAAGTGTCCTGCTCTTCTAATTTCTTTCTAAAGAATAATGGGTCATACATAAATTTTAATTAGGGACACTGCTGAGAACTGATCTGACCTAAGCCAAGTATGAGACCAGACTTCCACAGCCTTAAAGGAGGTGAGAGCCACGCAGGAGAAGTGAATGAAAAGACCCTGCAGTGAGAAGAGAATGCCAAGATGAAAGCAGAGGAGTTTGAACTCTTCAGTGCTCTCAGACTTCAGTGTCCCACAAGCACAGATCTGCAGGCAACTACTTGAGTTAAGCCATGTCTCAGCTGGTACTTAATAGAACAATGACCAAATTCTGCTGAAATTACTTGTGTAACTTAGACAACATCCTGAGCAAGGGCATTACATTTCAGTCAGTCCAACAGAGGGAAAAGCAGATGAAATATGTTTAGCAATGGCAGGCTTTAGAAGTTAGAGTTACAAGGACAAAGAGATTTCCATCTTGGTAATAGGATGACTTCAAAGAGTCTTAAAGACTCAGTCCTCTTTCTGATACTGAGTTTGCACAGTCAAAGTCTAGTCTATTCTCTGGCAAGTATTCAGATATCCAACATTACCACTTAGAAGAAAAAGCTGTTGCAATATACGTACACTCATGCATGCATGCCAGGCTCTGAAAAGCTGGCCAATACCTTGCGGTGACTGGAGAAAAATAATGCAACAGCAAAGCACGAAATATTTCTCAGAGAGACCTATGCCTTTTTAAGCCAAAAATCACTTACAGAGAAGCATATACAAGCAGGATTGTGCTCCAACAGAAGAGCAGCAGCCATAATACACAAGTGCCAGATGAAAGCTGGCATCAGCCAACACGGATAGGCTGAAATGCCAGAGAATGCTTTCCAAACTACGCTTGCTGTAAAAGTGACTGCAAAGTTTGTATTGGAACGGGAGAGAGTATCCTTCCCCACCGGAGCCGTGGGCTAGGATACTGAGCAACGAGGGGATTTCTGTCCTCACTTGACCCACTAACACAACCTTCTCTTTCTCCAGTTGCCTATTTCTGGACAACTGAAGATAAATGAGTTTTCACACTGGACTGCAAAACGGCACGTGGCTGTGAGCTCGTCACCCCTCACATTGGTGAGCTGTGACACACGGAGGTCGGGCTGTGACTACGCTCGCGTGAGTTGCACCAGACTGGCGTGGCTGGGGGCTCACTGCCTGATACACTTGTTTTTAACAAACTCCTCTCTGCAGCTTGCTTGTTATCAACCAAGCTCCAGGCAGGGCTGTCTGTCCTTTCCCCCTCTGCTAGGTACATGCTCTCTTTGCACTCATTTAAGGAAGATGTCAAGCTCTTGAGGCCTATTGGTTTTCTTTTAACGGGGAAACGGGAGTGAATCAAGGGGTGCATGCATGTGTGTGGACACACACGCATGTGCACAGGTACACAAGGCCAAAGCTGGGAACAGGACAGGAGTGATCCTGGCTTTCCCAAGTATTCCATAGGCTGGGTAGCAGTGCCATTTCCATCAGGCTTAAAGGAAAATATCAGCATAACTCTAACATGCCTCCCACCATCTGCAAACACTGCTGCTACTAATGCTTACCTTTCATTTTACATCTCTAAAGAAGCCCCTTGCGGTGGTGCTGAGCTAAACCCAGGCTCCTCCAGCATCTCTCTGGGGACAGAAATAATCCAAAACCACTTGCTCCCCACCGTGAACAAAGGTCATTATTTTGACAAATTAGTTAAATCTCTCTCAGTCAGCAGTGATGACCCTGAATTATTCAGCATGCATCTGTCTTTTTCCCTTACAAAAACGGCCTGTAAGGCAATAAGTGTATTTCACTTGAACCACTTCTTAAAGATGTAAGGCAGTTTGGGTTCACTCCAATGCCCCTTGAAGTCAATGGGAGTCTTTCATTTAATTTTCATTTAATTAATTTCATTACATTTGCAGATGATGCCAAGCTGGGAGGGGCTGTAAGTACTTTGGAGAACAGGATTAGAATTCAAAATGATCTTGATAGTGTAGAAAACTGTCTGAAATAAATAGATGTAATGCAAGAAAGGTAAGAGCAAAGTATAAAGTTGCATAAAAACAATTAAGTACAGGATGGGGAAAGATTGACCTGGTGACAGCAGTGAAGAAAAGGATCTGAACTAGAGAGGATCAGAAACTCTCCAACTCTAGGGATCATTGAGGACTGAAAGATAGCAGAAATACCATCTACAGTAATTTTTAAGATCTGCTTAGACAAATGACTGTCAGGAATGTTTTCCATAGCTGGACATATTGTTCCTTTCAGCTCAGTTTGAAGCGTTCAGTGATTTTTAAGCCGTATATTCAGGTATGTAACGTACAACTTCTCCTGTCAGTAGTCCATGCATATTATCTACAAGAAATGTGGGGTTTCTGGGTAAAAAGGGAAACAAGTATTTCATCTTTGTTCCTCAGATTCAATATTGATCACAAAAGCAAAGTCATGTCCTGTTGTACTGGAAAATATATTTTGCACACTAACAGACAGAACAGTACAACCCATGTGAAAGCCACCACTTAAAGCTCTTCTGAACTTCTAGACAGGAGACAAAAGCAGACTGCAGCGTTCAGCACCCTTTCTGATGACCTGGGTGAACTAAAGTCTTTTTTAGCAACGTAATTTATGTTGCTAGAACGCAATTAAATAAGTTTGCAGTTCACAAAGTAAATGTTATTTCATACTTACTTCTTCCCTTATAAGATGTGATAAAATGCTAAATATATTGTTCTCACCTGTATTTATAGCAATAACGGTGATAATTTACATCACTTTGTGAAGTATTCTGATGCGCAAGACAAGCCATTGCCTCAAAACTGATTGCATTTCATTAAATCAAGAAAATTCAAGGAAAAAACATATTAAAAAGATGGGAGCAAAGGCATCCTGTTTTCCTCATATAGCTAAACAAAGGCCTGATCTAGGACCAGTTAAATTACTATGGATCAATACTGTTTCATTTCCGTGTCTCTTTCCTTGCACAGTCTAATAAAATAATAACAACAATGGTGATGATGATGAACATTTTGTATTTGAACTATTCCTATTATCTAAGTGTCTCAGCATTTTGCAAAAAAAATCTCCCAACAACACTTTGTAAAGCACATCATAGTGAAGTCTCAGTGTCTATGACATAGACGTGTCTGTGTGCATTTTTTCATATGAATACGTATTTATATAGTATAGATATTTTTATCTTCATTGTGCAAATAAAGGAATGAAATGTTTATGAAGCTTTCCCATGGTCACAAAGTGCTGGGGAATGCTATCTGCAGATGCTCTCGGGGGCTAGAAATGAAGTCTCATTACTCTAAGGGTTGAGAATAATCAATCAAACCATGAAAATAGCTACACGTAGCATAAATAGGAAAGCCAGGCCAGAAACTATTTCCTCTCACAGACATACTCTAGAAAAAATTATGAAACAAAAAATACACTCGTGGAATGGATAGAAGTCGAGGTGAGGACTGAAGAGACGCGGTTTCTATTTCATCTCTGCCATTTGACCTCATAAAAGGTTTGTTTTCTCCTCATTTTGTTCATTCATTGATGTTTTATTCATAGCTGTTTAGATTGTCACAGGACAGTATCTGATAGGGAACTGCAGTTCCTGGTCATTGAGACTCAGTCCTGATGGGAGATATAGGTGCTATCGTAATATAAATGCACTGAAAGAGACGGTAATAAACACGGTCAGAGCAAATGTCTGTCTCATGTCTGCAGCTCTTACAATACAGAAGGTAACAGACCAGATATATAGGATTTAGGCTATGACGTGCGTGGGGCTAACAGTCAGCAAAGCAAAGACACTTCTTCAGACATGCTCAGGGTCAGTATAAGATTAGAAAAACATCAGCTTTTCTCACCATAACCAAAAAGAAAGCCAAACTGCGCTCTAGCTCTCAACCTATCAGCCCTATTGCAGCTAATGGGGTTACATGGCAGTGCTGCCTAGGTGCCATTTGGCCTTCAAGTGAAAAGCAGCTGATCTTGCTGCTAACCTGAGCCTACCGTTCCTCTGTGCTTCCTTCCACTTTCAAAGAAATGACAAGAGGAACACATTCAAGAAAACATTTCAGGACCCTGTTTCAGTGAGGATGGGGAACCGAAGGTGGAGGATGATTTGAAAGCATTTTGTAAGATTTTAGCTGCTTGTTCCCCATTGACTCTGACGGGAGTCATGCTGCTTTGATCTTCCAAACGCTTTCACGCTCTTTCCATCCTGACAAGCGCTCATACCATGTATCTGTTTCCTCTTAAGTCGAGGTGAGTCCTGAACTTTGATATCTGAACTGTCTTCAAACAACCAAGAAGAAAGAATAGCCAGATTATGAAAGAGACTCCATCTGAAAGCATACTACCCTGTTGTATTGACAGGTCTTGCAAGTTCTCAGTGTTTAGGAATGGATGATGTTGGTAACAAAGCTGCATAACTGATCAAGCAGCCCCGGGGAAGCTGTATTTCGGGTGAAGACACCAGGGTACGGTAGCTATAGGAATGAGCAGGTGTGGGTCTGTGCACTCAGCAGCTGGATCCCTTCCAGCAAACCCTGTTTAAAGCCTACAACGGACTCTGGACACTTCGTGGAAGAACTGTACCAGTCAGCAGCTTGTCTCTCCCAGCACAGACTGGAAGAAGCCAAGCAGTTCCATGCATGCATTCTGGATGCAGGCAACAAAGACATGAAGAGGAAAAAGGATGAAGCCATGAGGAAGTCTTTTAATCTGGATTTGGCCTTGTAATTGAACAATGGTCTAATTAGTTAGCAAAATCTTCCAGATTTGCATAGCAGTGCGGGGATTCTCAAGGGCACTAGAAGGACTTGGCCACTAAGGTCCCAAATGATCAGATGCAGACGTGAAATTCTGCTAGTTCGTGCTGAAAATCCCCCTGTGGAAATCAGGATTACACCACAGACAAAGGATGGGTGACTACTCTTGTGTCTATCTAATTCATTACAGGTTTTAAACACGGAGGCATAAGAAAGGGACATTTGAACACCAGGATTTGCACGAAGTTCTGCAGTACCCTGGAGAGACCTGCGTCTCTTTCAAAGGCAGCTATACCCATCTCCAAAGAAACATTTATGAAAACATGTAACAGAATTGTCCAGCAGCAGCTTCACTTGCTCTTGCAGTGCTTAGAGATGTGTTATATCTTCACTCCTGCCTGAAAGAGCAGCTGCTGTTACTCACATATGAGCTGGCAGAAATGAACCTTCTAAAATAAAAGATCTCCTTTTGAAAATCGCACACATGGTATAGAGGAGAAGAAAGGAGAATTAGCAGAGTTTTACATTCAGTTATTGTTATTTGAACGAGGCAGGTGATGGAGCCTTGGTCCTGCAGCGTCTCTCATTCTGCTACAAATCACACAAATACACAGCCATAAGCCTAAGACCAATCAATTTTTACAACAAACCTGAGGCATCAACTCCTCTTTTTTGACTCACTCAAGTCTAAGTAAGCTTAGAATCAGACCACACACATCAGCCCAGGGATGTGGACCGTTTTCCCAAAAGCGGTGCTTCCAGAAGTACAACCACAGCACCAGCTAATCTTCAGCACTTACCTTTGCAAGTACAGCTCAGGGGGGAGGAATAAAGCTGGCACAGAAAGTGCATTTCATGAGGCCGCTGCTTTTTAGTTTGGCAACGAGTGCCCACATTTGTGAACTATGTTAGAAGTCTTGAGTCCCTCACATACACCTACAGGAAAGAGCAGAGCCATTCTGCTTACTTCTTAGCAGGATGCTAAGATGACTTTTTTTCCTTAAGCTTAAGAAATTCCCAGGAAGATGAGTGGAGCGGTTTTTATAGCGAGACTCTTCAGGAATTGCTAGTTCAAGAGTTAGGCGGATACGTGAGTGTTTCACTTCTTTACAGGGCGTGCGAGTGATACAACAGTGCAGCCTGTCAGATCTTCTCTGGCATTTCACAGATACGCTTGCTCTTTTTTAAAGACCTCATGGCCAAAACCCAGAAACACTTACGTATTTAGTTTTGATGCTGTGCCAGACATACTCAGTCTTTAGTGCTTCACTTATGCTAATCCGCAAGTCCCCTGCAGAAGCATACCCTGTCCTACCTTGCAGGCACCTGGAGCGGCTGGGCAGCTGCACCCTCTCCTGGTTTCCAAACAACGTGAACAAACTGGACAGCTCAACTATATGCAAAGTTCCCTGGAAAAATGTACATATTACTGCCAAGCTCTCGGCACAGCGAGCTGGCAACAGCTCACTCTGGTTTTATCCTTCACACTCACCAGTGGGCTGAGTAGACAACTGACGACAAGGGCTAAATATTGCTGCAATTGTACAGAGCTCAACCCAGTACCGCAATTCCAGCTGCTCATAAACTTCCCTTTTTTATTTAAAACAGAGCAGAGACTGGGCTCATTTGGTATCCCTGTACTCGCTAATCATGCACTTGTCATTGCAGCTTCAAAGCGGCAGATTGCAAGGTTTGCTGGTGTCCCGTCACTCTCCTCTCTTTTCCTGCTGGAAGCCCGCCTGTGCCATCATTCAGCTGAGCTTCAAGACCTACGAGGAAAAAAGTTGCCTGTATCTGATGACGGCCACTCGTCCATTCCCAGGCAGAGTAAGACCGAGAAAGAGGAAGCACTTCTTTCTGTGGTATGGCATTCAGTGGGCTCCACAAAACCTTCTGAACTTCTCCAAGTATTATTTGCTGTGAGATTTTTAGGTGAGTTACTGAACTCCTTATTTACCCCTCAGGTGAGTAAAGGTTGTCTGCCTCAGGAAGATTCTATGAGGGACTCGCTAAGATTATTCAGAATTTCTTTCAGAAGCAGAGGTGATTCTCACCATGCAAAATCACATTATAGACAGAGAAAAGCTGATTACAGGATATGTATAGTTCCTCCCTGGGCTCTTCTCTGCTGTGTCTCACCCAATCTCTGTGTACGTACGTGCAGATTTCAGTGGGCTGAGATACAGCAGTTAAGAAGGAGCTCCCTCATACTTTTTATTTGTTTGAGAAGCAGGACTCCATATAATGGAGGGAGAAGGAAAATGAAAGATGTGATATTTACAACAAAACTATGATTGCTGCAAAATCTCAGCATGTATTCACGCCTATAGGACTGCCGGGGATGAAGCTGCACTTCAAACTTGTTGGCTTCCATGTTTTTTTGCATAAAGCAGTACTAAAAAAGAGTTGTTCTATCACCCTCAGACATTGAGAAGAGCTCTTAGCACAGTTTCATCTGGATCTTTGAGCCTTCTTCCCTCAGACATGTGCAGACAAGGGAGATTTTAGTTTCTTTGCACTTATAGATGGATATGTGTGAATCCTGAAAGGCTTTCACAAGCTAAAATAAATCTTTCCACATTAGCAGACACTTAGATGGAGACATCACTCACATGGCATCTGTGTCTGTCCTACCTGCTTTTTATGTACAAAACACCATCCACAGAAGTAGCCTGGCCAACTCATTTCACCAAGAATGCTTTCTTCCAAATCCTCAGAGCTGGCTAGCATGTAAATGTTGCTTTTTAGGCTCCTTGGATTACAACAATTTCTCATTCCCATATCTACTTGAAAATCTTCTGACAAAATTTATGACCAAAGACAATTTTCCAATGGATCAATGTAAGCTTCTTCCTCTTTTGCACAACTTCTTAATAGACTGCGTGTACTGCAAAAGCATGTTCCCTTGTAATACGTTATTCCTCATACAATTTTAGAGTTCATCTACTTTAAGTAAATCTGGCTGTTTCAGCTAAAAGTTGTGTAGCCTTAGGGATTCTTTATCAGATGAGCAGATGATCTTTTTAACACCTCGAGTTTCTGACTTTCATATCTTTCATTAAATCAATCTCCCTTTCATGATTTATATTTATGCCAATGCCCAATTCTATTACAACTCTCTCTTCTGCTTTCTCAATTTCCTCTATTATTCTTTTTTGGGTCTATAATATCGTTTCAGTGGCTAACTCATAGGCTGTCACTTCACATTTATGAACTGAAACATGAACGTGCATTATTGCTTTATTTTTATGAAAATCCATGATAACTAATGCATTGATTCAATTTCTACCAAGAAATTTTATGTTTGGTTTCATGGTAGCTGGCCTCTAACCTCCATCCCTCCAAATAAACTTTTACATCTTTATTTACATACTGGGATCATTACAATTCTTTTATCTCCCTGTCCCAATGACTTGAGAAGCTATAATGGATTTAGGTGGGAGTTTAATTAGAAACTGCTCTTTTCTGTACTTCAGGCTACGTTTCACATGAAAGGGAAAAGCAGGACTCTAGCAAATGAAAGACTTGATGTAACCCCCCAAAAGCCCCAGGCTAGCTAGGTAAGTGTTTAGTGGAACAGACAATTAGACAAAAGGAGATCATGGTGGTGCCCCATTCCCTAGGAAGGTGGCATTCATTTTATACCGGTTTATAGCTTTGTAACAAAACCACTCTCAGTAGTTTGCCTCTGTTTTACAGTGACACCAGTGCAGGCAGAATCGGATTCTTTTCAGCAGGTTTTTTCCTTGTTTTCCTTCTTTGATGAGCAGGGAGCATCTCCGAGTATCCTCAGAGATATGCTAAGGTCAGTCTTGGTCCCCAGCTCTGGCCCAGCTGCACTCCCGTCATGCTATGAAGAGGAAAGAAAACATATGAGGCTTTTCCACTTACAGATAACTGGACTGGTCACTGCAGTATCAGCTTCTGACAAAAGAGCCAAGTTGGGGGTGTTCCCAGGAAAAGAAAACATATCAAACTCCAGAAAAGCCTGCCTGAGGGATGCTCTCATTATGATTTACCTCGTTAAAACTCATTAAAACTTAGGGCAGCCCCGAAGCACCCATGAAATCTGCTAGCAGCAAACTGGTCTGCGCAGGGACTAGGTTCCAGAAGACATAAATGTGCCTCTCTTAATTCCAACCCGTGTGCTGCAGATACCAGGTGGGTCTGAACAGAGGGCTTTGCATCTAAAGCTTTTTCAAAAGGAAAATGTAATGATAGCTGAGTAATAAGTCTGAGGATTCAGCAGAATCTTCTGTACTTACTGCAGCTGGCTGGCGGATAACAGTTTTTCTGCTTTTGGATTGGTGGACATCACTTGCTTACTGCAAGACCTTGCCAGGAGTAGTTCAGATTTCATCCTGATCATGCACTTAAACTGATCTCTTGAATTATATTTTCCAACAAAACCTGAAGTTGAGTGCTCAACTCCCATTAGACTATACAAGTTCAGTGACCTTCAGTCACATTGAAAACCTCAGCCTTACAATCAAGATGTTTTTCTAATCCTTCATTGGATCCTTTCATTAAACAAAAAAGAGTAAAAGACAGACCAGACAAAGCTAATTTTTACAAAATCTGGGGATATCCATTGTAAAATAAGGGGCAGCTTATGGCCCTAAAGGATTGGCATCTTCCTGACATATTATACCAAACTCTGGCAAAAGTATATGATTAAACATAATCGTTTAAACTAGAAGTTTGTAAACAGCTGATCATTTCACCCTTGACAGATTGTAAAGCAGATAACTCATCTTTTGCTGATGACTGAGTGGGAAAGAGACCAAGACCCTTCCACTGTGGATCCCCCCTCCACCAGCACGATAACAGATTATTTCTTTATTTGTTTCCTCTGCTGTTGAGTGAAGGAAGTCTCCCAGCTAATGCGCTTCTGGGATCATCTTCATTCACATCCCCTAGTAATTTCTGATTTATCTTTGCTACAGCTTTTCTATGTTGGGCACACTTTATGACATTTAACTTCTTATTTTATGTGCTCAGCTTTCTCAGAGCCTCAACAGCAACGAACCAACCAACCAGCCCATGAAGAAAACTCTTATCAGTAATCAGCCCTGCTGGAGACCAGACGATAACTGTCAGATGTGGATACTAAAAAGTACAGGATGAGGTTACTCATACCTACGTACAGCTTTCCTAGCAGCCTGAGCTCCAAAGAAATAAATATCAATGAATGCAGCCCAGATGACTCTACTCAGAGGAGAGAGAGTGGGAGATGAGATTAGACACACATATTCTTTAACCTGGGAACAAAGGGCAGAATTTGGAAAACTGCTTGTCAAGGTGTCTTTGAAAATTAGTATAGTACATACAACTGTATTGCCAGAGGGGCTGTTTCTTATCCTGTCTGCAGGCCTGTGTGAAATCCTTGTGATGAAATTCTCAGCCCTAGGGAAACAGTTGCTTTCAAGATTTGTTACAAGCTTGAAACTCAGCTCAGCATCATCAAAATGTGTGAAGAACTTTCAAGGAAACATGGGCTGACTTATGGCTATGGCACTGAAACAGCTAAAATTGGCTCTGGCTGATCTTTGCTTTCAGCATTAAGCTGATGCCAAACTAAACCATCCAGTGATGGTGAGAGCTGTGCTTAGAGACATAAAAATTTCCCAGTAAGGAATAGACTTTCTTTTCTCTTCATCAAATAAAGTGCAGACCAATCCCATTAACTACACTGGGTTAGCTCTGGATTTTCAGTGGCAGGAATGAGATCCAATCATTAGCAGAAATTGTGTGTGTGCATGTGAGACTGGCTCTGATTTTTTCTTTTAGTGACAGTCAAGTGCAATTAATCTAATGCTTACAGACAATGCATAAAATGTAGTTTAGTACACATCCATTGTGCCTTTAGATGCCTAGTCACCAGGGCAAATGATACTTCCCTTCATTACTGAAGTTTCACTTCTCCCTCTCTGGCTTTTAGTAGAATGAAATGGAGCATGTAATGGAACGTCATGTTCATAGGTTTCATTTTGGTATCAGCTCCAGGTCTGCACAAAATCTCAAACACTACAACAGCAACTTTCACATGCTCACAAATGCTGAAAGAAATTGCTGAAGGCACTCAAATCCTGAAGTCTAAAGAAGATGCCCTAAATTTACTCAAACAAAAACCCCTTACAGTTGCAAAATAATTACCTGCTTGCAAATAATCAGGTTATTTTTAGTAGTTATTATATGGAAGAGATTATATAATTTGGGAGAAAATATCAGCTTTCTGTAATACCCACCTGCTCTAAATACACCGTTATACTTTTAACTAAAATTGAAGAGCCATTAAGGCCAGTTTTTGTAGGTGCTTAGGTTTCTAATTCCCAATTAAATTAATTGGATTTGAATGCCTAAATAGCTTCAGAAATCAGGCTTATCATCCAATAACCAGTTAAACAAGGCAATGCTGCAAAATAAGGCTGAAACAGGAAAGTTGTTCAGCATTTCTGTGGGTAGCTGATGTGGGAAAAATAATAGCACTAGTGTCTCCTACAAACAAATACAACACTCATGCCACAGTCTTAGAAAAGGCGATAGACCAGATCCTGTCACATGTATAAAGCATGAGAACTATTACAGATAATTATTTTTGATAATAAACTGGACTCAGATAACTCCTTGTATTCTGACATCTCAAAGCACTTTTCAGATGTCTTTTACTTGTTTACCTTTTTATGCTCTTGGAAATCCTTCAGAAGTATTACATCAATTTTATAAGTAACTGCAAAGAGAAAAAGTAAACGGGTACCCAAAAGTCATCACAGAAAACCAGGAAAAAGCTGAGAGCACGAGCCAGTACTACACTGCACTTGACAGAATGAAACAATGCAAAAACATTTGCCTCAAAACATACTCATTCTGAGCTATTTAAGGATAGCAATTTTTAAAATGTGATTATGCCACACTAAAAACGCCTCTGGAAAAGAATGAATTGGTCTTTCATAGGATACATTTGCTCTGCTCAAGCTTACCTAGCTCCCTAAGTGGAAGTTGAGCACTTCTGCAAATCTTAAATAAGGAACTGTAGGATCTACGCATGCACCCAATGGTGCTCATGAGACATTAGGATACCCCTAGATATTTTATTGTCTCAAAGCTTTCAGAAAAGGTTAGCAATGGGACTGATATAAGAAGGCTAAAAACTGGCAACCCAAAGGGTAAGAGCAGAAACATAGAGAAAAATATTTAAGACACAGGAAGCAGAGAAGAATAGCAAAAGCAGCAGGAACAGATGCTATGGAAGAGCTGGATAGCTGCTACAGAAGAACTGTAGGATGAGTGAGAGATGAAGCTGAGTTAAGATGATGGGTGGGCTGGATACCACTAGCTGAATGTTAGTGACAACAGCAGCTAACAGTCAAAAGACACTGGAGAAAGAAGTCTGTGGACACATCACCTCCCGCACATTGTGTTTACATTCATTTTCCTGCACGTATACGGCAGGGAAGAGAGACATGAAAACCTGCTCCATGGATATAGATGTTTCACCATTACAGCGGCAGCAGGACATTGATCTGCAAGATTCCCTCCTGAATTTAGAAGTGCTCTGGACTCCACTCAGAAATTCAAGTATTGGTCTCCATGGTACCAAAGGGTACACTTTTCACCCTCTAGATTTGTGTCTGCATTTCTTCTCTCCTTAATTAATAATCCTCGGTCTGCTAAATAGTGAGCATGATTATCTGCCTAAAACAGAACTGAAAAATAATTTGAAAAGTACCCTGTTTCAGTGGATCAGCCACAAAGGTCTGAAACTTACCTTGCCTAAGTCAATTCATCTAGCCTGTGGCCTGATGTACAAAGTCCTTGCCTGTTAAGCTTCAGGCAAAGAGGGTTACATGCTTGCCTCAACAAGGTCCTGGAAAGTATTGCAAAGTGGTCCAGACGGTGGATAAAGGGG
The DNA here is from genome assembly GCF_000737465.1 of Haliaeetus leucocephalus. Classification (NCBI taxonomy): domain Eukaryota; kingdom Metazoa; phylum Chordata; class Aves; order Accipitriformes; family Accipitridae; genus Haliaeetus; species Haliaeetus leucocephalus. The sequence continues at coordinate 5,005,894 of NW_010973238.1, read as the reverse complement.
AAGAAATCTTCAGTCAGCAGACCTGCACAGACTCTGTTACATATGGAATCTGGAAATATTTCTAAATCCTTACTCAGCCACTAATATTTTATCATGACAGTCATTTTGATGTGATTAAGTAAAATTTAACAGGAGTGCTTCCTAAAGAGTCTGTGCTCTGTCCTAGTTAGGGTTATGTATATTATTAACAATCATAATGATGATGCTTAGATAGTACATTTTATGTAAAGATCTCAAAGCATTTTTCAAGGATTCAGTACTAAAGCTCTTTGTCTGTCAAGGCAATTCAGAACCATTATACATCTTTTGTATGCGTCTATGCTGAGACAGATCAAATAAATGACATGCCAAAGATCACAATAGCACAGCGATGTCACAGCTGAAAGGATATGCCAGAGCCCACACTACAAACAGCACATTTCAATGCAGCATCTGAAAACCCATCCAAGGAGCTATCCAGTTGTTACCCAATCTTATTAAGGCAGGGGCAAATGAAATGAAAATCAAAAGTCATACACTGTATGCAGACTGAGCCCTTATCAGAATCTGTAATGCCTAAAATCTCCACCAGGTTTAACCACTAGAGCATACTTCCTTTCTTCATTACCGAAGAAGAAGAGAGAACGGGACATGATTACAAATCCTGGGCTCATTATGTCCTTTTGACCTCTTAGCCTTCCTAACACCTGTAGGCTCTTTTTTCCTTCATTCATGTATGTCCCTAAATAAGCCCCTTGTTCTTCCAATTGCCTCTGAGAACTCCAGGAGTGCTCCCAATCTCCCATCACTAATATTCAGCATATTTCAGATCTAACCAGCAGTTTCTCTACTAACTCCAGATCACCAGCCTAATGGTCAGCTAATATTAATCAATATAGTACTGGTACGCTCACGGGATCTAAGCGTATTTAAATCAGCTCAAAATATCTTGTCACATATTTTTATTTTAATAAGACCAATCCCTTCCATAGCTAATACAATATCTGGACAGCCCTGCAAATGATAAGCAAAAGCAAAGTCATTTAGTGGCTATGCTGTATCTGATATGTCCAGAAAAATCCTAAATTGGGCTGAGAAGACAATAATTTATATGGCATATTGTAACTTTTTACTGCGTGGTAATAAAACAACACAGAGTTTTGTGTCATGATCTGGAGGGTGGCTTGGAGCAGGCACAAAGAGCTATAAATACCACATCTTCTAAAAGAAAGTGGCAGACGGTCACGGGAACTGAGGAACACAAAGAGTTTTAAAGCTAAAGGGAACTTTTCAAGAGAAAGAATCACAACTTATAATGATTAATGCAAGTTCCTGCTTTGCAGACAGGTGCTTTTGGATGATCTGAGCCCAATTTAGCTTTCGTTTATATCAGTGTAACATCATGTGCTTCGCTAATGCACTGTTGGCTTAGCCCAGTGGAAGAAAGAAGAGAAATAATTTCCCTTTGTATTGGGCTTGTCTGTTCCTTACTTCCTCAGCACATTTTTTCTAGAGATCAAGCAATCTCTTTTCATTGAGATGATGGAGCACTTCTCGATACTGGGATTCAGTATACAATGAGTTTGGCTTTGAAAGCAGCTAAAACCAGTAACACCCCTAATCCTGTTTGAAACGCAAGGTGATTTTGACATTCCTACATGGGTGTCTTCTGCTGTACGAAGCTGATACTCAGAAATAGGCGAGGCACTTGGAAGATCTTCGCCATAGTTTCCGAGCATCTTCACTGGGGGGATTCACAGGCACACACCAGGATAACCGTTTCACATGGATGGTATCAGACTAATGATGTGACAACATGGGAATGCCTGTGCAAAGCCATAATTTCACATGTCATTTAAGTAAATATGCAATAGAAAGAAGCACTCCCGGCCACCTCTCACCCTCAGCTACTGATTCCCACCCCGATGTCACTTCTTTCCCAGTGCTGGCACCAGCATTGTGACCATCTGAAATGAACTCGGTCAGGGAGCTGGACAGGCAGACAGCTTATTCACCAGAAAAAAACCCTGATTCATTTTCACTCAGCTGCACTCATGGCCAGCAGAAAGACAGGGACAGCAGCTCCATGTTAGTTTAAACAGTCACAGAATTGCACCTTAGCAATTGTTTAACACTTTAGGGACATTCATCAACCCCTTTTGAGTTCAGCAAATGATTAAATCTGCTCACTCAGATCCCCTTTGACATCACTGTTTGGATATTTAGATTTTGCCTCATTCTTCTTATGGATATAGACATATTCCCCCTAATAAAGGAACAGAAATACCCACAGAAAAAAAGAGATTATCATCCCTGGCTCTACAAGAACACATTTTCTTTCCCATTAAGCACAAAAAGATAGATTTCTGAGTATCTTCTGTAGAATTTTGAGGAAGTCTCAATTCAGGAATTATTTGGATTTTTCCATTACAGAGAAGTTTTGTATCTTACAAGCTTATAGCCTTTCATAAACATAAAGAAACTGTAGTCAACAGCAACCGTAGCAGTCACACTGGGATTTTCAGTATGGATGATTACAGAAGGCAAACAACTCCACAAAAACCTTGTTACTTCTCAAGATTCACATCAGAATGATGAATTGGCAGAATATGAAAGAGACAAATCCAGTAACTTCAACAGCTTTAGGTGAGTTTCAGATGATTCCTGGGAGATGTGGGACTGTTATAGCAGTTCTACTTTCAGAACACATCTTTGCCATGTCTGCTCTTCATACCAGAGAAACATTAAAATTGTTCCTGCTCCCTTTATAACCAACATCAAGAGCACATGGACTGAACGCAACAGTTATTATTACAAGCTTTGTTCTTGAAAGTGCATTTTTCTGGCTTTGTCCTGTCTCCTGATTACTAGAGCAGATCAGAAAAAGTGTTTTCTTTCTCACAGTTGCTTCATCCTAAGGTGAAAAGTTCAGAAAGATTCTGACGTCAGGAATACTGAAACTGAGTTGAAATGACAGGACATGATTTCATCGTTTTCTATCAAAATGAAATGTTTAGACATCACAGAAAATAAAAACATCCATTTGTGACTTAAATCAAATGTTTGTTTCAAGACAGATCAAAATTACTCGGGATGGAATAAGGCAGTTCAGCTGGTGAGAGAAAGCACACTGTATTGTGGAAAACCATGGCATCAACTTGATCTTCACCGAACCCTCAAGGCAGAGATTTATTTTCCCATTATAAAACTCAGCCCTACACAACCATATTCTGTGCAAGTGTTCAATCTAGACAAAATCCCATTTGCTGATGGGAAAGTATTTTCTTTGCTATCATTCAACAAACTATGCTGATTACATCTGCTTTTTCCTTCTATTTGGGTCCTCCGACCTCTGAGCGACCAAAACCCAAGCGACAACCTCACCTGACTGTGATATTACACATTCTGGTTAGCTAGTTTAATAGATCACTGCTTCAGAAACAGGGACTTGCTCTCCCTCATTCTTCCCCCTCTCCTGCTTTGCTTTGCCCCCACCGCAGGATACTTTCTCCTCCTTCTGCCCTTCTCCCTCCACTAATTCACTGGAGCAAGCACCAGGAAAGGGTAAATACTTGGCTTCCCCCTTTTGACTAGGTGAGCTGTTAGACTCAATCAAGCCATAACATGCACCTCAAATCACTCTTAGCTTGACCTAAACTTGAGAGATCGCAGGGAAACTGGGATTCTTCATACTCTCTTGTTTTTAAATTTTTGTGTATCTTTGCAGTACCTCCACTTGGGGGGCCGATGCCTTTAACCTGCAGCCATGAGGGTTTCCTTTTCCAGTTGAAAGCTGGAACTGAGAACTTGTGTAATCACATGCATCCAAGAAAGTGTTGTAAAAAGAATATCAGATGGACTGCTACTAGCAATATGGTTGTGAAATCTGCAGTACTGGAACTGCCAATGCTAAACTAAGGAGCAGATAAATTCCTGGACTCGACTATCTTCTCCCTTTGATTTTTCACCCTGTCATTCCACTGACTTCAGAAGTATTCAACTTTTCCCTGAAGTACACCAGTGTAAGGAAGAAAAGAAACAGCTGTTAAAAGTTTAATGTTTTAAAATACTGTCTGCTTCAGGCTGTTTTAAATGCTCTGACATTTCAGGTTTTTTTAAAGTCTGTCACTTGATTAAAAAGAAGTTATTTTGCCACTGATAAAACCACACTAAGTGTTATTGAAAGATTTATTAGTCTGCAGTAACTTTTTACAAACTGCCAAGCGCGTTGTTATCCCCTCTAATACAGTCCAAAGTGAACAGAACAAACCAGCTCCCAACACTTCACTCGATCAGCAATAACTTCCTATCATATAGCTGTACCGGAGCACTCTGGTTTGAGACTCTACAGCTTGATAAACGGCAAGCGGGGATAAAACATTACTGATTTGCTCCTCACGCAAAGCTAGAAAGATGAGACTCTGCAGAGGACTAGCACAAATGCCAGGCAACCGTCCCACAGCCAGAACTGGTTGGAGAGCTTTGGGAAACGGGAATTCAGCGCGAGAGGCCGTGCTGTAACATCCTGCACAACGTCTGCACGTGGGACCCAGCCCCACGGCTCTGTGGCAAGTCCTAGGTTGTGCAAAGGATACCAGAAGTAACAACCCTCCTTTCGCTTCTTCTGCCCCAGGAGTTTGCTTGTAATACAGACAAAAGTTAGCATGCCTGCCTCCTCTTTGCATCCTTACCTGGGGTCTAAGAAAAGTAAAAGATACTCTAGAAGGAAATAAGCTAAAGGTATTTTGTTAGAAAAGCACGCAATCTTGGATAACAGACAGATTTTGAACGGAGTCCTCTACAAAATATACCGTGTAATAGAAAAAAGGGCCAGAGAAACTGTATCTTGTTCCCAGTATTGGCACCACTCACTGTGTGACTTCTGACAAGTGGCTTCTGGACAGAGCTGAGAATATACTGGAATTTTTAGTTAACTGATCAAACAAAATGAGCCTAAAGGTGTTTTCATTTCAGGGCAACCAAAATGCAGATTTTCAATTAACTCATCAAACTGAAAACCCAGAACATTGGAAAGTGTTGCTTTGGAGCCTTTTAGGCTTTGTTGACCCTTGAAAAAATGGCCATTTTGATGTGGAAATGTCTTTTCAAAATGAAAGATTAGATGATGTTGATTTTTCCTCTATCCTCATTCTTGATTTAAATCATCTCGAGAATTTGATCCATATTAACAACTCAGCAAAAAAAGTCTGCTCACCAATCTCTCTTTTCCATGAGGTCAGTAGGAGTTTTACTATTTCAATGGTCAGATCTTCTTTATAGCACTTTCAAATTCTCACCTTAACTTTTCTGTGTCTCAGATTCCTCATCTGTGAAACAGAGCTTATAACATGCCTCTATTTTTTGGTGCGGTTACTCTGTGTCCTGGTTTCAGCTGGGATAGAGCTAATTTTCTTCCCAGTAAGTGGTACAGTGTGCTCTGGATTTAGTGTGAGAATAACGTTGATAAAACACTGATGTTTTAGTTGTTGCTAAGTAGTGCTTATCCCGAGTTAAGGATTTTTCAGTTTCCCATGCTCTGCCAGCAAGCAGGGGTACAAGAAGCTGGGAGGGAGCATAGCCAGGACAGCTGACCCAAACTAGCCAAAGGGATATTCCATACCATAGGATGTCAAGCGCAGTATGTAAGCTGGGGGGAGTTCTCCGGGAGGGGGATCGCTGCTTGGGCATCCATCAGCGGGTGGTGAGCAATTGCATTGTGCATCACTTTTTTCTTGGGCTTTATTTCTTTTCTTTTGTTATATTCCTTTTCATTACAATTACTACTATTATTATAATCTTATTTTATTATTGTTGTTATTATATTTTATTTTACTTTAGTTATTAAACCATTCTTATCTCAACCCATGAGTTTTACTTCTTTTTTCCTGAGTCTCCTCCCCATCCCACTGGCAGGGGGGAGGAGTGAGCAAGTGGCTGCGTGGTGCTTTGCTGCTGGCTGGGGTTAAACCACGACACTCTGTCATGGTGGACCAAATCATTTCAGATAATCATTTGTCAATAAAAATATTGTTTCAGTGCACAAAATTCCATCCTGAGTTATTCAACCAAGTTCAAGTAGATGCAGTTTGGCAGAAAACAAGTCAGTGCAGAATTTGGTCCAGCTCTTTAAAGTTCTTTGAAGTCTCAGATGAAAGATGTGAGTAATAAATATGGCCCCTGAAACTAAAAGAAGAATGAGGTACCCTCTTTCTGCAAGGAAAATGAGCTTCAACTCATCATTAATCAACACCAAAAAAATAGGAATAAAAGCTAAGCCACGAAGACGTAATCAATCTGTTAGATGCTACATGACAGGTGCATTGAAGAACAGCAACAGTAAAGACACAAAGAAATGTAATCTTAATCTTTATATTTCAATGGGCATTTTAAGCAGACTTTTTCTTCCATTTTATATTCACTACTCTAATGCCCAGAGAACAGAAACTCTAATTACTGTTGCATGCTGAAGGCTGGCCAGTAATTATATATCTTTATCTTCATTAGATAAGATGTCTGTGAGTAAAACTTGGTCTGAAACAGAGCAGGTAAACTGGAAACTCGGAGACACATTTTCAATTAAGAGCTCACTTTAAACTGGCTACTCTTTTTAATGCTGCTGAAACCTGCCTTCCTGCTGCGGAGGAGTGAACTCTGGGGGGATGTTTGCAGAAGCCCAGAATGTCTTGATCTCTGACTAGTGATTTCCTGTTTTGACAGAGAGCCTAACATCAGTATCACTGTGCAATGGTATATCTATGAATATTAAACACACAAGCCTTTATTGGTATGTTCATGTACTTACAATTAATGATAGATATACACTTAAGCAGTACTACCACTTTAACTTCTTTGCCAGGGTTAGAGCTGAGCATATTGTATACTACGAACTGTCACAGATTTATATCAGACAAAACCATTACACAAATATCCGATGAACATGCCAAACCGTTCTGATAAACTAAAACTTTGGAAAACAAAAGTGATTTTAAAAATGTCTTCCAAATGATATATTTGCTTTCAAATTGTTTTTCCAGTTCCCTGAAAAAACTAAAAAGTTAGTTATGAGTGAGTGAAGACTTAGTCCATTAACTTCCACAACACAAGGACCCCCAATAATTTCTTTCTGTTTTTAAACCTAGATTCAGTCCAACAGTTTGCTATATTTGGCAGATTTACCAGATTCAAAAGGGCTTCATAGAAGCAAAAAAAATGTGTCCATTAAGACAGCCAGAAAGACTCATTTAATCAGAAAATGCCAATGTGGTGGCTATTCAGATAAATAGAAAACCTGACTAGATTCTAAAAGGGAAAGATAAAAAATGCAGGACTTTGAAATTGCTTGGGTTCATCTTGTGTATAAGAAATTATCATGAAGAAATTACTTAAAACAAGTCCAAAGAGTGTAAAAATTGCAATTTTTGACCCCCCCAATATTAAAATCTGTTTAAAGATAGCTTAAGAAAGATCATTTAAACCTATACCCAGCTCTATTTCTCAATTACCCTGCTCCAAGTTGTCACTCCCTCTGTGACATGAAGTTGCTAAACCTGTAGGTATGTCTCAAACTCCCAACAGTTTCCCAAATGACAGTAACAACCAAGTACCTACACTCATCTTTGCCTCTAAAGGCAAAAAACGTCCATGAGGAAGAGCCTTTTTCAGCTAATGGGGCCCAGGGAGGTTTGCTTTGGAGCTAAACACTACCCTCAGCTGTTTGAATACAAATTAAAATGAACTAACATAGCAGGAAGAAAGCTTAGCAATCCAGTCAGCTTTAGGCTAAGGCAAATTTCACAGAGGCCAAGTCCTCAATATGGTGCAGTTCACAAAAGTTAATGGGATAACAGTGATTTCCAGCAGCTGGAGGGGTGGCCTGTAGTATTTGTAATCATTTTGTGACATGCTGGTTATGTTAAAAAAAATTCAATTTTAACTTTTATTTGGAGCCATGTCTCTCGTTTCTTCTTCTCAAGTGACAGCCACAGATGAGTTTGTGGAAAGATAAAAGCTGCTGTAGACAAGCCAACATTTCTGTCACCATGCTGGAATACTTTCTACCATATTCCTCACAATTACCACTGCTGACCCTGTCCTTCCGCTACCAATAACGTGTGTTAGCCATTAACCAAGCTGAGTAGGAATATGCAGGACTTCTTACAAGCTTTTAGTAGTAATATTGGTACAAGCTGAAAGCTTTCAAAAAGCAGCAATTTTCTTGAGGGTCCAGTCTGACCCTAAGATTTCAGTAATAAAAAGGCACTTAAAGGCATTCCTGCAAGCTCTCTCCTCACCACTGGCTAGGAAAATACACACTGTGAGTCAAAACTAAGAGTAGCAGTAAATTATTGCCTGCCATTTATCTTTCAAGGAGGTTTAGGCTATAGAGCTGTTGTACAGACTAAATCCACTGGTCAAATGTCTTATCCAGTAGTTCCCAGTCCATGATTGGTGCCCAACATGTTTCCTCTGAGACATCCTAGTAGCAACTGTGACCAAAGAAAATTCCAAATTTAAAGCTAATGTTGTTTGCACTACACTACTGGGTCAGTACCAAGAAGAGATCCAAACTTTGAGTCACACAGCTCCTGTTCCAATGTGGCAAACCAACTTCAGAGGAATTACCTCTTTCTCTGAAACATCAGCTGACAACACTCCTGAACCTACACAGCCCATATAGCTGAAAAGTAAAAAGCAAAGTAGAGTGAACTCCAAAAATACTTCAAAAGTGGGAAGTGGCAGACAATTCCAAGTATTTAACATGCAGATGGAAAATGTGCAATTTTGTGTTTATTTCATTGCTCCACTGAATCAAGCTACAGGTTACAGCGATAATAAACCTTTGTCTTCCAGCAGTAGAACAGTTAGGAAGACGAAAGAACTTGTCACATTAGAGACCACCACTGTTTTGCAGTGCCTCTGCCTTTGTGTAATGGAGCAGTATGATCCTACCTTAATGACATCTTCATCTGATGATCTGCACTCCACAGATTCGAGAAGATCAGTTACAGTCCCATCATCTTCCACGGAGATCACTTTGACAGGGACAGCCACTGTTTTCCCAGTGAGAATAGCTGTATTCAGGATCTCTGCTTCCTAAGAGACAAAAAAAAAGCCCCCTTAGTTAATATATTTTGCTCTTAATTCATTAGTACCACCTAGATTCAGCTTTGCTTTAATTTCTGATGGCTATGCCAAGAACTGTTCCAAGTGCGGCAGGCAGGAAAGACAAACTTTCTCCCTTCAACCCTGGAACCAAACTCCCAGTTCTGATTCAGGGCTGTTAAGATCTTTGTCATGCCCTAATTGCTATTTCATGAATGCTCATCAATTGTCAGAGCAACCTAACACCCGAGGAGTGACCCTGCACCACATAAACAAGATGTACCCTGCATCTAGCAATAGTGAAATCTCCATCCTGAGGAGCTCGCTAACGATCTTGCTGATCACATAAAAATGTCTTAAGTCTTGCTGGTTTACCCACAAAACTGTTCTCTGAAAGGTTTTCTACAAATGCAGAAATTCTACGACACTACTGGACAAATACTGTCAACATTTAGACCAAAGAAATACTGTATTATTGTTAGGGAACAAGTTTGGATTGAGGACAGTCAGAAATCCGCTTTGCCCCAAATCTCCTGGGTAATCTTTTACAAGTCCCTGCAGCGGGGGGTGTCTTCTGCAAGACACACACTTTTGAACTTCCAGCCTGCAGACAGCCTGCACAGGGATAATAGCTGCTACCAAAGCCACCTGATAGCACATGAAATCATCTGGCACGCTGGGAGTGCTCTAGCACGGCCTCGGGCTGCACGTTCGGTTGGACGCTCGGGCTGACCACGTGTATGGAAGCAACTCCAGTCTCAGAGGCAGGCTTTAGGCTGCTCATCGGGATGCAACGTTGGCAGATTCAACGATTCCCAGCCTGTAAAACGGGCTAGTGGCACCGTCTCTCGTGGCAGATAAGATCTGGTTTCCCCTGCTCTGCCTCCTGGGGAATTGGGAGTGCCACCGTTCTGGTCCTGCATAAATGACTATAGGTACCCCAGGACTGGGGGGAATCGGACCCTCATCAGGCGTTCTAGGACTTATCCTGGCTCTTGTTGGGTAATGGTGGGCAAGCATCTGTTTCTTTAGCTTTTAAGGAGGCTCGTGCAAAGCCACCCTCTCCCAAAAAGGAAGGATGCTGAGAAGGGCCTGGGCTTTTTAAACAAAATGAGCTCTGCAGGGACCTGTGTCTCTGGTACATCATTGTTGTAATGATTACTGCAAAATGCACTCCTTCTGTTTGATTTATCACTTTTCAATTAGAAGCACTGAGTTCTGATTAGATGAAGAGCACGAGACTAAACAGTGCTCTCGGTTACCTGGGTGTCACACCAGTCTCGCACAGCAGATATCACCGACTTGTGCCAGCAATACACAGAGAGCAAAAATTGGTGCCTGAATTCTTCCACTCCCTAATTGCAAGGTAGTGCTCGTTCCTGGAAAGGTCTCTGAGCTCTTCAGAGCTGTGCCTGTGAATCACGGACTATCCTGTAGAACAAGAGGCTCTTCATTTCAGCTGGCTCTTGTGAAATAAAGGCTTCCAAAGCCCCCCAAGTGCTAACTTCTCATTATCTAAATAGCTCATGCTATGAGCTCTGAGACTGACCTGATTTTACTTGTGGAAGACAACAAAGTGGGAGATTGAAACCAAGTTACCAGAAGATGATGACTCCCCCTACTGCCTCTTGGGCTAAAGAGGAGAAGCTGAAATTTCTCTCATCTAAAGGATGCAGATCAAAAAGACCTTTTCCCATTACTTAAAGAAACAGAGACACTTTATTCAGACTCAAAGCAATATTTAAAAAAAAAGAAAGAAAAAAACCACCTGGACTTTTGATAGCTGCTTTGCTAAAGTTGCCCCATCCTCACCATGCTCTTTAGGGGAGGGTGAAATAGGATTTCACAAAAAGAGAACTTAAGAAGAAAATCCTCTCCCTCCCACAGCACAAAAGCTCTTCAGATATTTTGAAATTATAATTCACACAAAGGTGAGAATATCTGCCTGTACTGTAAGGCCTTTCCGTCTTGAGTGCACATTTGTTCTCAGTAGAGAATATATTATTCAGACAACTGAGATCTCAGAAAGATTTGCAATTAAGTTTCCAGGTTCTCTCATTTTTTTCACATCTGGGCTTTGCAGCAAAGTTACTGCATGCAGGTTATTTAGATACTTTTGCCACTCTCCTATAGAGTCCACAGAACTGCAAATGGGGGCAGCTTGACGGAACAAGTGCCATTAAGCATTCGCTATAGTTACAGAATCCAGGCATTAGGTCCTAATTTTGTAAACAGTTGGTCATGAATCTCATTTAATTGGGACCATCTGAGGTCATACCACATGACTACCTACTTGCACCTTGTCCCAAGCTGAGAAGACCTGCTCCCCCAAGCAGGAATGGCCTTTTTCCTCCAGTTGATACATTACAGTATGACCCTTGCAATTATTTTATAAAGTGAAGGGGAGTTTAGTAACGAAGCCTTTGAAATAGTGTGATTAATGAGGTCTGCTTACCAAAGGCAAATGTAATTTCCCCTGATAAGAGCTAGTAACTGAGAATGATTCTCGCAAGCTTGATGATTATTTTTTTTCCCAAGCTTCCAAATTTTCCAAGTGCTGCTTTTGGATATTCTGAATACAGACTGCATTCTAATATACCTGGTACCTGTCACTTTATGGAAACACACACAAACCCAGGCTACTTAGTGCATCAGCTGTTTCCCTGTTACTACCCTGTTTTCCTTCTCAGCTACCTTCTAAAAGCATGTGCATAGAACATCTAATCCACAGGGAATTTCTGCATGTCCAGAGTCTCAGTTGGCTTCAAAGCTCAATAACATGGTCTCAGGTTCTGCCCCAGAGCTTTCCGTCTGAGGCTACAGTCTGACGGATCTGTATTTAACCCAACCGTGTGAATAATCACAATAATTTTGAGTGTTTATATGTAAGGAGATGAGTGTAATCATACGTGATTCTAAGGTAAGGAAGCAAATTCATATGTTGTTTCTGTCCAAAATCAAAGATCCCAGATTCAAAGTTTTGTGGTTTTGGTCTGTATCCATGTTCTAGATCTATGTTCAGAAACAAAGTGTTTCCAGAACAGCACGTAGTCCATACCAGCACAATGCACAGCATGTGACAGTGTTGCTGATTCTTAGACAGTCATAAAAATCTCCAAAACAATCTTGGTCCCTTCTCTGTCCCAAAGAAATGAGGGAGGTGGGGGCAAGAAGTAATGCCCGGAGTTCATACAAATGTCTGTGGCAATTTTCTGACTTTTTATCAGCAACTACTTGTTTAGTCCCAGGAAAACAAATCTACCCAATACCCCTCTAAAGTAAAAGAAGGGCAAAGCAAGTGGGCACTGGTCAGAAGCTGTGCTAATCTATACTAGAATATTCTGCTTGCAGAGTTTTCAGTATCTCTACATGTATGGACTTGATGATTTCTTTAGACACCTGGTTTGCATCTCACCCTTTAACATAGAGGCATAATAACCATTTACACCAATTTACACAGCAGGGGCAGAGTAAAATGCTTCTTCAGTCATTTGTTTAATGGCTGGAAAGGGCCTAATGTTCCCCTGGTGAAAGCATATAAAAATGATTTCGTTTTGAGGAAACAAACATGGTACTTGTTTAGCTATACAGAGATTTATAGTTCAGAGTCTCAGCATGTAAAAGCTATAAATCTAAATAGTTACTAATTTTAAAGTGTTGCTTTTTGCTGCTTAACCAAAAAGGAATCTTCTGAAGAAATGTTATGTTCTTTATCCATAACTAACATAGATTATAGGAGATACCATGTTAGGGCATTGCAAGATGGGAATACTTGCGCTTTTGCAAAGCTATAGCCAAATATTCTAACGGCTAAAAGTTGATTCCCTGAGCAGCTATTAAAAAGATGCTGAACTTTCTCTAACTATTATGTAGCATATCTCTGTAACTCACATACACAGAACCCCACAAATAATAAAACGAAATAATAATCAGAGAAAAACATTTTTCTCCATGTAATAGAAATGGAAGACCAGGTAATCTTTATTCTGAAATTGCTACCACGTTAAAAAAATAGTAATACTTTTAAAGAACATTCTGGAGTGAGTGTTCTTTGCCTACTGAAGAGATTCATATTAAATAACTGAGCATATTAAGCCCTCCAGCAGAAACATATTCTGAAGATGTACACAGAAAGCATCTATTTAAGTAGAAATGCAGAAGTGAATACCTATTAGTTTTTTCAATTTTAATTGGTAGCTTCCCTGCAATTTAATTTCCCTTTGGACATCTTTTGCCTTATAATTCCTGGGGTGAAAGAAAAGACTTTAACAATATCTTTGTAAATCTTAAGGAATTTCTTTTTCTTCCCCTATTCTCTCTGTATACATAATTTTTCCTAATGTTTGTACTAATAATGACTTTTAAAAGGAATAAATACACGACTAACTCATGCTTAGCTTTGAGATCCCACAGCAGATTTATGAGACAAAGAAAAGTTTAGTACTAACTGCCAGCATTCTTTTCCAAAAGCATTTTAGCATCATTCAACACGTCATTTTAATGTCGAATCCCTGTTAGCCCTCACAAACCTCACAACACTACACGCAGCAGTGAGCAAGGCACCAGCTTGTTTTCAAAAAAGACCTGCAGATGTGTTTCCTCAAAATAACTTGGACTGATCTGCAGCTCATACCCTTCAGGAGAAGAAGTACTTGTCCTACTACAATACACACAGAAAAAAAATGTATTAAAAAGTCCCCACAACACTATAATACATGTCCTATAAGCACAACAGATCTCCAGTTACAGTTTTTATTATAGTAGTGGAATATATTTTTGCAGGGTAAATATCTAACTTATAAAATCAAGCATGTTCCTTTTTGTTTTCAATAGGTATCTTGGCTTTTGGGTTTACTATGTACAGACTGCAATAGGGAAGAGAATAAAATGATCATTGCAATCTCCTGAAGTCCAGGGCACGCCACCAAATGAGAATGAATAGCTGCCTGAAAATCCATCCCATTTGGCACTCATTAATATCCTCCATTTTTTTTTTCTTCCTTTTCTATTAATCAGCCTGTAGAGCATTAATCCAGGGTACCACCCTGAATCTTTTCACTATTTATTTAAAAAAGGCCTAGATTTTCCTCCTCTTCAGCTAGCAGCCATCTTATTTAGATCAGAGAATCCATGCTTCAGTCATGCATAACTAATTTCAAATCTTATTTAGCATCAAGTCTCAGAATTAAGAAGCTAAGTGACAGCTGTTTAATTAACTCCTTAAGCTGATTAGAAAGCATTACAGAAATCCCCCCAAGGAAGAGTTTATAACTGTCAAGAGAGCCTAAGGCCATGTTAATGCTTCTGTTTAAATTTAGTAAGCTTCTAAACCAATAAAGTCTAAATGCTTGACATCCTCATGGATGTGGTCAAATTCAGCTTTTTTTCCTCATGTTGCCACTGCAAGGATAGGAAACAAAACCAACAATATAGAAGTGATTTGAAAAGTCAGAAGGCAGCAGCTGAACAATAAAGCAAATAGATGCATCTCTTGAAAGGAGCTGCTGTGAGTTCATACCACCTAACACTCGATTATACTGGATTAGTACTCCACGCTGGAGTAAAGCTGAGCTTGCACCTTAAATGCAGAGTCATCTCCCAGCTTCTGGTTGCAAGTACAAAGGTTTGTTCATTGGTTCTTAAAACTTAAATCCACCTTTAATGATAAGATTATGGCAGCTGAAGTACAAGTTTTAGCAGCAGCTGGTGGAGCTAGATACATGGTGGTGCAGAGAAACTGAAAATGCTCCGAAGTAAATTTCCTCAGTTGTAGCACATTATTGTCAGCCTTGAGCTTGCAAACAGCTTGAAATAAATAAAATATATTTCTAATTTCTTTATTTGCCCTGTGGTTCCCAAGTCTTTAGGATGCACTAAAAAATTGAAAAATTAGCTGCTATTCTTCTGTGTCCAAAGGAATAAAGGAACCGTGGCCAGAAATAACACAGAATTTGTGAGGCCTTTAATGTAAATATAAGAGTTGCAAGTACAAGTTGAAATACTGCAAGTAGGAGAAATGATGGTGAAACCTGAATGCAAAAATGTGAAAAGACTGTCATGAACTTCAAAATTAGCTGTTTGGTTTAATGTGTGCAGCTTTCATTGTGCAGAGTGAAATCTGAAGTCACGGGGAATGGGAGAGAGGAGGGGGATATAAAAGCAAATTAATCACTTTTAATTTAAGCACTTGCTACTTAATCAGTTTCCTTTTTTCCTTGGTACAGGCAAGAGAGCTCCACAATCAGATGTGCTGACACAGGGTTAAAAAGGAGCATCAACAGAAACCCAAATGCATGTTTCTCAGGATATACCTACCTGCTGACTCCTAGTCTTCCACACAGCTGCTAGAGAGGGCAAACAGGGATTTATTTTTTTTTTAATAGCAAAATGTGATTGCAAAACTATTGTTTAAAAAGAAATGTGTGGCAGAATCAATTCCTTAATATATTTTTCATTCTTTCTTCTTCAGTTTGTGATTCCTTGAAAAGTTTCGACTGCCATGCAATGGCGGGGGGGTGACTCACCTCCAGCCATGCTCTCACTCTTCCTCCACTGGGGCAGAATCAATGCTTATGGAGGGAACAGATCTGGCAAGGATGAGCAGTGAAACAAAGCCACATGTACACATAAAGCACAGCAATCACAATTTTCCAGTTAAAAACAGAGAACAGCCAATGGCTGGATTGTGCTCTAGGGAAAAAGCAACATGGGATAATCAGAGAGACTGCCTGCTCTTCCTACAGTCACATGAGGCATTCAGGTAAAATACCTAATTATATTTAATCTGAGAGTTAACTTTTGCAAAGTCTTTTAGCTTTTTTACATTGTTATGAACTTTCATCTCTGTATAGATAGAATCTATTGCTGTTAAGTTGGGCGGGGCAGGGGGAGAAAAGCTAAATATGTAATACACTGTTGTGTGGAGTAAATAGGGAGACAAGGAGCAAAATAACAGGTAGGTGTTACAAAGGAAAAGTGGGATCATTAATAAGATGACCAGCAGTGAGAGGTCTCTCATTACACAGCCTGTGATATTCAGTAAAAAGCTCAAGGAGAGAAATGCATCTTAGAAGCAAAATCCAGATGCTACTGTGTCTGCCTCGGTGAAGCGAGGCTGCTGTTCAGGCTGGTACGTTCCCTTGTTTCACATTTGTGTGTTGTTGCAACTAGGCAATCCTGGCTTGTGGACACTGCCTCTTCCTGCGGGATGCAATTCCACATCTTTAAGTGATGAAAAAGCCAGGAAATAGATCACCTTACTCCGAGGGAGAGAAAAATGTCTCTGCCTGTTGTGTCCGTTTTCCTTACCTTTGTCTGTCTCACATATCTAGACTAGAATTGCTCAAAACAGGACTTTTTATTTTTTCTTGGTATTTGTGCAGTGTCCAGTCCACAGTTCAGATCTGAGGTCAAGCTGCTGAACCAGCTAACAACAGGTAACGGTTTTCTTGAAGGTGAAACATGGCAAGCACACAACAAATGCAAGAACAAAGTCAGGGTGGTAGGACGTTGCCTCTGTTTTCAGTGCTGTTATTTACAGCCCTGCTGCTGGGATAAAGGCACACAAGGTTTTAATGTTTTTAACGGTGACTTCACAGAGCAGAAGTGTGTCATTTCAAGCCTGTATTTTCGGCTTAGACTTTCTGGGAGCAGGCAGCACACAGACAAACTCTCTAGAGACAGTGATGAACTATTTAGCAACGGGACAGTTTGTAATGTTACCAGTAAGCTATCCGAGCTGTACTGGATCTGCTTTACACTCAGATAGCTGAGGAGTCAAATCCTCCCACGGGAATTCACTTTTTTCTAGTGATAGAGTCAACATAAATTTTAATTTGTCTCAGGTTTAAAATGACAAATTCCCGTTAATGCTTTGATGTCTAACATTTAGGAATTGTGTTAGCATACTTTTGGCAACTCCTCCTTTGGTGTTTTGGGGGTTTGCAGTGCTAAGTAGGCTACCATGATCCCAGGAAGCTGCCACGTACGTTGTCTGTTTATCGAAGTCAGAGAGCTATGAAGTCTGCGAATTGTAAGGCTGCAGTTCTTCAGAGAAATTGCTAATTAATTCACAGGCTCCAAACTGTAACTCCATGTAGCTGCATGTGCATACTTGATTTTGGTCTCTAGACAGACTGCTGTAGCTGATAATCAACAAGGTTTGCTCTTAAAAGCAAACAAACAAACAAACTTGGGGAGGAATTCTTCTTTGCTTTTCTTAAGCAGGCTGCCAGCACTTTTAGACATTATTGCAGGAGGGAAAGGCATGTCTGATTGTCAAAGGAAGACCTTTCAGAAAAGCAGAGCGGGAGATCTGGCCTAAGGTACACGAATACACTGTGTCTGATGCTGCTGAATTGCTGAGACTGGGGAGACTGGTAGGGACATGTCAAGCGAAATTAGCTAAACCCAATCAAAATTTCACACATGGGGTCAGTATCTCAGCTCCCGGATTGATGTGCCAGCGTGAAGGCTCTTTTGATTCTCAGGCCTGCAGTTAGGAAGCCTAATGCAGAGGTTTGGTGCCTGCAGGGGTTTTGGAGCTCTGTAAGGGGTGGACTATGGGATGTGATGTAGGGATTTCCAGCAACAAAATGAAAGCTCTAGGATATCACTTCAAAGAAAAGATGCCAACGAGATTCTAGCAATGCAATTTAGCAGAGTAAATATTTTGTGCGACGTGTAGCAGAGCCAGAATGACTAGGGTCAAACTGACTGAAACAGCTTCGCTTTCATGGAGAGAAACATTAAAAATCCCCAGACAAATCACTGGCCTTGTATAATATGGGTTTTTTCTTCCCTTTCTTCCACAGCTTGCTGCTGTCCTTCCCAGGCTGTATTCTGAGCTGCACAGGAATCCTTCCCACCTTCCACACTGTGCTGACCCCCATGTGCTCAGCGGTCCAAAGGGAATACTAAGGGCCAGGGCACCCTTTCCCCATCTGCCATACAGCTCCTTGGGCCCTGGCCAACGAGGAACAGATTAGAGCAACCCCTGGGATGCAGAAATATCCAGCAGAGAAATCCAAGAGGTTTTTTTTCCTGTCATTCTCTGCTTTCCCGAGCTGGCCAGCAACAAAATCTGCCTAACTTCCCTGCCTGCCCACTCCGCTCCTCTCCCCCTCCGGCGGCCACTGCTGCCCGTGGGACGAGTGACCGGGCAGGGCCAGGGCTCTGTCCCTCCTGCCTCGGTCCTCACTGTCTGCTGTGGCCACAGCCGTATTTCTGCACTGTCACGGCCAGCAAGGGACTAGCTGAAAGGGAGCTGAGGCTGGGAAGGGTGGGAGATGGGCAGTGGGAAGGAATCTCGGGCAGAGAATGGGGGAAAAGGACGGAAAGGAGGGCGACTCGTGGTTTCTCCGGGGAAGGTCAGCTGCTGGCTAAAGAAAATACAGGAGAAGTACTGTCCCTTCTCACCCTGTCAAAGAATACAGGACTTTGCAAATTTCTGTATGATACGGTACATGTAGCGACTGTTGCAATGGATGCTGGGCACAGCCGACAATTGAAGCTGTTGTTTTAGCGGAGACCCCCCTGCTCACATACGCTGCTCTCAGACTCCGTTGCCGGTTCTCTCCCTCCCACATAACCACATGGGGGATAAAGCCTGTTTCTGCACTGACCGGAACTACTGATGCTATAGATTAGGAATGCATAAATGAGTCAACGATCACAGTAGCTACATCAACTTCCTTGGAAAAATATTTCTAAGTACTTATCACAGAGGTATAAATGATGTGTCTTTATGTCACTGGGGAACAAGCTTTCTGTAAAAGGATTCCCCAGACTCAGGCCGTGTGGGAATCGGACCCTGCCAGAGTCCTCTGAGATACGCAAAACAGACGGAACAAAAGGAGATTTAATGTTTTATTTTCTGAATAAGTTTAGATTTTTCTATTGTTTTACCAACAAACAAATTCACACCTGAAAACAGCTTCAGTATCATCTTGTAATGTGTGACGATACATCTGCTGAGGTCTGTCTGCCAGTGCTTTATGCAGAGTTTTGTTTGTACTTTGAAGCCCTGCTGTGAAACATTCAATTATTTTCACATACCAAACTATCACCATGAGTCTGCCTTGGTGACTCATGTTTCCTTTGTCGGCCACATGTTTACACTGACTTATCTGAAGCCTGACTGATGTGGGCAGAGGCGCAGATGCAGCCTTCCTTATTACGGATATCCACAGAGGACTCCCCTCCTCTGCTGCTGCCTTGCCAAGCACCACGCACACAGCATCTACTTAGTGGTTCGGTCTTGAGGATCTCCATAATGCAGGCACGCAATGCAAACGCCTCATTTTCACCTCAAAGTCCGTGACATTTTTTCCCTGTCCTACCCAGCTGCTCTATTATGTCCTACAATTTTCCCAGCTTTTAATGTCTACCAGTCAGCTCTTTCCACCAGCACATCCATGCTTTTTCCCATGACACCTGCAGAGCTAGTTACTTTACAACCCTCTTTAAAATTTAGCTCTACCATAGGAACTACAGGACGTTGCAAGTCTCGAACAGACGTGTTTGTTCCTCTCCTTCCATCTTTCACAACTTTGGTTTAACTCTGTGAGGTCAAGCGAGATCTGTCACCAAAACAGGCAAATCAAGGTGCACATATAGTGTTTATAAATACATAGAGAGATTCAGTTCCCTCCATGTCTACAAAGTACTTCTCAGAAAGGAAAGCCATTTCGCCTCATCTACAACAACAACAACCCTAACGCATCTATCAACTCTGACTTGATTTTCACATCATTTTAAAAGTTCTGCTGTCACCCTTGCAGTTTTCCAGAGGCAAAAGCTGAGAAGCGGTAAGGTTAGGAGAGCTGCCCAAGCCTCCACGCAGAGCCACTGGCAAAGCCAGGAGCAATCCCTGGAGCTCTGCCATCCTATTTCTCGCGCTGCACATGGAAAATCCTGATAACAACATAGACGATGTACCAAGCGTGGTGAGAAGACAAGGAGAAAATGATGCAGTGGCAATGAGAAAAAAGCAGATTTGCAAGGAAGAAATCTGCCCCGATGTGGCAATTAATGTAAGCTCCCACGGCAAAGCCAGAGAGCAAGGACCAAACTAGTTTTTCACATTTCTAAAGAGAAGAAAGAGGTTTGTAAGGAACAAGAGAACTCAGGTTCTCCTGGTCACTGTGCAGAGGAGAAGTGACTAAGTTGCCCGTTCCAAAGTTTCCTTACAGATTGGCCTTGGCAGTTTTCATAGCACGTTCGTATTTAGGAATGTCAAGCAATAAGCAGCCTGAGCTAAATTGGGACCATCACAGGGGCCCTGGAAACCTGCCTCAAAACCAAAAGTTCATTCATGAGCAGACTAACAGCAGAGCAGCGGGGAAGCCTGCAGCCAACAGGCTCTGCTGGGTTAGTAATTAGCTCTTCATTTGAACTTTAAACAGAAACACAAAAATAAACAAAAGGGACATTCAGAAAAAATATGATGTTCCAGCTCCCATATGGCAAATGGGGCCAAAGTCTGCTCTGAGACATGTGACCATGACCTTCCTGAGGACACCATGATGCCCAGGGGAGAATTTGGGTCACCGTATGTCCTTAGAAAAAATCCATGACAGTGACTGGGTAAGGATGCCGGTCCCTGCCTGTAGTGGCTGCAGAGGTTGTATCCTCATGCCGCTGTGCGTAAACTCCCCCGTTCGCTGTGTCACACCATGTGTTGAGAAGGGCATTAACGCTGCATTTCTAGGAACAAAAGTAGGCAAGTGCCATTTATCCACACATAGTTTTGGTTATAACACTGCCATCTCTGCAGCTGAGGAGCCCCAAACTTCATCTCTTTGCATTTGGTCTCGGTAAGGAAATTTCAATAAATTTTTTTTCATATGACACAGCAACTAAAATTTTATTTCCAAAACTCTCCCTAGTTAAAAGTTCGATGCCCATAAAGGTATTTTGGTGCCTGGATTTCAGTGGCACTACTGATTTAGAACTTCTTCTGCGTGATAAGCCTGTGACAGCAACTACTGCCAGATCCTTTGCAGATATAAATGGGTGCAACTTTGCTGAGCTTGCAGATATGCCAGGAAACTGACCCACACATTTATTTCCCCTGCCATGCATAAAGGCTGTAGTACAGAGCAGTATAAGAATCTGAATGAAGATAGAGTATTTTTAGGTCTGATGAAGAAGGCAGAGAAAGAAAGCAGTGAGCCTGCAAGCTCTGCTTTGATCATTTAGCCTTTGCAGATTTGTGACAAATTGTTTTTTCTGCATGAATCTGAACTGATACAGATTTACACGAGTAGTTAAAAAGTAATACCAATTGGGAAATAAAATCCCTAACAGCACCACAGAAAAGCAATAAACTTAAGAAGCAGTTAGACAGACAGAAGAATGATCAGAAATGCTTTACAATAGAAAAAAAATTAATAACAGAGAGAAAGAGCAGTTGGACACTTGTAAAGCTGGTTGTGGCAGGCTGAAAGCAGGGAATCCAAAAAGCCATTAGAAAAAAGACATGAAGAGTCTTGTAATAATATCCTGGGGAACATGCACGCTACAGATTCAATGCCCTTAAGACTATATTGTATGTTCTGCAACTATTGTTTGATGTCTAATCCTTCCAGAATGATTGGTAAAGAACTTATGTTAGTGTCAGTCCAATGCCCTCAAGGAAATAAATCTGGACTTGACATCAAATTACATATTTTGTACCCAGGACATTTGAAGTATTTTCCTAATCTGATGTATACAGAGATCTGTATCCACTAATTCTTCTGATATCAGTGCCAGAGTAACAGCTTTCTTTTCTTCCTTCAGCTTCTTCTCATTTTAAATATGAGAAAAAAATCACATGAATAAAGCACTATATTAAAAACTGGTCACTCTGTAATGATTACGTTGTGAACGTAACAAGTTACGAACCTGAACAGTTCTAGGCTGTAACACTCACACTGGTAATAAATGCTGTTATTTGTAGTGTTAGATGACTACATAGGAGTTTGTTTCCACAGTCAGACATCTAGAAAGGACTGGGACTTGCAACAGCAAAATTCTCACAGGTTTTAATGAGTGTAAACTTGATGGCTAACAGATCTTCTATCTTACTGTGATATGATAGTCCCTAACCTTAACCAAATGCCTTTTTTTTGGTAAATTTTGAAAATTAGGAAAGATATGCTTGAGGAATAAGTTTTTTCCAGATAACTTGTTCAGAGGTAAGATTACAGTTAGGAAGGAAGGGGAAGGTATGGAGCCTTTTATCGATAGTTTATAAAGCGCTTGATCTGATAAATAACTGCCTCCAGATGCCAGCACTGAGCCTGGTGTGACCATTTATCACCTTGTTACCAGCTATACAGACTGCCTCTAGACATTTGCTCCTGCAGGAGCCAAGTTGATAAACGGTTGCAGTAGGCTCGGTACTGGTTTGTGACAAGCTTATTTATTGGGTTAAAAAAGAAGAAGAAAATCTTTAGACGACAGCAATAAAAGCTTGGTTCTTCTTCAAGGTGCTGCCAGACACATGGGACTGAAATAATCCGCCTTTTGCTTTTATTTGCTTAGGTTTTCCTGTTTGTTCAAAATTTACTACAAGCTAGGGGCCCTGCAGCCAAAAGCTGCACAAAGCTCCTGACCTACCTTGATAAAATGACAGTTTTGCTCAACAAAAGCCTCAACAAAGGCTTTGCTCAACAAAGTTTTCAAGAATCAGAGTTAGTGTGATGGCTTGCACTGACTTCAGTGAGATCTGGTTTGAGCTGAGTTGGTAACTTATCAGCGGTTAGATGGTAACCACAATCTCCCCATCATTCAATGCCTCTTTTATACCTTTCTGCCTTCTACGTTAGGAATTTCCCCCAATGTCCCCAACATTTCAACTCCCTCTTCATAAAAAGCAAATAATCCTTTTTGCTTTCCTTCTCTAACCTCCCTTAATTATTTGCTGTTCATGTCTAGGACAACTGAGAAGGGCCCCAAAAGGGCTAAAAAAGGTGATGCAAGGAAAAAAGATGACTGAGAGAGGCTACAAGAGAGATCCATATCAGTGGTCTGGTGAAAGGGAACCAAGACTGGAGATTCAGTCTCGCATCACAAAACAGAACGGGAAAATTATCAGATGGCAGGGCTCAAAGCAAACAGAAGATGACGTTTTGCCACATAGTGCAGCTGAATCATGAAATTCATTGCACAGAAAATAGGAATGTTTGCATGGATTGACCTCCATTGCAATTTAAAGAGAAATTAAATAAATTAATGGAAGAAAGAACTAGATCATGCTTCTAGATCACAAACATGCTGAGTTACATACCCTTGAAAGCAGCTTACTTTGCTCTTATATCATTCGCACAGCATCTGCTATCAGCCACTGTTGGACACGGGGAAATGGATCAGAAAAACCTTTGGCGTTAGCCAGTGTGATTCTCTAGATAGAAATTGTACTCTATTTACTGTAATTGTGGTTTAAAAGAAGAATTAAAACTTCTTCCTATAGAATCGTTAATCTATTGTCCTGCTTTCAGGGATTCATTTTATAGATAGACTTGACGAATTGTATTGGTTAATGGAATGGATTTTGGCATTAGTGGAAAATATAAGCCCTCAATATCAAATATTAAATTATTCCTGATTAATTCTTTTATGGGCTTGGACTTGCAACTGATTTAATACTCCTGGATAATTACTTCCATTCTAACTGTGTCTTTGATTTTTAATTAACCGTACAAGTTTCTCATTCAAATCTAATATTACCTTTGTTAACACTGTCAACTCTCTGTTTAGAGATTCTGTTCACATTAAACTGATGCTCAGACCTTAAGGTCTGCTTTTCCACACCTGTGTGAACGGATTCCATATGAGGCTTTTTTATTTTACATAATCATCTGTGAAAATATTGTCTTCGGTATCCTGAACACTGCTGTCTGCCAAGTAAGCCCATTCTCTTAGTACTACTGCTCTCATATTATCTCGTCTAACTCACATGACTCCCCTGATACTAATTTGGTTGGTCAACTTAAGTTAGGACATGAACGGAGCTTCACCTTTTATTGGGGGAAAGAGCTTCATCTCTCTTACTGACTAATGAAAATCTGGAATAGCTACCTCTACAATACTTTATGATTATGCTGAGATAATGAACGATACTGATACAATGATATGTGTATGATGACTTTATTTTTGTTCTCTCTGGCCAGAGAGAAGCGTCTCCTGCAAGAGGCTTTACAATAAAAAATACCAATAACCTATTGACTATGCCTCTTTGGGAGCAGAGGAGTTTTTCACCAGGCTGTGTCCTGGCTGTAACAGCATCACGTTTGTTGCAAGAATATTGGACAAGCCAAAGCGCAACATTTTCAAACTTGTGTACCATTAATCACCTAAATCCATATTTACAAACCTAATTAAGTGACTTGACTTCATTAAAATTCAATACAAGTGAGCTGCCTGGGAATTGCGTGCTGATCATTTTCAGTGATCAGGGTCCTTATAATTCAGAGTCTGGATATGAATTTAGGTGTCATACTTGAACCATTCACATCAGAATTTGATCCTTGCTTTGAAAATACCAGTTTTTCTACTTTAACTTCCTTGTAATTAGCTTCACATTTGCCTATGGAGAGACGGTATTGACAGTACTTACAAACTCCCTTGAAATCATTGTTTGGATAAAGGGTGAGACATAATACGTAAAATTCAAAATGCCAGCATCATTTTGCAAACTATCATATTGTGCCAAATAGATGGACTTTTTGCATTTTTTAAACCCATACCCTTTTTATGTTTTAGGGATCCCTTGAAATCTCCTTTATTTTGCGCGTTTTCTGCCTGCCACCAGTCAGCCTGACTAGCACCTCCGCCACCCATCACTGTTATTTCTACAGCAGCTTGCAGGGTGACTGAAGGCTCTCCTTTTATCTTGCGGTCAAGCACACCCCACAGCGTTCCCAGTCACAACAGGTCAGTAACGAGGATCTGAACTGAGTCTTGAATAATCATCTGCCATTTGACGACTTGTTTCACTACTGCAGCGTGACCAGGGTGGCTTCACATGAGAGGCACATGTCACTCCCTCCAACACAGATGGGTCTGATACCACCCAACACAGCTGCGCTGACACAGGCTGCCATCTCGTCCAGCCAGAAGCTAAACAGCCCCTGCAGAATCCCAAAAGCTGTCTTTCAAGGGTTTTCTAATTTTAGCATGTATACATACCTGTTCTGACTCCTATTAATTAGTGTACAGCTCACTGGAAAAGGTTGGTAAAGCTACCTATAATCAGATTAAATGTTTTTTTCAGTACCTAACATTTTTACAAAGATTAGTCTTAGGGTATTGGACGCTCTACTGTTTGACCTGGTAGCTAAATGCCAACCGCACAGAGCAAAAGCACCCAACTGGCACCTCGTCTTTTGTGTTCATTATATTCAGCTCTACTTAATTTGGAAGGTTTTCCATACTAATTTCTAGGCCTTTCAAAGGACTGGGATTATACTGAAGGGTTTTTGCCTGAATTACATTAAATGGTATAGATTTTGATTTTAGGGAGGATGAATTCACATTTTTGTAATCGATGTCCTGTGCTGGGATTTTCCAGTCTATTTTGCTGTTTATGACACCACCTTTCCTATGGATGAGGTTCAGGACAAGTTTCAGGAATAGGGCAGCAATTATCAAGCCTGTAACCAAAGGAAGGAGAGGTGACCTAGACATGGACTCCTACTTCAGCCACATAAGCCCTGAAAGGCCAGAAGAACAGTTATGAAGTCTAAGTTTCTCAATTCCCTGTGTTTAGCAAAAGTATCATAATTCTCTGGCCTTGTAAGGTATTAGGTAACTGTAACGCAATTCACTAACTACTGTGATGAGGCACATCTAAAAAAATCTATATATGAAAAACTAGTGCTAGTGATAGTCACTTCTCACAAATGCTAAAGAATTTCTGAGAACTTATAAAGATCTGGCAGAATTTCTAGTGATTTTGAAGCTTTTAACTATTTTTCCATTAGGATTCCCAAAGGAGTTCAACCGAGCATCAAAAGCTTTGCAGAAAAACATAAAAAAAATGCCAACACAAGAATGATGTGCTGCTGCTTACCTCCACTGGTTGGCACCTCAATGAACTACAATGGGGAATGTCAGGCCTCAAGCTGTGCCCTGATTCTGCCCAGTCACTGAGCTGCCTCTGCACCTGCCTGCATCCCAGAGAAAAGGATTCTACAACTTATTCCATGGTTAACAAAACCAAGAAAATGGAGCCTAAGAAAATAATTATGTTGTGCTTGAGGAAATATGGAAATAACCATGAGCTGCTGCATTTAGCAGACTTTTTGAAATGAAATTATTTGTATTCAAATATGTGCAAAACCAATGATCATTTTTGGTTTTGATCAGCTCAGCCTGTTCTTTGGGGAAATTAATTTGATGCTCTGGGTGTAAACATTCTTTCAAAACGCTTACCGTAAAACAATGTTTTCCTCCTGCTCTCCTTAGCACCAGAGCAATTTTCAAAGCATTCCCATGGATAACACAAACAAAACAGACAGACCACTTCATCAGCAGGACCCGAAATTGCAATCAGAGAAGCAATACTTAAAATACAATTTCATCTATATTCACATCATCACCTGGTCTTTTCCAGGCCATGTGTGGGTGGTGTGCAGAGACTCTAAGTAGCAACAGATAGATTTACGATTGCTGAAGACTGCAAGTAGACATGCAGCAGCTTTAGACAAAGGTGGCTTGCCAAGCTACCTACCCAGACCAAAGGGAAAGCAAATATCAGTGTCAGAAGCTCATTTACAATAAACCGATATAATCTCTTTCTAATTAAGTCAGAGGAACAAAGCACTTAAAGTCTACTAATACTGGTAATGCCCCACCAGAACTTTGTATCAGATCTAGGTGCAGTGTATTTAACGTCCTCTCGGAGAGCGCTGTTCAAAGAGGAGAGGGTGTTCATATTGGAAATGGCCGTCTCTGAAAGCTGGCCGTGATGGATGCTGGAGCTGAGCTTTGCTTCCTTGCAAGTGGAATGAATCTCACAAAATATTTCCATGTGCTGCAATGTGCAAAAGTGACAGCTGTAGTTAGAGCAGTGTCATGCCAGAGGTTAGATGGGGCATTTCGTTCATGACTCCAGCACCAGCACGTTGACAAGAGCATTTCATCAGGTCCGTGGCAGTTCAGAGGATGGGGGGATTAAAACCTCACAGTTTGTGATTTAGACAAGAAGCCATGAATCTGATATCCCTGCTGGGAAAGGGAGAAACATGAGCCAAGGACGGATGGCAGTGAACAAATAGGCAGAGCTGAAGCCTGGAGCACTTTCTCCTGCAGAAGCTAGCAGGATCAGAGTTTTATGTTACTAGACTGTGAAAGGGGAACACAACACACTTTCCCTGAGGAATGCAAACACTGGCTGCCACAGCCTTCCCCCTCTCCAGCTGACCATTCGGTCCTGCTAAGCCAGCAGAGAGTTAAGTGCATTTGATTGGGTTAGTTTTCCGTTGACTTAGCTGCAATGGCTCAGCTTTGGGTCTGATGAGCCCCCAGACAGGATGGGGTGGTATGGAGATTCCTGACCAAGATGGCCAGGGAGGCACTGAGCAGTTAAACCAGTTTCAGCTGCCTCAGAAGAGCAGCTTGCAGAGAACTAGGAAGAGACAACCTGAGCACTGATAGGTCCTCTGAAGTGCTCACCACCAGCTCTGCACACCTCCATCTCCAAACTAGGTTCATGACTGCCCAGCCCTTCCCTTTGCTAGACCAGGGGTCTAAGGAGGCTGAAATAGGACTCTTGCAGGGAAATGGGGCCAGGCCATGTCCTGTCCCTCTTTGATCTTCAGAAAAGAAGACAGAGAGTGGAATTTGAACTTCTGCTTTTCCCATGTATCACAGGAGGACTTCATTTCCTTCCTAGCTGGTCTCTGATGTCCAGAATTATCAATATCCTCATTCATCTTCCTTCATTTTCCTTCAATTCCTTCTGCAATTGCTTGGGGATATTAAGTGCTGCCAACATTGGGGTCATTATTAGACCTAGGCAAAATGTGCATTGGAAGACCACAAATCTTAATTCTTGCCTTGTTACCATAGTTACACCTGACTAAGAGGTGACACCTGAACTCTGCCTTCAAGCTCTAAGTAAATGATGACTGACGAAGAATTGAAGAATCTCAGAAAATGAAATGACAGCATTTGAAGAAGCAAAGGGCAAGCACACTCATGGTAAAAGCTTAAAAATTTAAGGTCACACTATCAATTTCCATAAACAACTTGTCATCACCCCGCCCATACAGATCTGATGAGATTCTTGCCAGCTCTTGATCATAGTACCATGGTACTATGTAATTGTATATTGAGTTCTGCCTTTGATCACAAGGAGCACAGCTATTACAGGTGATATATACATTGCACTCCTATTAGTCTTATTCTGATCTTTTCCTGTGAAATGAACAGTTCTGAAATATGCATCTCAAGTCAGATAACTTTTCCACTATCACAGAATAAGCAGAAAATATACACGAATTGATTTTAAATCTGACAGAATGATTAATGCTGGTACTTACATCCCCAGGTTTACCCATCTGTCAAAATATTAGAGCAATTCCTATAATACCATAGATGCGTAACTCCTGGGATTGAACACAAAGTTACTGCTAAAAGTTACTTGAAAACTTAAGACAGCAGTTCTGTGCATAGACTCACTATTTGACAGTATAAACTAACGTTACTGTCTTTGACAATAATTTTGAAGTCCGGGCATTTCTCTAAAACATAGGTTATTATTTTAACATGTTTTAAAGAAAGGTCTTTTGCATTTGCTTGGAAGCAGTGCTTTTTAAGTAATGTTGGAACAAGAGGCAGAAGGGAAGAAAAAGTTACTTCATGCCTTCCTGGTCTTGTTTGATGGCTGTTGTTGGAGAAAACCTACAGACTCTCAAACCAGCAGACTGCACCTGAAGACGTGCTTGGCTCACTGTTTCTATCCCAGATGCTGCTCTGAGTGGTAAAAAAGTGACAGCCCTCCCTCATACGTGCTTTCTCACCTTTGTACGTTCGGAGTCCTGTTTTAAAGTTAAGATTCCCAGCATGGGCTTTCTGAACTGGTAGAGTAGGATTTTCAGAACTCCTTATTTTGGGGAGGATAGCAGTAAAGAACAGTTTTCCCTGATACACCTGAAAATTTATTAATTCCATAAGAAACACAGGCCCAATTCTGAAACTAATTTCCACAGTGATAACGCACACTAAGGGTAGTTTTCTTCATATGTACAGTCTTCTACCTCTGCTAAGGTAAGAGATCTAAGACTTTAGATTAATAAGTAGAGCTTGCTTTACAAATCCAAAGTCTTAAATCCTATTTCCAGAAGTCATACAAAGGTATTAATCCTCTTGATTTTCATTAAAATGGCACTAAACCCCAAGGGATGTGTTTTAGTGACAAAACACATAATGTCTGTATTGTGAAATTTTTACAGCTGGTGGAGTAGGATTCTGAGGTTGAGACAGATCTTTTTTTTTTTCCTCTATGTTACACAGTTGAATTAAATGAGTGTTAACTAAAGCATGCCAGAAACCAGGATTTAGATTAATCTGAGCACAACCACTGTCAGTCTGTCTCCACTCTCTTTTTAGGTGTGACATATGTTACTTCTCTATTGTCATAGAGCATTTCAAGCTAGACTAGACCTCAATTTCTAAAAAAGAAAAGGAAAGAAACTCTGAAATAATATACATTATTTAAAATTTATTCCTAGCATGGAAAATATGATTAGCCTCTGAAAGAAAGCCTCAAGAAGTCACTATTCAGAAGATGGACACTGCTGGCTTATCTCTGTTTGAAGGGCAGGTGTGTCCCCCACCTCCCCACCTTTTTTTTTTTTTTTTTTAATTAAAGCTAAACAAAACCAAGGAATATTTCAGAAAAGTATGTATCTTTTCACCTAATGTTACTCCTCTTTTTGATGTTCCCTATTTCTTTGTCTCCTGTCTTTTCCCCACACAAATCAGTCTCCTGGTTTTCTGAGTTGCATCTCAGTCTCTCACTTTAGGATTTTAACATTCAAAAAGATGAGCAGGAGGAACTTACTCAAGGCCCAGATAAATTAGTCTGGTAGCCATGCAACCCTAGTAATTTCAGAGGAGTTGTCCTTGTATACTGGAGGAAGTTAGATCTGTACCCTAGAAAGTTCATATTCTGCACAGATTCACATTCCATTATAGGGCAGGCCTTTTACAGCATGTGTTACGGGGCAAACATGGATGCAATGAATCTGAAAAGCCAACCTGTCAATCTAGACCCAGGGTGTTCATTTTTTTTGATAGCTTTCAAGGACATTTACTATAAATCTGTGAAAAGGGAGCTACTTACAGGTCTGGGATTTATAGAAAGTGCTGCCTATTTGTGCTCTGTCTTTTGTCAATAGCATTAAGATTTGCAGTTTGCACTGAATTATCCAATGACCTAAATCCTAGCAAGCTATCAAAATCTGTTTCGTAGATAAAGTCATGCTAGAGTTTGATACATTTATCAGTGCCAGGCACACAGCCGTGCTTACAACCATGGCTATTTCTCAAGTCTTCTTCAACAGCAGACAAAAGGGAGGTACAAATGAATTACAACCTATTCACTCCAATGGTTTAAAATAATTATCAACCATTGGAAACACAATAATACAATTCCTGCCTCCTGATTTCACACAAACTCCTGAGTATAATGAGGCACTGTTCATTTACCTAACTTAAAGCATCCATGTCTTATGCTGACAACTCCAGAATGATTTATTGTTCTTCCATTATGCTAAATACTTGGGATAGATCATGCCTCATTATACAAAATATAATCCATTGCCATTCAGCTGAATAAGACTTGATATGGGAGAGGCAGGGGGTTTCCTAATTGTCAATATAGTTTTATGGTGACGTATTCTTTCAGCATCAGGGCTCAAATATTTGACATGGGAAACTTCTCTGTCTTCACTTCTCTCCAACATCAGAAGAATCTTGTTGAGGCCCCAGGAAGTTAAGTGGGAGTTGGAAACAGTACACAAATTTTTAAATTTATACAGCTCCTTTCTAACCCAAAGTGCTCTGTAGATTGGAGTCCAGATCTCTCAGGACATTTTCAGGAAAAACTCCTACCGGTCATGTCTTGCTAGGTAGGCTGCCTTGCCAGAATAAGGACCAGGGTATTGTGAATACCACAAATGGATCAACTGGGCATAGAATTTTTTCATACTCTCCAATTGCAATTTATTCTGGGATGAATTTTGCTTTCAGTTATTTCCTAAACTGGCAGAGGAATGTGTGTGAGGGTCACTATAATAACCAACAAAACTGCTACCAAGCTATAGAACTCCTACACTAAAAACTACAGCCATGTTCTCTAACAGCAGCGCCAACAGACTTACATCATGTATAGGTCAGGCTCAGAAGGCGGCATCTACTACACATTCACCAGTAGATTGCACAGCTGGCTGGAGGACTTGGCTCACCTTGTAACAATAGAAAGGGAGAATAAGGTCTTCTTTCCTGAACTTCCAGTATTCAACCTCTTTAAATTCGATAGGAGCTTGAATCCTGCCTCGGACAGTCTGCTTTATACCAGCATCTAAGCTTCCCTAATGCCTAGTGCAGTGTCTTCCTCTGATAGCCAACTGCTCTCCCATAGTCCACTCTCAAAATTCAACAGCAGACACCTCCCATGGGGTGACAGATTATGGCTCTGGATAGTGAGCAAGGCACCAACTGTAGAGCTCAGTTTGGAACAATGGAAGCAAAGAAACAGAAATGGCTCCAGCATGCACGAAAAAGGGGAAACCGAAATGAGAAAGACACATCCCTGTAGCAATATTAAGAGGCTCCTCATACATTTTTCTCCTTCTGGCCAAATGCAATCTGTGTTATAAAAGGCTCCCACCATCTGAGGCCCTGGGAATGTCCATGTGGTAGCAATGCAGGCACTGCTGAGCAGGCAGAGCACTATTAAAGACTTCAACAGATATAGCCTATTAAAGCAAAGCCACCAAAACTCCACTCAGACTTCCTGAGAGACATCAGACTGAAGGCTGCTGGGTACTCTGGGATTTATGGGTAGAACCTAAGGCTTTCAGACAGGTCAAAGAGCAAACCTTCAGGTTATAAAATAACCATCTCTCATCCACCTCAGGGAAGGATTGTCACCCAGGCAGAGGAAATGGAGGAAAAAGAAGAGATTTCAGTGAAAAAAATCCTACACTGAGAATTTAAGTTTTTTAAGTGCCTGTGAGAGATTCTGAACAGCAGTTGGAGCTTTCTAAACTCTAAAATCTGCCTTAAGCTAGGTTTATGTTGCATAAACATTTGCTTTCAAATTCATTATTATTATGAAAGATACAACATGAACATAATAAATGATTGTGGTATTAAAGCACATTTTACAGCACCATCTTGAGTGCTGTTTCCTTTAATGCTCTACTTACATGACATGGAGGGATTTGCTCTGAAACTGCATTAGGGTGGATAGAATTCAATAGTACAGCCCATAACATTTTTTTCTCTTATCTCTGAACAATTCCTAATAGCCCAAATACTGTGAGGAATACAACTTCAGTTCTGAAATACAGAGATGTCAATGTTGGCTTGCTACTTGGTGGAAAGATGTTTTGAACTGGAGGGAATCTGGTACTAAAGCTCCTGGCTCTATTTTTATTCTGTTGGCCTTTGGCTCATGCTTGAAGTAGTGCACTTACAGAGCCAAGCAGAAGCACAGGTTAAGAAGTGGGCAAAAAGGTACTGAAGAGTACTATATAGCGGGAAGGAAATTAATAAATTGGAGCTTGGCCAGAACAATCCTTTGGATCCAAGATTTCGTCACCCCTTTGCTTTGTACTTTGAGAGCAGCACGAGTGGGGGCTGACTGCATTCCCTGCTAAGGGGGGTACTCTCCTTCCCAGGCAATCCCCTAGATGTAGCTGCTGTAAGCTACTGAATCTACCAGTTGTCATTTTCGCGGTGATCCTTGGAGCAGCTTATTTAGCACAGAGCCAAATGTAGGGCTCATTCTGCACCATTTGTTTAGCGGTCTTATAAACCATAATTAATTAAACTTCTGAGTGCTCCTGGGAGGAATAAGCGTTATGATTTCCCTTGTCAGTACTGGTCACATTTTCCTCTTGAATCAAGAGAAAACCTTTAGTAAGGAGATCACAGTTAGAGGGAAGAAACCTTCTAGCTCACATGAATGTAGACTTCAAACTGTATTCAAATGGATACACCCCATGGCTCTGGCTCCCAGGTAATGCAGGAATTATGAACTAGGTTTTGTATTCAAGTTGCAGTTCAAATGAGATGTCTAAAACCACTGTGACCTGTATATTTACTGAAAAAAAAAAAAAAGGAAAGGAGGAAGAAAGTGAGGGTGAGATTTTCAGACACATTATTGGTGCCTCAGTGATTTGGGTGATCTGTAGCTAACCAGTAACACATCCCACTGCGAAGTGGCATGAACAAAACAGTCCCAAAGTTGACATAAAACTAGTCTGGGACACTACTCTGCCCACTTCACAGATCATTTTCAAACTCCAGCCTGAAGGGCTGTTTCAGAATAATTCATCTTCTTGAAAGTACCAAACAGAATCTTGGTGTCCAAAGATGTTAAATTTCTTTTGATTCTTACTGTCCTCTTTTTTTCTTTTCTTTTTTCTTTTTTTTTTTTCCTAAACAAGAATACAGAATATAGTTTTCTAGGAATACAATTATGAAATTATGTAGCATGCCCATAATATAAAATAATAATACACTACATCAGATAACAGAAAGATTGAGAATTCCATACACATTTTGTAACAAAAGCGTTTTGGCTCCTACTTAGTGTATGTTGCTACAGACTCCCTGTTCCCCTCTGTTCCTCCCCATAGTTAATGTACCTCTGATTGCTGTAATGGTCCCTATAGACAGCCAAATTGTTTTGTTAACTTGCAGCATGTACATTATTTTTTCATTTGTGACTGTTTCAATTAGCAACGTCATCTATTTCTGAAAGCGTTTTACTTTTAAATAATTAGGGCTTACCCAAGAGGTTAGCCCAAAAAAGTATTTGAAATGTTAATCCAGCATCTCAGTCAAAACTGTTCAATCAAATTTAAATCCTGTTGTTTCTTAAATATATTGTAAAATACGATAGTGTCCACAGCATACTGATAACCTCTGTGCAATACAAAGAAAGAGGCCAATGTATTACATGTGATGGTTATTAAATGGAAATGCTGACAGACCCTTAAATATGCTGAGACTGGGCACACTGATTTAATGAGAGCAATAATGGGCAGGTGGGCTGAGCATTCCTGCTGAGATTAGATCCTGAGCAGCAAACGTGTCTTTTGAAACTGTTTTTTAACACAATCTGTACACAGGGCCAGGCTGTGCATTACAGAAAAAAAGTGTTTTTTCATACTAACTTTATCAGCCAGGCCTCTTACAACCTTGTTACTAACATATATATATATGTTTAATGCCATAATGATTGGATTTTTTTTTTAAATGTATTTCTTTTTCTAGCTACATTCAAATTCAGAAAAGATGGAGAAATCTGTCGCTTTGGTGCAAACTGTGTCTTATCTCTGGAGTTATGTGCTTTTGCTCTTTTTCTTCCTATATTTCATGTATTTGGGCCTAATTCAGTAAAACACACGCTCAGCCTAAACAGCTAGATCCACTGAAAATTTGGTGAAGTAAAGCAGCTGTGTTAAAGCTTTATTCTATGCCACATACCTAGTGGCTATTGTGCTTTTTGCCAAAATTTAATTAAGAAGTTACACTTTGTGTCTCACTCGTTTGGATGGCAGCAAGTCTGTGGGTTACTCTTCTACTGCTCCCAGGAAGGCACCACGTAGTGCAGGTGCCAATTTCAAAGGCTCGAGCTGGGAACCAGATGGAGACACAACTGTATGTGTCCGTAATATTTTTCTGTTCCTGAACCTACAAGAAGTTTTATTTCCACCCAGTGAAACCAGCCAGAGAGATTTCATCTCCTCCATTACACTAGTCTTGCAGAGCACAAGATTTGATACCTGTCTTGTACTTGGGAATGATTACAGTGTCCATGACCAGGTGGTCGTCTTTGTCTCACCTACAGGTTCCTTGGGGTTTTACCTATGGATTCAACCTGAGTCCAAACAGGATCTTTTCTTCATATACACATTTCTCCCTGGCTCTTCGTGCTAGTAATAGGCTAGTACCATAATCCACTGCTCTTCTGAAACAAGTAGGTCTTAACTTGCCTTTTTTTTTCTCTATCCTTTTTTCTCAGCTGCATTAGAGTCCAGACCTCACCACTCCTACACCTCAGCCTAGTGGATCCTCAGAAAGGTTTTCACTCATCCTCAGATGAATTCAATAGACTTTAGAGCAGAACTGTGAGCTGGGACAGACAGTGAAGTACTCTCCATTCTCTGGGTGAACTGCTGAATGTTTACACCCTGCAACACGACTTTGACCCAAACATGTCCACCCTATACCGAGAAAGACAGATTTCCAAACTGATATGTACATCACCGAAAAGACTGGATTCCTCTGGCTGACTCCCATAGCTCTACCTACCACTGCCAAGGCACTGAAGATGCTGTCCTTAACCATGGTAGGGACCACACTGAAAGGACAAAACCACTTAGGCATTCGTGCTCCTACACAGCCTGAGAAGGAGGCAACCAAAGAAAAGCATTGCATTAGACATACCCTTCCTGGCCTTTTCACATTTAATTCAACTATTAATCATTGTTGCACCGATTAACCTGTGATGACCCATCTGCAGCTCACTGTTATATAAAGCAACCTGAAATCAGACCCTTGGTTGATTACAGCAGGCAATCAGCTGGTCCAAGACTGATCTCTTGGCCAGAATTAAAGTTAGCTTACCTTAGAGATTCCAAGCTTTGTTCACTGCGATAATTATCTAAGGCAAAATGGACTGGAAAGTATGTTGAAAAGGGAAAGTTTAACAATACTAAATATTTTTGTATTCATGATAGCTCTGTGATTATTTTTTGTTTTCTCGCCCTACAGGCAGGTGATGGATGCAGAACTATTTTGAAATGCCAAACCCAAATCCACATTGTAAGTTCACTCTGAATTCCAGTTTCATCCATATTCTGCAGAATCCAGTGCCAAACTCTGCTCTGAGGTGCCTAAAAGAATGGCAAACCCCCAAACTGCTCACTTTCCGTAGGGCTAGAATAATTGCTGTAGTGGGAGCACTCAGCTTTGCAGAAGCAGAGGGCTGGGGAAGGTGACCGTTCGGGGCACCCGCCTTACAGTCCTCACTCCTGCTTCTGCAAGTCTCTGGTGGAAACTGAAGTAAAATTGCTGAGCTTTTCACGGTGGAAATGTCTGGTCTCTTCTAAAGGCATGTTTTTCTATAAGAACCAGTAGATTTTGCTGTCATAATATAGTACTATTTGAGTTTATCTCCCTCTGCACACCTGGTATGCCTCCATCCTATCCCACTTATTTTTACAGCGTTACACAGAGAAGTTACTGTTATAAAAAGGTGTTCCCAATAGAGGGCAAAGCAAAACTATAATCACACTGCAGTCTCTCTTCATCACCGTGGTTATTATTGTTTCAGATTTGCGGGTGCTAAAGGTTTGTCCATGGGGGATATGTAAGGACTGAAAAACAATAGCAAAACACTTGACTTCCACATACATGTTTTGGGGTCAGATTGTTACTTTAGCCATCAGAACAAAAAAAATCAAGCATCAAGGAGTCACTTCTGGAAAAGATGAAGATTTCAGAGGTCTGCTATGTCACTCTCTGTTTTGGGAGTGTGTTCTTGGGGTGGATTGATTGAAGGTGAAGGGAGGTTCCCTCTCTCACTGTAATACCATTTTACGGTGAAACGTGTCCAACATATAGTTCAGGATGCGGGTGAACCACTGTCAACAGCAGCAGCAATCAGAATAATTACTAGAAAGAATGTGTAACAGTAATTCAATAGATATGTATTTGTGACTTATATTATAGCATTTTCCATAGCAGGGAACTAGTCTCTTAGTGCTACACCTAAATAAAGGGGAGGGAAAGAGGTATTGTTTAGGGGCCCAGAGAGGACTATAATTAGGAGCTTTAGGATTAAGGTGAGCAATGGAAAATGTAAACTAAATGTGGGGAAACATTTCCTAACAAGCACCCGGCTGTAAAATCCCAGTGAAAGCAGAGAAGTCCCAGTTGTCTCGTGCATGTCAGCATGGACTAGATATTTAAAAACATACAGAATAGAAAAAGTCATTTAAGGCTCTGGTCCACTGCCTGTATTTCTGAAGTGGTTTTCCTTATAGACTTCTAAAGTACTAAAATATACCCCCAAATCTATTGGAAAT
The DNA here is from genome assembly GCF_000737465.1 of Haliaeetus leucocephalus. Classification (NCBI taxonomy): domain Eukaryota; kingdom Metazoa; phylum Chordata; class Aves; order Accipitriformes; family Accipitridae; genus Haliaeetus; species Haliaeetus leucocephalus. Next base: position 4,968,491 of record NW_010973238.1, on the reverse strand, counting down.
GATTCTGCAATTGTGCTACAAGGGTGGAACAGATATCGTCAATATTTTTCAGGCCTAAAAACTTAGACACAATTGCACAGCTGTAGCCTTTGAAGATAACGTAGCTGATGGAAAGAAAGTCCACCTAAAAAAGGTTCTCTGGCTACTGTTCACATGTGAAAGGATATAAACCTTGGCAAGTTTATGAACAGCAGCTGGCTTGGAAACGCTTTTTACATTCTGTCCTTTTCACAAAGTGCGCACACGTAAATAGGATCCCATTTATCAGGCACACCCACAACCAAACCGCATGACTTCATAAAGGACACGTTAGAGTTATCCTTCTGTCATCAGATCATTTCATTGTATTTGAAGTTAAGTATGTTAATGTATCTTCAATTAATTTTCTTGGTGTTAAAGTGCAAACCGGGCTAATAAAAGTGACACATTGACTTTTTCCAGAGAGTGATGTTCAGCTTACGGAGGATGGCAGCATAAATGAAAATTAGCCTCAAGACAATGTTAATTACGTTTTATCCATTAGTAGGAGGGTAATTGAAGCACTCATTTTCACTGCAAAGAAAACCCTTCTGGCTTCATAAAGGGAAACTATGTATTTAATGTGCTAATTAAAGTCTAACAATGTAAAAATATGCAATAGAAAGAAAAGCAAAATGCAGGTAATATATACCTATAGTATACTGAAATGACCATCTTGGACATAATACATGTTATTGCCCTCTTGCTGTGCTGAGAGGGACTTCAAAATGCGTGACTTAGAACTCAAACAGCTATCTGAAGAAGCAGTCAAGGATTACTGACATGAACATGAAATATCCTTAAAGGCATGTATTCAAAGTGAAACAAAGGCTTGCTATAACCAAGTAAATACCATACATAGAGCTGATACTAACAGTACTATTAGAACTGATACTACTAATACTCATAATACCAATTACAGAAAGCGGTCTCTGCCAATTTTAAAATCTTCCCACTCATTTCTGTTAGATCTGGATGTGGCTGAGAAGCTGGTATTTGCTTATTCTTAGATGAAAAACACCCCTAAACCACCGAGGGCATACGGGTAAAGTCTGGCCAATCAGTTAAAACAAGTAGGGAGTGCATTTTTTTCAGTAGCTATATCAACAAGTGTTCCGATATCTATTAAAGGTTATATTAATAATTTGATTTTTGATAAACAAAGGATACATTAATAAAAGTATGCTTTGATTGCTGAACTGCTGGGAAGATCTGGCTGTATACATACCTATATGCTATGATATCCTATTGCCTTTGGACCCTCCAGGGCTAAATAGAAAGATTTTGAGTTCTGAATATTAAGCTGTTGTATAAAATTCATATTCTTCTATCAACAAGCGCTAACTTCTTTCCAACACTGCATATTATCTATCCCAGACTTCACTCCACTGAGATACTAGAGAAAGAGAAACTTTTTTGTCTTGGATATTTTTAAAGGAAAACGTCCTTTGAAGCTGCTCAGAGTTTGGAAAGACATAATAAGATTTGGTTAACATGTTTCAAGAACTGACAGATAAAGTTATCAAATGCTCATGCTAGCAGCTAAATGGTAGTGCAGTTTATCAGATCTATAATCACTGCACCTACGCATATAAACAGACATGCACACTGCCTATCAGTGTTACAAAAAACATATATTACAGGATTTTAGTGTCAAAAAATGTAGCAGACAAATTAATTTTCTTTTATCCTCACCAGCAGCAATTGGACATCCTCAGTACAGCCTGGGCCAGAATCAGAGAGAGTGAAAGTCTACGATAAACCAGAACACTTGTTCAAGAACCTCATAGTCATCTTGATGTATTGCCATCTCCGCTGCCGTCGCTAAAGTCAATAAATTAGATAAGTGCAACCAGTCTTGGGCTGAAGAATTCTGCTTGTGTACAAATACCACAAAGAAATCTCACAAGTACCATACCATCATTTTCATCAACCAGAACAAGTGTAGGTGGGATGAGATTTAGTCGCAGATAATATTATGGAGTATCTGCCCACTGGGCTCAACAGGGTCTAGATCAGATCCTTGAACTTACTGACCGCAGAAGCAGCATCTAGGCAGAGTTATAGTAAATTTGAAATTCCTGCTTCTACGAAAGCCAAAAATACATTCCCCTATTCAAAAATAATAATTTTAAAATCAACCTTTATCATAATATTACCATGAGCATTGAAAAGGATTATCTTATTACAAAAATGAAATGACTTAAGTTTACCCTTATTATTGTTTCCCAGGGAAAAAAAGAGGCTTTTTTTATTTCATTGTGGATGAAGCTGCTATTTGCATTTAAATGAAGACATCTGAAGAAGAAGAGCTAGAATGTTAGGGTTTTTTCCTTTTGAGGATGAGATTTCATTTCATTTCAGTATTCTCCTATAATGCAAACCTAACTCCACTTTCTGCTTCATTAAGTAGTCAATCACAAGCTGCTTTCCAAAAATTGTCATAGAGAGTGAGACATACTGATTATTCCCAGTTGAGGCTTTGTAATGATGGTAACAATATAGTGTTGGTATCCCCTAAAAATCCGATATCAGCAAATAAATGAGGCATTCCTATATTTGCTGTATAGCATGGAAATTTTTTGATTGACTTATCATAATTGATGCATTTAAACAATCTGCTTTCTTAATACTCTGATCAGAAACAGGCTTGTTTCAAAGGAACAGTTTACAAGCTGTTCCAACATAAACATTCTGAATACCATATAGACACATAAATATTCATTCTAATGTTAAAGATATTACAGAAAACAGGCAGAATAACCAACACTGCACTACTGACATCTATAGGAAATTTGCCATTTACCTAAATGGGAAGGAAGATGCCATGGAATGGGACTTCCCTCCTGCATTCAACTTTCATACCAAGGGACAGCTGGATTCTATTCTGAGCACTCCAATCTGGCTTCATATATGGGGGGAAAAGCAGACCACTTTCAGACATGCCACCTTTCATAGGCTATAGGTGACATTTATGTTACTGACTAACAGGTACTGAAAAAGCCAAGGACTTGGCAATGTCATCTGAAGTATTCATTGTTGTCTACAGTAGAGAGCAGAGGTAAGTTTTAGCAAGGAAAGCCAAGAAGAGAAACAGTAAAAGGTGAGGTTAAAAGAAAAGTTGGCCAGTGAACAGGAAAGTAGAAAACAAAGCAAGGGCTGTTTTTATGAGTCAGCCTGGATGGGCAAAAATTTAAGTCTTCAACAGAAGTATTAAAATATTAGCTGAAACTGGGATGGGAAACATCTCCTTTCCTTTTTAACTCTCCTCATGCTGAAATGGGAGGCAGAACTGATGGCAAAATATTTTTTGTATTAAAAGTCCTCTAATTTTATGAATTTAAATCATGCACCTTAGAGATTGGTGATTAGAAGCAGTCATCTTTGCAAAATAAGATTAGCTTATCTCACATAGTGAGATGAAAATTAATGCAAGATAATACTTTCACAGCCTAATCTGTCATAGGGAAGGCCTCTGCTTCCTCCATTATATGCTTAATAGAAGAGAAGAACTGGCCAGCTGACTTATCTGGCCACCTTACAAAATAAGAAAGATGGTTTGAGATAGGCACTGGAACTGGCAGCAGTAGGGCAGCAGTTGTTGATTGAAATGTTCATCAAACCGAACAAGTCTAACAAGATCTTGAGCCTTGCTGGAGGTGGGGTAGCATCAAATCACACCAGTGGGAGTCAGTGGTTTAAAAAAATCGATCTCTCTTAGCCTACCACCTGGCTCCAGCTGATTTGTTTCACTCAAGTATCAGGCTATTTCTCATTAGCTGAGTAGAGTCTAATATACAGATCCAGTGGTCAACAAAGATAAAAGGTTGATGCCCAAATTAATATATCGAACTCCTGCTTATTAGAGATTTTAGGCAGATTATCTATGGTCCATGTTTATGTTCTGAAAAACATGATGTTCCTTTTAATTGTAACTGTACACGACAGTTTCTAAAGCTATTGTTATCAGCTGTCTGCCAAACACGCAGGGAATGAGGAAAAAAGAGTTATTTTATTACAGTAGGCACCTCTTGAAATTATTTTCAAGAATAATAATTTTAAACTAAGCAGTAAATGGTCCCAAGAAAAATCCTTTTAATGCAGCAATGCAGGAATATTTTGATTAGCTAAACAAAGAGAAAATAAAAACATAAGAGTTAAGCAGGAAGCTGCATAAAAGAAAGGGAATTCTAAGGATGAAATTCTTCTGTCAAATGTATTCATGCACAGCCCATCAAAGTCAATGGAAATTCTGTGTGCATATTCAAGGACAGAATTTGGTCTAAAGGGATAAATTTTCAAAGGATGCTGGTTTTTTTCCCTTGCACCAGCATTTGCATAGGCTCATTAGTATTTGTGAAATGGGTACCTGTGCCCTTAAACAGGCATTGCAGAGTGTAATTACCTATTCTGCCTGCATAAATGTACAATTTTGTTGGTGCAGTCTTTCACTGTGGTCCATTTAAGAACACTGCAAAAGAATAGGGTATTTATCAATATACCCTAGAAATGGATTTCACATGCTCTGAATCCTCCAACCTATTCTCCAGCTATGCTCAAGAGAAGCATTCCACAAGTTCGGTTTTGCTTTTAAAAATAAAGATGCAGAGAGCTATATTTAAACAATAATGATGTTTTCAGGTCACAGTTCATGCCCTGCAAGAGTCTTCGATATGTGCATTCACTTTTGTATATGCCAAACAGCACTGACTGACTGTACTAAACTCTGCATTGGCATTGCCTCACTAATCAAATGCTTTGCAGCCAAACTGTATTTGTAACCCTTTAATGACATCCCACAAGTATTGTTATAGAAGCCTCATCTACAAAATGCTGATCCCAGAAGATGTGTTGCCAGTGCTGACTACAAGTACCTGAAAACATAACTAAAGCTGATTATAAAGATAATGCATGCAGTAGGATTTGTTTTATAACTGAAAACACATACAACGATCCAAATTTTTAGGAAAATGAGAAGAAATACTCTACAAATCAATAAGAATATCTACATGTTGAGACATTTAGCAGGCAAGAACAGGAGCAGTAAAACTCAAACTCTTACGAGAGGAAGACTGTATTAAATACCTCACTCGTGCATGAATAGTGTATAAGCACTTTAATGGACAATGCACCAGCAACAGTTTTGCCTCTGGTGAGCAATTACAGCTAGAGCTACCAAGATATAACTCATATATATATATGAGTTTCTTTTTTATTCCCTTTTCTACTCCCTAGCACTGTCTGGATATATCTGGATGGAACTAATAGGTGACTATATGCCCTCTCCTTTTGCTGTACCCTCTGGGTCTCTCGGTGTCACTACAGGCAAATGCATTTCTTTCCTTGGCCATCCTCTTCCCCTCCCCACGTTACCTTTCTCCTTTAGTTGTGACTCAGAAGCAAACCTTTCTCAAGTCAAGGCTGGATTACAGTTTTTGTGCTTTGCAGACATATTCAGAGAAATATTAAGTACTACTTTTTCTCCTGTTTTTGTCCTAGAAATAGTAATAGAAATGCAACAAATATACAGACACTTTTGAAGCCCAATTCATGTTTTCATATGGAATGCCTCTGGCAAGAAACAATATAAATGAAATTCCCAGGAGAAGAAAAAAAACCAACTTCAATCTTTTAAAATAATTTTCTTCTTCCATCTAACACATTCAGCCTCTACTAATTATATAGCTACCATTTATTTGCACACTAGAAACCACATTTTTATCCATTTACGAAGTTTTACAGATAAAGGCAATGGAAAAGCTGTGGTCATTATGTCTCATTCAGATGTCATTAACAGCAGTTTTCATCAGATTCAGTGATGCTCACTGCAGATAAGTTAGCCATGGTTATAAAAATCAAGCTACGCAATCCTCAAAGTGCTAAAGAAAAGAACACTTACAGATAGGCAAAAAAAAAAAAAAAAAGCCAAATATATTTATGACTTCCATGTTCCATGCTAAATGCCATGAGGTTCTTAAATGCACTTTCTGGTCCTGCTTCTTACCTTGAAAAATTGAGTCTTGCAAAATCCAACTGTACTAAGGTATACCCCTTAAACAGAGTAGAACAGAATAAAATATTTCAGTTGGAAGGGACCTACAACAATCCTCCAGTCCAAATAAAACAGTCCTCATCCAGAGCTATAAAGAAGCTTTGCAAAATATTTAATGCAGCTTCATAATGTAATTGTGAGCAAGCCAAGTAACTTTTCATCGTGAGGGTCAACCGAAGATGGAGGGAATTTGCCATCCCTCTAGTATAACCTGTTTTCCCAGCAAGATCACTTGTCGTGGTTTAACCCCAGCCAGCAACTAGGCACCACGCAGCTGCTCACTGACTTCCCCCGCACCCAGTGGGATGGGGGAGAGAATCGGAAGGAAAGAGGTAAAACTCATGGGTTGAGATAAGAACAGTTTAATAAAACAGAAAGGAAGAAAATAATAATGATAATAACAATAATAAAATGACTATAATACTAATAAAAGAACTGGAATATACAAAACAAGTGATGCACAATGCAATTTCTCACCACTCGCCAACCGATGCCCAGTTAGTTCTTGAGCAGCAATCTGCTCCCAGGCCAAGTCCCCCCCAGTTTATGTACTGGACATGATGTCACATGGTATGGAATACCCCTTTGGCCAGTTTGGGTCAAGTGTCCTGGCTGTGTCCCATCCCAACTTCTTGTGCCCCTCCAGCCTTCTTGCTGGCTGGGCATGAGAAGCTGAAAAATCCTTGACTTGGTGTAAACACTACTTGGCAACAACTGAAAACATCAGTGTGTTATCAACATTCTTCTCATACCGAGCCCAAAACATAGCACTATACCAGCTACTAGGAATTTAATTAACTCTATCCCAGCCGAAACCAGGACATCACTATGCAAGAAAATGAGTCATCCACACATCTTCTAAAACTAGAAAATTCACATTTGAAAAAAATTAAGGAGTGGAAGAAGGACAAAAGATCTGTTGAGGGTATGGTAGCTCTGAGGGTTTGGTGATTGTGAGGGAGGACTGACTGACTTAGGCTGAGCTGAAATGGAGTTCCTGGGCCCGTGATTGTGAGGGGAGTCCCCAGGTAACACCAGTCAGGACCATTAAGGCCTATACTACCCCAGGGTCCTAACAGACAGTCCCATTTGGCTCTTTCGCAGAGTCAAGAGTACCAAGAAGTTAAAAAAAATAAAGCAACACAAAATAAGGTGAGCCCTCTTTCGCAGGTTGGGTAAGTTCCTTGAAGACCGTTGATTAAACACCTGTACATGCAGACAGGCACGTCCTTTCTGTATCTGGCTGGCGCAGAAAGGCAACAAATCACTCGCGACTCTGAAAAGGTGCGAGAGGGAGTTCAGGTAAGTGCTAAACACCGTCTATCTGTTCCAATTCATTTCCTCAATACAGACAATTTACAAATGGAAAATTATTTTTAATAGATTTTGAAGATCACCTGATGATCTTTTCATACCTTTCTACACTGATATCGAGGACAGAAGTAGGGCATCATTTTCTTCACATAAACACTCAGGAAATGGGAATGATTCTGACTTGAGTATAAGTGAGACAAAAAGCAAGCTGATAACCTGCCTGTAGATACGTTCAGGTGGAAGAACAAGTCAACAGGCCTGTGGCTCAGAGCTCTTACACTGATACCTTTATTAATAAACTCATTTTCATTTCTTTCCAGTGAATTCTGAAAATCAATCCTTCTCTCTAATGCCTCATCAACAGCTTAGAGGAGGGCAGCTGCAAGTAATTTGTGCAGCCATAAAGAATTGTAGTCACATAGTAGTACAGCTCCTGTGGATCTCCTCTTACTAAATAATTACAGTTGCTCAGTGGCGGGGATTTTTCCAACAATATGAACCGTTTATGCAAGCAAGGTATGAAATGTTCACTTTGGCTTTCTCTCCTGAGTTTCAACCAAAAGGCAGAGAGCATATGTGGAAAGAGAATCAGACAGACATAAAAAGAAGCAAGAAAACAAAAGCTGCTCTTTAGCCACAAAGAGATCTATCTTTCTTTAAATAAAACCAATTGGAGCCCATTAACAAAGAGTTTGCTTCTTTCACAGCCTTCAAAGATATAGTGACAAGGTAAAGTGCTCGCATTAGGTGCAGCTGGACTAACACTTGTTTTCCAAGCAGTTTTTCTTAGGCTGACATTTGAAGTTATATGTCAAATGCCTGAAGAGAAACATGAAACTACAGCCCAAACCAAAGCTGCTGGTCTAAAACCTTCCGTGGTTTTGGGCAGCATCAGCCTGCATTTAACCACCATCCAGATGTACCCCAAAAATCTCATAAAGCTTTTTCTACCTACATCCAACAAAATGGGTACAGATTTCTCAAGTGCTTTTTGGTCTTAAATAGGAAGGAGGGATGTGAAACTTCTTTGGACCCCCCACACTGAGTGGGGATTTGGAGCGGAGGGGGATGACCAGTGCTACCAGCTGCCTCCTGAGGTGCCAGGCTGGTGCTCTCTCATTCCATCTCCCAAACGGGCTAGTGTTTGCCTGGCAGCTAAATTCTGCATAGCCACGTTTTCCAGAGCTCTGCCGATATCCAAGTGGAAAGAAAGGAAAGGGTCAGAAAGTGTTTACTGTGTAGGGGACCTCTGTGTACATGGCATTAGAGAGAGCCTCTCATACTAAGAATTCCACCATGATACAATTAAAATACCACTAAGTGGAATCATCATTAAAATTGCTAAGATGTATCAAAGATTACAGGAGTGCTATCTGCTGTATAGTTATTAAGTAAATGTGACATTCGATTCTGTTAAGTTTCTCTAAGCACTTACTGCAAGTATTCTTCAATGTTTCTTAGTGTTAAGATTTTTAAAAACAGGAAATAAGTTAAATGCTTTCTTTGAGACATTTTTCCATGAAGCAACCCTTGATTAATCCACTTAAGGGGAAAAAAAGAAAACAAAAAAAAAAAGAGGAGATAAGAGCCCAGTAGCAGATATTTCTAAATGTCAGTTTGTTAACAGAGCACACTTCAGCTACTGTTGCATTCCCACCTTTCCTTTTCCTTGCTACCACCCTAAGTCCTTTCCGTGCATTAATTACCATTACTAAAGAAATTATGCAAATATACATTTTCTAGTGCATGTAGTGACTTTTGAAAGGGCATGACCGGGCATCCTTTCCTCTATCAGGAATAATGCAAAACAGACAAGTAAGAGAAAGCAACCAAGAAGATATTCATAGGCGTACTGCAAACACTGCAGCGTGACGAAGTCCCATCCATGGGAAGGTTAGATGAGCCATCCAGTAGAGAGAGCAGCGGGAAGATAGGTGTGAAGTTAAAACAATTCGTGTATTCAGTTTATCAGAGCATCCAACTCCTTCTCCCCTGTTTTCAGCAATTGAAAAATTTCTACTGGAGGAATTCAAACTGCTTGACAAATGTTATTTGACTAAAACTTGCACTGCTTCAGAAGAGAGGAACAAAACCCCCATGGTGTCCTTGTTACACAAGTGAGGAAGTGGGGGCCCAGAAGGGTCAGCTGGGTTTAGAAATGACTACATTCTGATAGAATTACTCACAGGCACTTAGAAAGCCAGTGTCAGAGAAGGAATTAAAACTACCCTCTTCTGACTGTGTACCTAATGTTATCAAGATGTCCTTCTATATCAGTGCTTTTCCCTTCTATTTTTTAAATTATCTAATTGGTCTTCTCTAAAACTGTAACAATCAAAAGTTTCAGGTAGTTTCTCAGAGATAGCATACTGCTTTTTTTTTACACTATTATATCCATATCACTTGTAATTTGAGTTTTATAAGTTGTAGCATTGTTGTGACTGCATAAATATCCTGGTTATTTTAAGGGTAAATTTGTTGTTACTTTCTCTAAGACTGTCCAACGTTAGGGTTATGAAGTACAGACCTGCACAACACCCTTGTGCCAGATATGCTGCTCCACAGTATGAAAAGTAGCAAGAAGATCCTAGTACAGCTCTACTAGCAGAAACCATGGCTGTGTTTGTACAGCCAAATGACTTTTTAATGACATGGCTGCCTTCTCACCTGGGGGAACAGCAAAAGGAACCTTTACTTTGTTAATCTACAAGGATCTACAGACATAAACAAATAGCCAGTGTATCTACAGACATCTTACCACAACACGCTACTGGTTTACTAATAGTTTGGCTAGCTGTTAAGTCTTTCTTTAGAAGATTCATGTTTGCTAACTGCTTTCAGACATCAGCAGCAAGAATTCTTACAATTGAGATCTGCTCAACAGAGTCCTTACTGGAAAAAGAACCAAAACACTATTATAAACTCATTGAAGTTTAAAGTGCCTCCACACTGGACACTCCAGAAAGTAACAAGAAATTCTGTAAATCCAAAAAGGATATAAATAGAAAACGAGCACACAATCAGCACCACCACCTGCTGTACGCTGGAGATAGCAAGGTGGGCGATCTTGTTCTTGACAGTACTGGATCAAACCCAGCTCACAAAGGAGCAAGGGCACTTCTTGGCCAGCCAGATGTTGCAGAGGTGATAACTGCCCAGCTGTTTGTGTGGGCATGCAGTGTAGCAATCGTATGAAGAGGTGGTTTGCTGGCAATACAAAAGCAGAAAAAAACCTGGCTATCAGGTTGCACAATGCCCAGAGGGAATTTACTACAGTGATGAAATCAGGTCAGCTCTCAAGGTCTCTGGAAGAGTGCTGGCTTCTGTTTTATTCACACTCTGCTTGTAACGGGACAGGGAAAGGTGATAGAACGCCAGATAGAAACCTCCGTGCCCCTGATAAATGGCAAATGCAAGAAAAACCATTTCAGTTTACCCTTGCTCTGGAATTTTCTGAGTTTTTCTGCAGATTACATTCTTCATTGATATCCCCGTGCAATTTTATCAAGAGAAACAGAAAAGCATATCCTCTTACTTTAGTCTTTGAAGTCTTCTGGACTGTGAGAATCCATTAGAGGCATGTACAAGGCAATAAAATCTCCCTCCTCAATCTCCTAAGAGATCCTTGATGATGCTTCCTCCTATTTTGTTAATCTGTATTATTGATATGTACGGCAGTGAAAGGAAAAGATTTTGTGCAGGGGTTTCCCAATCCTTTCCAGTTATTAGCCCAGTTCTTTACGACTTGCAGCCCCATACAATAACAAAACTCTAGTTTCTATAAGGCTCAACCTCATTCTCAGCTGCTGGGATGCCAGAAATTGGCATCTCTGTCTGCACTGCAGAACCACTGCTTTCCCTCTGCCTCTGGTAATTTGGCCGAGTTTATCCTGGAAGAAGAATCACTTCTTCCAGCTGGAAACCCTTTCTCATTTTTTATCTTACTGCACTTTTAAATAGAAATGTCACAAAACCAGGCTAGCTTGGCAGGTCTTCCTCCTAAAATGAAAAAGGTAAAATTCCTGCTTGACGACTAATCATGTTATGTTTTCCTTTCATAGTACAGGTGCTAGCAGGCAATACAGAACAGCCTTGTGTTGGACCAGGATAAGGGTAACCAGAGTGATCTGAGCACATGGATTTTTCAAAAGCAAAACAACAACAAATTGTCAGACTGGATATTTTCACATTTCCATGTCAGATAATGAGAAAAAGCTGAACCTATTTTGAAGGACTGAAGGTTTTGGCTTTTTTTCTTTTACTTTTTCCTCCATCTAAGTTTATTGCTCAGAATCCTAGCAACACGTTCTGTTCACCAGGTCTCATAATTACACTGTCCTGAATTACTTCTTCAAGCCCCCTTGCAAAACCTGAGCAGGTAGACAATCTCCGTTCCTTGAACTTGCTCATGTTATTCTTAGCATTATATTGTAACCCAGCATATCCAACTGAAATCAGAGCCATAAGGTTATGGACACTACACATAAATAATATATTTAAAGCAGCCTCTGCCTCAGAAAGCATATTATTTAATAAGGCTGTGGACACACATAGAAAGGAAAACAGAAGCAAGGAAAGGAAACACCTTCAAATTCACAGAATACTCCATCTATATCCTAGCTAAATACCAACAATACGCTTTCTCATTTTTTATGTACATCTTCTCAGTTTAATATGGACAAGCTACATCAGAAGTGAAGATAACTGGAACTGTACTTTTTCTTTCTCCTAAAGACCTTCCGCTCATTCTATATAAACCAAGGGAATCTAGACTGGTGCTGGGACAGAGAGAAAGCTGAGAATTGCTTCAGAAAGCCAAGTTTAAAAAATTCAAGTTTTTTACAATAAGAAATTAATAAATCATTTAACAGACCACAGAACAAAACATGTCCCTAAACTACAAAATTTGACACTAGCTTTTACTGCATCTGCTCAACCAAGTCCCCGAAATAGGAGAGCTTTGGTTTTCTTGGATGCCAACCGCAATACAGATCTAGTCTTTTCTGGGTTTGTTTATGACAAAATTAGATGTATACTTTTACATATTTTTACATATGTTCAGTTTTTTTCCTCTCTGTTTTAAATGTTGAAGTGCTTTGTTTTTCCCATCATGTCTAAGCTTTTTACTTTTTCTAGTGGATCCTGTTATCACCAAACCAGCAAAGGGCTATATACATATATTAGATTGTACCTAGTTATGACAAGGAAACTTAACTCCACTTTCTGACATCTTTTTAAGATCAAAGAGAAAATACATATGTGAAAACAACACACCTTTCCTTCCACTAAAACAGAGAGAATTATTTTTAAATTCAAAGGTAATTTTCCTCACAAATATTACAAGCAGAATTTTTGATTTTTAGTATGAATTACAATGAAAAGACTTATCAGTATACTGTATTGCTGTTCTTTATGGAACTGCACTACTTTTCTACATATTTTAACAGTTATTGTTTTTTACTGCTGGTTTGAACATTTGGACATCCTGCAATCTATTTTCAAATTGTCAGGACTGATTTTCATGTGAGGTATAAAGTGGTTTAAATACTTACTTTGACTCTGTTTGGAGCTGACGGGTGTAGGAAATAGAAGTTTAGCATTGCAGAAAAAAGTCACTTTGAACTGTAACTACTGTATCTCCAGGGTAGTAATTTTGCAGAATCCCACTCCAGGGTAGTGACTCTGTTATTTTATGATAGAGCTACTAGTAAGTGGTATGAAAAAGAAGCAGATTTTTTTTTTTAATTTCACATTTACATTTCTTATATGCCTACAATTTAGTCTCTTTAAATGTCAAGCTTTTTTAAATGAACACTTCTCACATTTTGATGTTGTTGGTTTTTGGTATTCTCACAATTAGAAATGACATCAGTAATTATAAAACAACATTAGATACTCTGAAATCGCAGCTATACATATTTCCGATTTTACTTTTTTTCCTCATCCCTTCTTTGAAGGTCACAAAAATGAAAAAAACATCCCCTTACAAATTTATTTTCTCTGCATTCATTAAACATTAAATTCTGAGATTTCAGTTCTGGGTGATTTGGGTCCATGTCATCTACCTTTAGGCAAGTCTCTACTGTCCTTCTTCCAAGGTGAACAGGACCACTCTTCTGGAGGCCGTGTGTTCATACTGCTCCTCCTGACAACACTCAGTAGCACCTGAAAATACACCTCTACTCAGTCCACAGACTAAATTTCTCCCTAGGCAGAGCATAAGGTGCCTTATATCAGAAAGAGCCTCAGGAGGTATGATGTATGACTCAGACATCCATCTGAATCACCCTCTTCTGCTCTGCTTTATCCCTTCCTATCTAAACAAAATTCCCCCCCTCCAAGCCCCTGCTTTGCTGTTTGCTATCCCCTACAGAAAGCCACTCCAACAGCCAGTGTGAAAGAAAGGAGAAAGAGGAGGTACAACACCAAAGATCTCCCCTGTACGTAGGGAACCTTTCAGGTTCAGAAATGTCCTGCACATAAATCCGGTTTGTCAAATTAATTTTGCCCAGCCCCAGGGCAACGGAAAACAAACCAAAATCACCACAAAGGTGACAGCCCCATTGCTGCGTCCCAGTCCCTGCTCCTGGAGAGGACTGGCCAGAGCAGAGTGCTTTTCCACCCAGTTCAGCTGTCCATGCCCTGTTCATCTCCACACATGACAAAGGTTTAAGCTTCCCTCCAGATCTTTTAGGCTGTTGCCACTATTTGTTCCCGAAGATGTTATTTCAGGAGCCGTGCTGCCTGAACCGGCTTCTGCCTCCACTTTTTTAACCGCTCCTTTGATTGTGCCACTGTTCCTTTTCCATGGGCAGGTGATGAAGCAAACCGGGGAACCGAGCTGGGTTCATAATGACCCAACAAATAAAAGAATGGTTATTTTTAGCCAATCTCAAGTCCTCAGCCCAGCTCCACAGCAGCTGCACAGGCATTTGTACTAACCCAGCTGGGAGTGGGGTGGGGGAGGAGTAAGTTTTGCTTGACTTAGCAATCCACTGAAAAACATTATCCTCAACGGATCAGAACCTGTCCTCGTTCTGTTGTCTGCTGCCCGTGAACCCCACAGCTTTCAGGCCCAATGGATAATCAGTCCCTCAGAAGGCGAGTCGAAGTCACACACAAAGCCGGTAGTCATTTCTTCTGAGTCCTGGGCCAGTGTTTAATCCATTGTCCCTCGTCCTCTTTCTGGCATCCTGCCTCTGAGGACATCTCACATAGAAAAAGGAATTCTTAATACCACTGGCTGGCAATTAAAAGAAGGATGGAAAAGTCAGAGAATAATTCTCTTAATTGACTACTCCTCTTACTACTTGTAATCTAGAGGAAATCTAATTAATTCTACATGAAGAACGACTATTCTGTAGTGAAGTGTAATTCCTGATCTCTGGGGCTTCAGCTTACCAGTTGTCAAATTATCCAATTACACACTTGTTAAAATCCATTTTGGGGAGATTTTCATGGCTCGTCAATAAATAATTTCAAAAGCTTTAATCCTCAAAAGAAAAAAAAAATAAAACGGGAAGCCCCAAACCTCCAAATTGTACCTCAAAATCACAAAACACATCTAAAAATTGTGTCAAGAAGCTGAAAAGAGTGAGACCCACCTGCTTTGCTCAAGCAGCACCACAGTGGCGATGGATCTATTTCAGTAGGGAGTAATTTGCTGCTTCTTTTTCAGCTATGTTTTATTCAAATCACTAATCTGAAGGGAACCAATTAAGGCAGCATCCCTTTCATTATGCCAAAAGGGAGAAATCTTTTCATAACCACATCAATTAAGAGGTGGGAAGCCAACGGAGGCTGTAGCTCAAGCCAAGGATATCGACGCACTGGAGCGAGGCCAGCGCAGAGCCACCGAGCTGGTCGCAGGCTGGAGCACATGATGAACATGGAGAGGCGTAGAGAGCTGGGCCTGTTCAACCTTAAGAAGAGAAGGCAAATGGGACACCTTACTGCTTTCTATAGCTACCTGATCAGAGGCTACGGAGAAGACGAAGCCAGACTGTTCTCAGGCTTGTATGGCAATAGGAGAGAGGCACAGGACACAAGTTAGAACATAGGAAATTCCATTTAGATACATGGAAAAACAAGTTACCATGAGGGTGATCGAATACTGAAACAGTTTTCCGAGAGAGGCTGTGGGATATCCATCTTTGGAGGTGTTCAAATGTCAAGTGGACACAGCCCAGAAGGACTGGCTCTCTGAGCAGGGCATCAGACCCGCTAACAGCTGGAGCTCTCTTCAGCCTCAGGGGCTCTGTGGTTCTAATCACTCTTTAGAAAGATTCTCTGATTAAAAAGAGGGAGGGGACACACAACACTTCAATGAATATATATTTGAAGGAATGTTCTTAAATCAGTATAAACTCTGGATCCTGATGTGACCAGATTTGCCCAATCTGAGCATAGAAGAAAGCTTTCTGTGATCTTTTGTATTTCAGTAAAAACAATTTAGCAGTCAGAATTAAAGATTGTTTTGCAATATTTACTACTACACTGTATGGCAATGTTGTGTTACAAAATCCAGTGAGTGAAAATTGACATGAAACAAAAGAGGAACAGAAGGAAGTAATCTGTTTTCTATAAACCCAATCCGACTGTACTTCAATGAAAGTAAGCAAGCACCATTCCTGGGTTTTTTCCCCAACAAAAAAACTTTTGAAATTTCTTTGATATTAACCGAATCTGCTTAACATAAAGATATAAAGGTATTGGAAAAATAATCCAAATTAGGTGGTGCAATATTTTCAGTGATTACTGGTGATTCTGGGCACTCAGTGCGAGACATCTTAAGACACACTGACTTTAAAATCATTCAAAGCACTTGCCTACTGAAAATGAGGTCTGTTTCAGCTGGCTGAAACTTGGCTGGACAAAAATTATCAAATTATCAAGTATTTATGAGATTTTCATTCTGAAAACTTGATTCACCACCAAATTATTTCTCGTTTAAACTCATAACATTTTTAATACCAATGGCTTTACAGCAGTGTGAAAACAGGCCAGGACTTCTAAATCTTGCATCCATTGAAGCAGGGACAAGTTCTGGGTGAAACTTGCTCTAAATTCAGATCTGCCACGTTTTCCCGGTCCTTCTGCATTTCATAGCATCGTGTGGCTTCAGAGCAACACAAAAAAGATTGTCAGGGCTGAAGGATTGGGCTTGTTTCAACCCAGTTCAACTGCATGCATCTAATCAAGAAAAACATATGTAACTCGCACTTAAGAAAGAACAGCAGTTGTTATGCAAAGCCATTTTTCTTAGGCTTTATTTCATAAGAAAAATACCCTTGTGTTTGTTCCTGCTTCTCTAGGGAACCCAATTTTTGATGTTCCACATCAAATTGTGTGGCTGTCAGCAGCTTTGCCAGCAGCCAGTCCAAGCCCTCATTACTCATTCCCCAACTCAGACAAAAACTGGGTGACTGTTGCTTTCTACTATTACCGGTGATTACAGTATTAGGTATTAGTCAGCTAGCAGCTGCGGCTTCAGATACAGATTTCTCATCTCTTGTCTTCAACAACAACATCATCATCAAGATCTTTCTCCATGAGCCTGTAGTAACCTTTGGCAGAAAAAGAATTGGATTAAACTGGTAGACCTGCTTGATGGTTTTCACTGCTTGGGAATTTAAATAGCAAAATGTCTGCCTTGATGTTACAATGAACACAGTTACTGTTTCATGGCATGCTCCACAGGTCAATGAAATGTCTAATTGTAAAGGGAAAGAGCTATGGCTTGTTATTTCAAACGTTAAGAACCCCAGGGTCGTCATCAATTCTGGAAGGAAAAATCCAAAGAATATGGCATTTGTTGGATTCTGGAGATAAGGCAACTTTGATTGCCAAGTACTTGTATTATTTTCTCATTTCATTCTCTGTATACAAAATGAAATGCTATGTGCTAGTGACTCACGCATCTGTCAGTTTGTCGGTAGTTAGACAATAGAAGCCTGCCGGAGCAAGGCCAATGTTTAGCATAACAGTTATAATAAGAGTAAGTTGAAGACCAAACCAAGCCATTTTCAACAGGCAGTTCTAATTGGAAAATGAACCCTATACATTAGCCCCTTTGCAATTGAGTATATTCACTTCTTGAACACAGTCACGTAGGAATACCAGAACTGTCACACCGGATTGGACTACTCAGCTGCCTGGTCCATCATTTGGGTACAGGTAGGTGCCAATATCACATGCTCTGATAAAGCATAAATAATTGACATCTACATATAAGAAAAATGGCTTGTAGCTTCAGATACCTGTGATTCAATTAGTTTCTGAAGCGTAACAGATTATTACGTGTTTACTGGATGAAACATTTTCTCCTATTAGCTGTACAGGCTCATTACAGTTATTAGAACATGGAACAGAGTCTTATCTGACTCATGCATTGCATAAAGACTGATTAACAAGCTTTTGAATACAAAGTCCTTCTCTTTGAAATTGCCCAAACCACAGAGAACCAATCCAGAGAGTGGGCTTTTGGATCCGGGCAAAGCTGTGAGATTGACAGTTAGTAAGACAACTTGTTCCTCTGAACTGACACAGCAATATTCCAGAATTAGACTGATACAACAATATTCCAGAATTAGTCTGGGGACAGATTTATTTTTTTTTTTATTGCTGTCAGTAGTGACCCTTGAACAAGATGAAACAGACTACTACTACAATTTGCTAACGGTATCAGTTTGGGAGGCATTGCCAATATAGAAGTTTGAACTATTAAATAAGAAGCACCAGATAAAACCAAGGATTCAGAAAAAAGAAATGGAATGAAATGCAGTCACACACAATGCAAAGTTTAATCATGAGGACTGACAGCAAGAATTTCAGCCATTAGGTAGGAGCCATCAGCCTGAAGTAACAGAACAAAAGAAAGATCTGGACATAATATTCAGTCACAGGATGAATGTATGCCATTGTACAAAACAACCCCCGACCAAACAAAAAACCCCAACAACCAGTACCAAAACCATGGATGTGCCATTTGAAATGGAGAAAAAAACATTTCCAGTGCATAAACAGACAACAATGGCAAGGGACATTATCTGGTATCCTGTAGTACTCTTGGATATCTATTTTCAAGAAAGATGAATTAAAATCGTAAATAGTAGGTGCCAAGTGATGTTACTGGGAGAACGGAAAGTCTGTTTTCTGACATGAAATTGTAAGACCTTGACCTATGTAATTTTAGGAAGCAATGGGATATAGTTATGAAAAGAAAACGGTTGCTTGCAATATCACAATGATCCAAAGGTTTCTCCCTTTCCTATGAATAGATTTCATCTGTGATTCACTAATCATTCTGATTTAAAAGGTCCCTCTTCAGAAATGGGTAACATTTTAATTAAATATTTGAAAACTTGCCGAATATTGTAATTGCATTTTAAAAGCTATGAATTAGGAAGGTAAAAGCTTTTAACTACTCTCTAGACATCTTTTTCATACAGCTGACTGTCAGTGGAAGTGTCTAGAAATATTCACTCATTAAAGGCGAGCAGGGCAGCTGATTTTGGCTGATGTGATCCTGCACTTCTCAGCTGCCAGACAGAACCCAGGCCAGTCACAGCCAAAAGCAGATCCTCCTTGTAATCTGTTCATCTTTATCATACACATGAATGGAGATTCACATTTCAGCTCTCCCACAGAAAAGCGTTCATTTCATCCAAAAGCATCCTAATGGTCAGCTTAGATAGTAGACAGTAGAGAAAAGGCTGCATTGGAAGCCTCCAGTATCCTGTTCCACTCCCCCAGCCTGGACGCCCACTGTACTCCTGAGCAGCTCCCGATAGAAACCAGCAGCACTCTGCCAACCCGAGCAGTGGCAAAGCACTGGAGTAGAATAGGGGACCTGAGGACGAGATGGGGACAGCCACATGTGGTCCATAAGCTCCGGCAATGGCAGCACTTGCACAACTAGGTCTGTGCTCCAGGGACCATGATCCACCCATCACATCTTCTGGAATGGGGAAAAAGAGCCAAGCTGAAACCTTGGTCTAGGAGAAGGCATTCCTATTGACTGCAGGACTGCCCATCCCCATCCCTCTTCTGCAGGAAGGGACCAATATTTTCTTTGTTTTTATCATTAGCCTTCTCCGTTTGGCTTCTGAATTCTTCAGGGTGAGGTTATAATTAAATATGTGTTTGTGCAGCACTGAGCACTCTGGTAGCTAAGTCTGAGCTACGTATCCAGTCTCTAATAGAACATAAGCAGCACTAGCTAAAAATTAAATGTTTTGGATACATATTTTTATAAGGGCATTAATACCCTAAGCATTTTTAAAATCCAGCAGTGACTAGCACTGCCATGACAGCTGATTCCTGTAATTATTAGAAATACTTTTAGTACGGAAATGCTTCCTATATAATAGATAGCCTCTTTGCTGCAGCAATTGATTTTATTTATTTATTTGGTCTATTTATCCAGCTTCTTACGCTGATGGTATGTAGAACGTTTACTTCCTGTCAACGTTTTTGTTAATTTTTTATAAAGAACATTAGGAGCAAGTTGAAACAATAAATTATCTAAAATGTATAATGTTAAACTCATGTTCAGGTTTTGGATACAATATATTTAATATGACTGCCATAAATACAACTTCTCACAAGCCAAAATGGCTCTAATGGGTCTGAGGACAAGACCATGTTCATCTGCAATGGGAGAATGGATTTACAGTCAATGTTACTTTGATAACTGTGCTAGGATGTACCAAACCAGACCTTTTAGCAAAATATCATCTTAAATATGAAGTTTGTTAGATGCTATGCATTATAAAATATTTCTGTTCAACAAATAAAGACAACATTTCCTTTTTACAGCTAGTTTACTAACCTGACCTTGTAAAATAAATATTTCACTTGTGTTTCATACACTAGCAGCTGTGGTGACACAAACGTTGCAAAAACGGTTGCTCTGGTTTCAAAGGTTATTTTGCTCCAACACGACCAGGGACCCTTTCCTGGAGGTTACTAACCTCGTAAGTCACCTGAGATGAAGGATAATGTGATCTCTCTTCCGAACAGCTCACTCAAGTTTGCTTAAACCACCTTCATTTGCAGCTTAAAAAATAGGTCAGTTTGATCTGCACCGAAGCAGCTTTCCTCTGCAAGAACAGAGCTGAGTGTGTGTTTCTGAGAGCAGGGACAGCTCACCAAGTCGGGACTCCTTCGTAGGGTCAGATGAGTAGGAATAATTCTTTGCCTTCACTACAACCTGTTTGTTGCAAAGTAATGAGCTGGACTTTGGTCACTGACTCTGCTTAAGCCTGTCATAAATCAGGAGTCCCTTCTCAGAGGTTTTTTCTACATTTGATTTAAATCTCTCTCTGCCTCACACCTCACTTGACTGTCTTGGAGGCCGATGTTGCACTGCCTGAGGATAATAAATAACGGGCCAAAACCAGAGAGATAATGGAAGCTCAGCTGCTGATACAAGTCTGTGATTCACTGTTCACCTTTGCCTGCTAAAATATGGCTGCGAGGGATGGAGGGTTGTCTTTGGAGTTCTTGCCTCTGCCAAGCAGCCTGCAGCCTCACTATTGTACCATTAATCAAGTTTCAAATCCCATCTTTTCTTCCTGTCCATTTCACTTCCCTAATAATAAGGTATTTTTTAGGTTGATGCTGACTAGATTATAAACATACCTAAGGGCTGTCCCAATGTATTCAGTAAGAAGGGAAGACAGGCACTCCACAGGCAGATGGGTATAAAACTCACCAAGCCCCAGACCGGAGCTGAGATTGATAAAGACTGAAGTGAGCCTGTCCTGCTATACCCTGGTAAGGTGAAAGCTGCTAATTCAGCCCTAGTGCCAGGCAAACTATCCTGCCTGCCAGCAAGTTTGAGATTCTCTGGGCAGCAAGAAAGCTGAATTATCTACTTCAAAATATTAATGTCATGATTAGTATGAGGTAATCCAGGGCTGCTCTGCCACTGTTACCATGACTCTGCAGTACTCAAGGATTCTTGCTCTGGAAGGCAGAATTTTTCTGCTATTTCCTAGTTGCACAGATCATACAGGGCAGTCTATTATTGCTGGCATTAAGATCAGCTCATCTGTAAGGGCTGGGGAGTCTCTCAAGAAAGCAATCCAGATTCACAGACTTTTTATACACACGGGTGCTCATCATCCAACTGCCTGGTTTCTTCATCAGCTTCATATGTCCTACCACCACCTGAAACAGCTGGTCCACATCCATATCTTTACACCTAATAATGTCTTGAATAGCAGGGCAGCTACATCTGTGTGAGCCAGGCTGACTCTAATATTCAGAAATTTAAAACAAGTACGCTGACAACAATTTATCAAAAATTGAAGGTCAGGAACATGCAACCTTTTCAAGAAATTTCTGAAGGGACACTGAGCATCCTGTATATATTTTTTTCTATATTCTAGGAGAAAGTGAAGTTAACACAGTGTATTTGCTAGTCAAAGGACTACTCTGATTATGGATTTATCAACCCTGGGACCAACATGTCCCCCTATGAGATTTATGAAACAGGTGTTTTGCCCTGATTCCTTATAAGATTATTAAATAAAGGGAGAGCACAGATAGAATAGGTTTAGGGCATATGCACAGGTAAGACAGATGATTTACAGATTCAGAGCTGGTTCAGTTAAGAACCAGCCCAGGTATTTTATTATCCACCATTTTTATTATTATTATTTACAGAACAGATTTCAACTTATCCATTTACCAGCATGTCATATCTGCCCTCTGCCTTTCTCAGTGGGGATTATCTTGTATGTACACAGATGGCTACAGAGCTTGTCTGTCTCTCATCCTCACCTAATCATTAAGGTTCAACAAAAGGTGAACTTTCATAATTATGAAAGAGCTGACAGAATGTATAAAAGCAACAATAATCAATAGCGGCAAACGTACAATTTGAGTGATTAAACCTGTGCCATTTATCACATAACAAAATGAGAGTGAAACAAAATAGGGAAGAAACACTAGAAAGAAGTCAAATAGGTATTGGAAGCTGATGTTTTAGGATGCCAGTAAAAAATAATGTCATATTCTAGAAGATTCAGGCATATTATTCTCACTGGCTGTCACACTACATTGCAGCTCCTCAACTCAAAAAACCTCAGCAGTTTAGTGTGTTCAAGACAGTTAATGAACAAATGGACCGTACACCTTTGTAATACCGTATTTCAAAGGTCTGAAGAGGTGCTAGGGTTCCTGTCTCAAAGGATACCCTATTACAGGTAAATGTTAAGAGAATGATATTTAAAGAGAATTAATATCTATGTTAGTTGACAACAAAGAACAACATAGAAATTTTTTGCTTCTTCACTATTTACTTGTGATTTTTATTTTTTTTTCCCTAAAGTGCCAATTTTTCAATAATTACCATGGAGTAATCCTCTGGCATTCCTTGTCCAGAATTCTCCATCCAGAATAAAGCACTCTGTTTCTACAATTCCTGTACTGAACAACGTGTTCTTAAGACCCTCTTCTCCAGTTCCCTGGCCACAGACTACCTGGAGACACAAACCTCACAGTGAGAAAGCTGGCAGGGATATGGGGAGAGTTCTGAAGAGTGCCAGTGCAAGAAATGCACAAATTACTGGGGAAACTGTCCTGGTGAAGAACATTATATCATACAAACATCTGTCTCTTGCATAGGGTTTAGTGGATATTTTAGTTTCTGTCAACAAGGCAAGACGTTGCTAAGAGCCACTGCAAAGCAATCATGGTAAAAGGCCAATAATTTTTTCTAACCCTGGCTAAACATCTTTGCCTGTATTTCATCAGGCTTAAGGGAAAGGATCACGCATTGCGAATATCCAAACAGGTGCTCACAGGTTCTTACAATGTTCTTAAACTAAATGTTTTCTCCCATGCTATTCCCCTCCTGCTAACAAGGGCCGACTGGGGTCCCATGCACAGCTTACCAAGAGAGGTTCTGTTACACTTCAAAATTAGAAAAGGTGTTATTAAAGTGCCAGAAATATCAGCCTTCATGGTACCCGCACACCCATAAAATACACCGTACAGCTTTTCTCTTCAATATCCTTGAGTGCTCTACTGTGACTTGTGTTGCCATTATTGGTGTAGGGCCCTGCAGGGGTCTCAAAGGCTGCAATGTTAATATGCCATAGGAAAAAAAAAAATGCGCTGGAGAAAGGTAAGGTGAGTGCAGCAAGTGTCCTAATAACTTCAGCAGAAAGTGGGCATTTCTGGTGTGTCCTGATGCTGATATATACATTCAAGTCTTTCCATTGCAGCATTTTGTAACTCAAAAAAAAGGAAACAGGAAGCTTTAAATTGGCCAATCTGTTGCTTTGCAATTTACAAATCCATAATAGCTAGCAGAAAAGACTACAGAAAACAAAGATGGTGCATAGGTGGTATGTGCTAGTCTATTAAAAAAACAAAGCTCTGCCTAATGTTAAAGCAATAAAATGTTCTTTTGAAAAATTAACCTATAATTGAAATATTCAACAGCATTTCTGTTTGGTGCTTCTAAACATGAAATTACATGTTCCGCTAAGAAGCCCAGCAAAACTAACCCAAATTAACCCCAGACTCCAGAAACAGAGAAATAATATAACACTTTGTTTTCACTGTGGTTCTTTCTAAATGGAAGAGTAGAATTTATTTATTTTAAATTTGTAAATTACAAACTGGCTTTGCTAAGATCACAGGGAAGTCTGAAGTACCAAACTAATCTAAGTTAGGTGTCTCGAAAGGTCTGCACCTGAATCATCATTTCCTAAGCACAAAGTGAAGTACAACAAAGATCTGGAGATTTGTGATACCCCAGAGTTTCTTCCTTGACACTCCAGTTAATGCAAAGAAGGTTAAAATTATTCCCAGTCTGTCAATAATTAGGGGATCCCTGCAATTTATCTTTGCTTTCTCTCTTACCCATTATCCCAACACCTGTTGCCTTGTAAAATGCCACCTACTGATAACTTTATAGTCTTCCCATGACCTTTGAGCATAGAATTTTGTGCTTCTGGAAAATGGGCTTTTTTGTTCATCTTTTAATGGAAATGAAGAGCGTGAGTTGATTTGTAGCAACAGCCAGGAGAATCTATCTTTGTTCTTATGAACTATATTTTGCCACTATATCACTTGATACTAAAGCATGGATCGTGGGCATGTGTGAGAAGAACTAGTGTTCTCTGCAACCGCTGGAACCACTGGGAAAGAAATCTTTCCTATTCCTATTAAGGGATGGAGCGAATACCCCCCCCTACATCTCAGATTATGTAAATCAGATCACCTCTACAGCCTTAACCCTCAGTACTCCAGAACTCGTGTGGCTGCACATCAGGTCCCATCTGCAGACCTGAAAGCCTCTTCTCTTATCAACAAACCAGCAGCTATCACCCACTGTTCAACAGCAGGAACTAGCCCATGAAAACAGTTGTGCAAAACAAAGGGATTAGTTATACAACTCTGATTTGTTAGATGGCCACAATACCAGTCGGTGAGAGCTATTTCAACTGTGGTAAACACCTTGGCAATGAAAATATGAGCCATTACAAAAAAAAAAGAAATATTTTTGGTGAAATAAAGAATCACAACATCTGAGTAGTTCTGAAGCGGGTAAATAACGATAATAGCCAGTTCTGTGAGTCTGGAAGTGCACAGAACACCTTCAGCCTTCAATAATGGCATAATTAACTGGCTATCACTAGGCAAACATCCAGGTTATGTTTCTTTAAATGCTCCAAGACTGATTTTTGTTTTTCTTTCCGTGTTAAATAATCATGTGTCAATATTTTCTAATAGATTGTCCAAGCACAGAAATGGGGCGCAGCCACACCTTAGACAAGTATACTTCATCCCTAACGATGAAGAAATGTGAAGGAGAGTGAAGAGGAAATGCACACAATTTCTGTTTGTACTTGGAATTTGGGTATCTAACAGGGTTTTTTAGCTAAGAACAAGGCTAAAGGATCAGGTATTTCTCAAGCCCTGTAGTTTGCACTGTGACGGTGAAACAACCCATTTGAATGCATTTATGTAGAACAGACATTGGCTATGTACTGTATTTTGTGTTCCCCAGATAATTAAAATTTACTCAGAAGTCACGTCATGACTTTTATTTCTCTTCTCACTCTCAAATGAATATGGAGTCAGAATCCAAAACCTGAAAAAACTGTGATTCAGGAAGTCCTTAAACACTAGACCAAACAAATGTAAGAGTACTTGTGATTCAAGTAGGACATACACCACATTGAACTCAGTGTCCAAGTATAGCACTTCATGCAACAAGAGTGAGTTCTGAACACTGGAAATGTCATGAACTCAGCTTTTGCCTCCAAGAAGTCAGTGTATTGGTGAAAGAGAGCATGGCTGGGCCTTCCATGGGAACCTGTGGTCTCCCCTCATGCGGTTTCACCACTGAACGAAGCTAATTTCAGAAGTTGGTACCTGTTTAGCAAGGTGCTGAAAATTTCTGTCCCTCCCTCCCTTTTCAGCAGATTATTTGCATCTGTCAGATGCTAGAGTTGTAAAGCAATATGAAAAACTTGCAGAATGCCAGACAATTTCTTACCATAGCCAAAGGGAGAACGCCTACTAGGTCCTTCTGGCTTACGTAGATCTTGGAGATTCCTAGATCCGATGCTGTATCTCCAGGATATTCCACCTGCCACGTGATGAGCTGGGTCCCAGGTAGGTCAGTTAGGTCTTCAATTTCAAAATCAATCTGCATGATTTCAGAGGAAGGACCATCCGCACTGCAAGAAAGAAAGAAAAAGAAATGTTCCATTCGCATGACTGATAAGCCAGCAATGTAATTGCTTTTATATTAATAAAACATTGGATTAAGGCTCTTCCAAAGAGAGGATTTGGTGGGATGATGGATTTAATAATGAATTAATCATTTGCACTTGTCTTAAGGTTTCAGGGTATTTCCCACACATTCAAGTGCCTTAGTTACACCCTGTGACATGGATCACTAAGCACTGCTCCATTTTACAGGTGGAGAAACAAGAACAAATCAAGGTAAAGCTAAGGCTAAAGCTACAGCCTAAAAATCCTGACTCCGAGGCTCTCCCTTTAATGAGCACATTCTATTTCCTCCCTGTTAAAGCAACACATGAGCAAATCTAAAGGGAATCATCCTTGAAATGGGAAACCACTACATTAAAAGTATTTTCTACTTTTTAAAAAGAGAGGCGTGGAAGAGAGGTCAAAGCTCAGGATGGGGTCTGTGAACCAGGGCAGCAGGGAGCAGAGGATTGGAAAACTTGGAATTAATTTTTGGTTCTACTGCTACCTTGCTGTGAACATCTGTCTGAAGGTCCTTTTGTCTTTTGCTAAACTAGGAATTATAGATAATTTAGCTTGTTGCAGGGGAGGAGAGTTACAAAATTGGATTATTTAATTTTGGCCAATCCGGCCAGGATCCTTGAGTAAAAAACACTAGAAAAGAACAGAGTTACTAGATGGGATTCTCCAGGATACTCTGGCAACATTAGGGTTACTGATACCTTATCAATGCTACTTTGTCTTTACATGCTGTCCTTCCTAAGGTTAGATGGTTCATATAAGCGAATACCATAAAGCAGAAATGTAAAGACGGAAAAATGGAAAGGTGCAATTGCTGCAAAGCTTGTTATAAAATCAGCTACTGTATAGAAAGCAATGCAGTGAAGTGTCTATTGTGTATCTTGGCAAGGTGAGCTCCATAGTCCAGTGGCATTTATAGAGACAAGAAAATACTCAATTTACTGTAAAGTTGTGAGGAATGCAGAATTCCTTAGCAGTGCAGAAATCCAGGGGACATTGAGAATGACAGTGCTTTTACCTCTGAAACACTGAAGGTTGAACAGATCTCCAGTGTTTGTCTGGAGGGGAAAGGAAAGAGCAGAATTTCTTTCAGTGGGATAATGCTCAAGAAGAGAAAGAATGGCACAGCACTGAAGTGCCACAAGCCACTTGCATTGGACAGTGCAACTAGAAAAAAGAGGGAACATTTCAGCAACTAAGTAGAGAATCCCCCAAAACCCAGCAAGTTTTCCCAGCTGATGTGGAAAAAGAGCTAAAACTAAGCATATTTTTTATGAAGACCAGTTATGATAACAGCCTCAGTTTGGGATTCTTCCCAAAATACTCAGAGATTTTTATCATGCTGGCTGAATCCAATGCATTATCCAAAGCCACCACTTGAAGACTTTAATCTGATCATCTTTAAGGTTTGGATTTTACTGGATGCATTGGGTTGTTCCCATCCTGGATGGAATTTAAAAGGAGCCTCTGTGGTTCCAGAATGGAATTTCTCATTTCTTCATGTCAGAAAAAAAAAAAAAGAGCACAATTTCTAAACTAGCAGTGAATGCAGTCTTATTTCATGCTGCCCTAGGTAGGATCAGAAAGCTGCTTTATGCAGCTGTGACTGCTGAAACTCGGTTACCTTAATTGTATGAGCAGGAATAGGCAATGCGTTGCCTATAAATACTTGGCAGTGATCCTGTTTTGTACAGTATACAGTATGTTCTATCACAGTTTCTGTGTTTAAAGAACTAATTGAATCTTCATACAATGAACCTTGGTTTTGTGATTCTATTCAGGGTGCCTTTCTTTATTATTGCATTGGTGTCTGCTACTACCTGTCACCGGCTTTGCCGAATTGGTGCTGTCACCAGAAATGTGTCCTGTAACAGCAGCAAGGGACTGCTGCACAGGAGGGGACTGCACGGCAGAATACCACAGAAAAACCAAATGATCGTCAAAAAAGGCAATCGGCTTCATCTTTTCCAGGTATGTTGGAGATTAGGAGAAAAGGAATAAAATGATTAGGACACAGGAAAAAAAAAGAGGGAGTGAAAGGCAGTGGAAAAGATGGGGAGAGAGAAGTGGAGCATGGTCCTTATACTCTTGAACTACAGCTCTCATATAGCACAACTACACTAACCCCAAAAGAATGGCAATTTTTCTTTTCACTTCTCCTTCAAAGCAGGTGTTTTAATGAAGCATTTCTTGTAGCAGAAAACCCCCATTTTGCTACCAAATGCAATTTTGATAGAAATTATTTGAACTAGTTCCTCTTAGAAATACTAAGCACCTCCAAATGACAAGATTACAAAGCACCTCAAAAATCAATAAGAATCTCATTACTGCTACTAAAGATGTATAAAAAAAAAATGTCGAAGTATTGCGTGACCTATGATCACACCCAGGCTGTCAGCACCAGGTCAGGAACTTTTGTTTAATTACTTTACTCATCACTTACTATGATGATCCTTCCATGTATAAGTCCCATGGATCTGTGTCCCCAGTTTACAGCCTTCCTAAGCAGTATTTAGCAATTGAAATCTTTCATAAGCCAAAAAGTTACCCTTCAGAAAATACAGTTAAAAAATGTAAATGGAGAAATTTGGACAAATAGTATTCATTACTGGAGTTCAGTCACATAAAAATAGTTGTGGTTTTTCTTTTAAAGTCAAGGTTGCTTGATACAATAGTAATATTTCTATTTGGTAGTCAGCCACTGCTACTTGAAATGATGCGCTGCCTAATCCTCTTCAAAGTAGGCATACAATTTATGGTCTCTATAATGCAATAGCATGTTGGCAGCTTGTCTTTGCTAACGCTAAACCCATTATTGCTACCAAGACTACAGCAACAGTGTTAGTTACAATATGGGAGGCTACATGATTAGAAAGTTTAGGATGGACAAACCCAAAGGTTCACAACAGCAATCCAAGCTGAGTTGAAGAGTGGTCAAAGAGAAAGGGTTCTTGGTGCTAATTTAAAGTCAAATCCTTCACATAGGGTTTTGCTGCTTATAGTTGAGAGTTAAACTGTAATGGAGTTCACTGTGTTGCCAATAAACTCTCCTCGTGAACAGAGTCCTGCTGAGCTGTGTGCCACGTAGATGCATTTTTAAAGGGTTTCAGCGCAAGCTGAAGACAAAGACGACAGAAAAAAACCATAAACTTCATTGGAATGGAGTAGTCTGGTCTTTCCTCCTGTCAGCTAGGACAGCACAGGCACGTTCGTACTGTATTTCTTAATCTGCCTTTTATTTCCTAACAACAGATCAAGAAGCTCTGACAAATTAAGAACAATGGGAAACTCTGTCCTGTCTCTAGGGGAGTATTTCCTACCTCTACAGAGCCATTCTGCACCTGCTTCTTCTGACATGTCCCTGAAAGGCAAAATTTTTAAAAAAAGTCTCTCTTCTGCCCTTTCGGCCTGGGAGTCCTTTTAAATCTGAGAGGCTGGTATCAAGGCCCTTGGCCAGCTGCTAACACTTGTGCCATTATGTCAAGTTTCTTTAGAGAAAGAACCAGCCACTCTTCTGGGTCTTTAGGGATGGTATGCCCTGCAAGACACGGTTTTCAAGAACACACCCTGTAAATCCAAGAATAGCTACTGGATGTTGGCGGTGTTAGTCAATTCAAGTATCCCATTCCTGTTTTCACTAGCTGTGGTATCGGCTTTGATCTTTATACAATGCTCACAAAACAAGATTTGTTCTGAACCTACTAAAATGACTGGGCATGTAATGTTTCTCATAATACAATGTATAAAGTTTTATCACTGTCTTTAGAAGGCTATAATGGACGCAAGAAGCCTAAAGCCATGAATATGCTAAATACGATGTATCACAGGAATGTTAATGAAAGAGCCTTGGGGAGAAGAGACAAAGAAGGTAATCTTTATTCTTTTCTACCTCCACACACGTAACCAGGTCTCCAGCACATCTCTTGCAGGTTATCGAGAGAGTCTGTGGCCTGAAACACTGCACAGGCCAGGCTAAGACGTGGAACAGCAGTGCTCAGAAAAGGAAAAAATGTTTCCAGGGATAACTGGAAAAACTTTCTAGTGTGAGAGAAGGGACACAGCAGCACAGCTGACCCCATGAGACCTGAGGGAGTTTGTGAAAACAGTTATCCCCATTTTACAGGAGAGAAAATTAAACTGAAAATGACTTTCCCATAAAAAGAGGGATAAGGTGATTTATACACTACAAAGTATATAAGATGATTTATACGCACAAAGTGGAATAAGGTGGCATTTCAGAATGAAAGTGATATAAAAATAAGTACAAATCTTTGGGTCAAAGTAAGATAATATGCTATGTTGTCATACCAGATAAAACCACCATGCTAGCTATTTCCAGCTATATCAGTTGGGTTGCAGAAAGGTTTTAAGGCATGCTGTCATCTGTGCTGCCACTGCACAAAGCTGGCAGTGGCAGTATGTGTTAAAAATAACTTCTTCCTTGCGTGGTAGGAAATAATATAAAACAATATGAGATGTAGAATAAAGGCATAACAAAGAGCAGTGAAAACAAAGCATCGCCACTTTGTAATAAAACCCCAAAGTTTTCTGAAATGATTAATTTCTGATACAGTTATTTGGGTTTTTTAAAGCTTTTTCTATGGTATTTTCTTCAGAATTTAAACAATTTCACTAAAAGCAGTTTTACAACCCTTTTTTTGCCAGTCCCTTTTGGAATTGCAAGCCATTACTCCTAATAATATCACTAAAGAGTACTAAGAGTTCCTAACCAAACATGAGGAGGTCAAAGGGAATTCAAAGGACCACTAGACAATCAGCCTTTCCTTTGGTTTATTTGCTTTTTCTTGTACCTCCTTCCCTTCTGCTTAATAGTCTCTTCCCCAACCCTAGAGCTCCCCTATAGCACGCAAGCATTACACTTACGCTCCTCTATAGCAGCATATCCCTAGCAGTAGTACCAGAAGCGTGTGGACTTTATCCATTTTGCAATGCTACTGAGAGCACGCAACTGAGTAACATATTGTCTTCCCGCCTAAACAGATTTTGGGTGGGAAAAAAACAGGAAGAGGAAACTAAAAGAAATTAAGAAAAAAAATCACAGAGAGAAAAAGAAAAATGACCTGTTACAGAGGAGTGCGAGAGAGAGAAAAGTAGAAAATGAACTTCTGTCAAATGTAGATAAAAGGACAATGATAGAAAAATAAACAGTGAGGCTTGGAGTGCGTAGGTGCTTTGTGAGAAACACCTAAAAAATCCAGATGAATGGGAAGCGGAGCTAGTGTAGCCAATAGCCAAAGAAAGAAAAAATAGTTTCAAACTTCCTTTTCCTTTGAGTCAGTCTTTCCACCTATATTTAAAGTAGTCAGTAAAGGATCCTAATAATCTTCTAGTTTATCTTCACCAAGAAAAGATTGCCTGTCTAGCCTTTGCTGAATTCTTAACTAATACCCACAACTCTCATTTCAGGAAAGAGCATAATTTTATTTGTGAGGGGGGTTTTGTTTGGTTTAAGAAGCCTTTACATGAGAGTCAAACTGTTGTGGCAGGAGGACACATTTGCATTCCTCTCCATATTTGCCAGAGAGATAAAGATGACATCTATTCTGCATAAAGAGGCACTTGCAATGCAGTAAACTACTTCTGCTTGGCATGTTTGATAGCATCCAAGAAATTACATGTATAGGGTGTGTAAGTAAAAAATGTGGGATCACCGACAAGGAGACCATAATACTGACATCTGAGGAATATAAAGCACAGAATGAGAAAGGAACACTATGTGTTATGGTAGGCTAATTTATTTGGGCTTTTCTTTGGTGCTCATCACCACACAATAAGCCTTTGCTTTGGAAATGCTGATAACTTCTTCCAATTCAGCCAGTGGTGATGTGAAAATCCCTCTGCAAGAGATGATGATGGGTGTAAACTTCACATCCACATTTAATCTCCTTTTTATGTGTTTTTTTGTGTATTTTTTCTTTAACTTTGGCAATCAAAACATGCTACCTTTAGGTTTCCTATGCAGGTCTACCCTAAAACAATGCACACAAACTTGTCTGCTTCAGGCAAGATTTGAAGTCTTCAATACAGTATGGGAAGACAAAGCTGAGAGCAGCGTTCCACTACCGATGTGCAGTCTTTGGAAGCTTTATGTCTCTGGGTTGGGGTTCTTTTACCAGTCTCTCGTGTACAAAACCCATAAGCTGAAAGCCCTCAAAACAATCTTACAGGCAAAGAGACATTCTTTATTTTAACAAATGTGATTGTCTTTTCCTTCTGGTTTCTGAGCTAGAGTGCAATCAATGAATATTTTCCACCTTTTTTGGAAAAGCTTTTATACAGGATAAAAATCACATAATTTCAGTGAACTATTTTATTCCTACAACTAGGATTTAGAGGTAAAAAATAAAATATTGGAAGATTTGACATTAAACATAACAAGTTAACAGTATGATATTGCCTTTCACCAGCTGAGGAGCTGGCTTGGCTCCAGAATGTGAGCTCAACATATCCAACACTTGATCTCCAAAATCCATTCGGTAGGTATGAATCTAGCCGGCAAGGTGAGCAGGATTTCCACCTTTGAAATTGAAAATAAAATGCCTGAGTTTACCCCAAAAGTTAAAATTTTATTAAAACAAACCCAAATAATGTGGTGCAATACCTGCACCATATGTCGCCAGTGAACTAGTCTATACATACTCTATGCGTCAGTCCCTGGCCCCAGTCTAAACAAGTAACAAAAAGGAAGAAATATTTTAGACAGGAAAGTGAGGCATGTGGCTTGGGCCTTCCCAAGGTCAGAGAGGGTATTCTAATAAACAATATCTGTAGAATCTAGCCCACTGCATTACAGCAAAGATCATTATTCACCATTGATATATCAAGATAAGGTGATACATACAGCAGTACTTTAATTTTATTCATTGTCATCTTACTATTAAAAATTCAGTGATGGGTAGGCTGAAAAGTCATTTTTCTTCAGGAATCAGTGTATGAAGTGAACCAACTAGCAAGAAAAATCACAAAAGAATGAGTCTGCTAATCATGTAATAAAGTTATTTAAAAAAAATTGATCCATCTCTCTGGAGCATGACATCAGCAGTGCTGGTTGAGAAATATTTGCTGAATTATTTATTTGACTTTTTTTTTGCTATTTTCAAATAAATTATTCACTATACAATTTTCCAGCTGTTGATAGCACTTCTCCCAAATAACTGAAACCATTCAAAAGTGGGTAAAAATTAACAAACCTTTTAATATAATATAAACTTAAAACATAATTTCCCACCAAGCCAGCATTTCAGTTCAGAACCATGATTCTGAGCATCTCTTGACATAGTAAATCCAGTGATCATTTACCACATTATACTAAGGGAATGGTAAATCAACATTGACTTTATTACATCCAGTCTAATAATCATTCAATAAATTATTCAACACAGTAGTCAGTAAACCTCAAGTACTTTTGAAGCAGCCCAATCATGTGGCAACCGCAGAAAAACCACAGTTACTGTGCAGGTGGGATTGAATTGCAGGGCTAAGAAAACAGTTTTACTGACAGTACGAAGTCTAATAAAACACTGCAAATACATTGTCAATATGGGTTTCTCTACCTGCTGTTTTTATTGTCCTCAGCATAAAAATAACAATAACTCACATATAAGTGTGATAAAACTGCAAAATGAGGAAACCAGGCATCCAGCCACAAATTATCATTAATTGGTATAGTTTCTACAGGATCCATCTAAGGCTCAGACTACCCTGTACAAGACAACTGCAGAAAGCGATGATTGCTGTCTTAACTGACAAAAGCAAAAAATAGGAGAAAGATAACATAATAGTCATTTTACACATAGGAAAACCAAGCATAAAGGCCTCACTTAAATAACACTTCAGTATGCGTGGGAGTGATGTGTTGACTCCATATCCTTGGTTTGCCCAGGACTGGCAGCGCTATAGGAATTCAACTCTTACATCATGACCCCCAGACCTAAGCTTTTAGATCAATACCCGTCTTGAGTGTTCCTAAAAAAAGCCTGAGATATTTCAATCACATTACAATTTCCCAGACTGTTAACATTGTCACTATCACTTCACTATCACTGTCTCCTGAAAATTAAAGAAACCTTGTGAACAGGAGTCACACAAACATAACACTGATCAGCAGGGAATAAGACCCAGTATTTTCATACTAAAACATTACAGGGCCAGTGCTCAAATATTTGCTATTGAATAATCCCAGTGTACTAAATCATGAGATCAAGCACTGTGCTCAGTACACTGCCCTGCAGCAAAATTCATTCCTCATCCTACAAATATTTATCCACCGAAAACCCCTTATATACATGAACAGCAAATTCATACTTGTGCATAAATATATGTGGGATTAGACCTGCTGAATTCAGGTTAAGTCTTTTTTTAGTAGTTATTTAACCCCAAAAGGCAACCATATAGACATTGTTATCTGCATATGTACTATATAAGAAAGCTTCCCTTGGGTTCAAGAATATTTTAACAAAGGTAATAGGGCTTTGTTCCCATGATGACCACACACAAGCCCAAAGGAAGTCCTTGGCTCCCACGGATATATGTGCCCGTGCAGGAGGCACTTGCTGAGTCTGAGACTTAACGCAATACTCTGTTGCCAAACTAGCCCAATTACGATTAGGCAAAATTGAGCTGAACAATGAGATAATCCAGTCATTGACTCTGGTCCTGTGAGATCCACCCCTCTGCAAAAGGGAACGTCCAGAATATGTATAAACAGCCTTAATTCTGTCTTCTACAGAGTGCCTATCACAAGGTCTACAACAACGTTTTCCAGGCTATGATCACAGTCCCGGGTAGAAGCAATCAAAGGGGCCACAAGGTGCTGAAGAGTAAAAATCTTACTCCCCTAACTCCACCTGTTATTTCCTTTCACGATTGCATGATTTTGCTCATCTTCTGAAATACACAGCTAATAAATCTCTTGTATAAGGTTATCATGGCTGCCATTGATAGAGTGCTTATTTTTATTTTTCTAGCAAATGTAATACATTTTAAAGGTTCAAGCAAGGAATCACCAGCCTGAAAACATTGAGAAACTGGTCAAAAAGGTACTTGTAGAGTAAGTCTCCCTGAGAAGTGATACTTTACCAGGCTAAGTTACTATTTTCACATTCACATCAAAGATGTAGCATTTTGCTGCTTTATGATCCATGCTTCAGACATCAGCTGCTCGCCTTGATGCCCATCTTGGTCATTCAACTTTGGAATCCAAAATTATTTTAAAACTACCTCCCCTATCCACTTTTTAAAAATTTAATTGTAGTCTTAAATCCAGTGTAGAAGATTCAGTATCTTAGCAAGTAGCTCCATTCATGTCTCCGAGGTGAGATCTATAACATACCTTTTATATGCCTTGCTTATTAGTGTAGACACTGGTTCAACAAATGCAATTATACATAAAAGCAGCTTTACATTTCACAAGACTCAAGGCCTCAATATATTTCAAATCAGTGGCTTCTTTGGAGACATCTGCCAAGGCATATCCAATACATGAGATTAGTATCCTCAACTACAGGAACTTCCTCTGTTGTGAACTATTCAGCAAGTATTTCTGCTGAACTCATACATCTTGCAGAAATGCAAAGTTCCTTTCAACTAAAAAAAAAAAAAGTTTTCTTTACCCAAATATTCAGTATCTACCAAGTCTAGGATTGAGAGAGAAATGCTTTCCAGCTTACTTAATATTAAAATAAAAGAAGCTTCCAGAATCTTTTCTTTCTTATTTTTATGCAATAACATGAAAAATAAACTGAAGTGAGAATATACACATTGCCCCACCACCACCACCACCTTTTTGAAAGAGCTTTAGACTGAAATATATTTTAAAATCACAGAATCACAGGGTAATCTTGGTTGGAAGGGACCTCTGAAAGCCATCTGGTCTAACGACTTTCTCAAAGCAGGGCCAGTTTCAGTGTTGGAATAAGTTTGAATGGCTTAGATTTTCTCACATGGTTTTCCAAAGAGGCATATTATTTAGAGTCCTTTTTGTGATCTTATGGAAATGCTGGGATAGCCTGAGCACTTAGACCTGCACTTCATACACTAACACCCATGTGTAAGGGACACAGGCTGGCCTAAGAACCGAGTCTTCTCTTCCATCAGCTCTTAAAAATTTGAAACTTGGCCATGACCAAGTAATTAGAAGTCATCTTGATGTCTGTTAGGCTTCTGTTCTTTTCCACCGCAAGTGATTTTACAAACTATTTTGTCCAAGTTTAATTGAAAGACAGTGTTATTATACAATCTTAAGCAAGCTCCTTTCACAAACAAATTCTTATGGTGAAAATAATGGATCTGGAGGCATGCTAAGAAAGGTGATATCAAGACAGTACATTTACTAAAACCTGAAAATTAAATAACACCATGCTCTGCCAGGTTATTTCCAAGACTGTCTGTCCTACAGTAAAACATCTGATCTCCAGCACTAAATGGAAAACTGCCACCTCTGCTTTTCATCCT
Source organism: Haliaeetus leucocephalus (assembly GCF_000737465.1). NCBI lineage: Eukaryota > Metazoa > Chordata > Aves > Accipitriformes > Accipitridae > Haliaeetus > Haliaeetus leucocephalus. The sequence continues at coordinate 4,931,872 of NW_010973238.1, read as the reverse complement.
TTCACCTTCACAATGCCATTTGCTAGCTGCACAGTGCTTGTGAGCTTCAGCACAACCAAGATGCTTAAAATGCAGCATCTATTTCATCGATGTCATTAGTATCTGCAGTACTATAAGGGGAAACAAGACCCTCATGAAAAAAGCATACAACACAGGAAAGGACCTAACGACCTGATTGATAACATAAATATTAAAATTTTAGTAAAATACAACTATCTGGGGAATTATATGGACATACAGAAAGCCATGTTGTTCTCTACCAATTTTTATCAATTGAAGAGGACTTTAAATGCATATGCAGATATTGATCTCCGTTTTGTATATTAGATGTGTTAAAAGTTGGCAGTATGGAACAGATGTCTCTGGGCATACACTGCAGTATGTACATTTGTTTTGCTTTATCAACATATTTCAACCCTTACCTTGTAGGCTAAGAAGTACACTCATTAAATTACTTTGGCTGTAACAATGAAGGTACAGTACCCCTTCCCTGCTCCAGCTATGATACAGTTTTAGTATTTGAGCAGATGTTTCCCCTCTGTACATCCTGGGATAATCTGATAGCTGTGATGAAATCATACAGACAGGATGATGATACAGGTCTGCAGCTGAGTCCTAGGTCCTGTCAAATCAAATCATAGTTTTTTATATACTTGTGACATTAAAAATTGTGTGCGTTCAAAATCTCACAGAACTCATGTTCTCATTAGCATGAACTGTTCCATTAAGTCAAGCAGTGTCATCATTTTGGGTCTCATTGCACCCAGTGTTGACGCACCTGACTTTTCACCACATTGAGCCCGAGGCTGAGGTGCACCTGAGCTCAGGATTGGTGAGATATAAGGGATAAGAGATACATATGTCCTGGCAATCCTTGGATACTCTCTGAGGAATTACAATGAAGAAAATAGTAAGGGCAAGGTATGATTGAGGCTATTATGCTGCAGAGAATTATCCAACTGAAGGTGTACTGAGACCAGCAAACTATCCCCAGGGTAGATAACAGTGTAGATAACAGCAGCAGTTTGCACTGATTTATGCATGTGAGTACACATAGTCACCATCCTTTGGTGAGATCTACCTTTTCTATCTGACCATCAGCAACTGCTTATCAAGCAATCCTAATCTTATTTATGCAAACGCTTCATGAGCTGCTAAAGCAAACACAAAGACCAACTGTCCGTATGGAAGCTATGATCATTCATTCTAGATGAAAAAATTTCAGCAGAGGAAGGAAGGTTGATCTGCATTTATGTGTTGGTCTGGACAGGAAAAGATCTTGGTCCATATGGGTAGTTCCCTGCTACTGCAACCACCACATCATATAGGCTCTTCATAAACTTATCAAGCTGCATTTTAAAAGCACTTGGGGATTTTAAATCCCTATTCCCCTGAAAGGCTTTTCTGGAACCTGATTATTCTAATGGTTAAAGCAGTCAGAGGAGCCACCCTGGCTGGAACTGAAGCCTTCTATAAGCCATTTCTCAGAAAGGCCGGACCACAGCACGCTCCAGACATTGAAATGGATAGTGTGGTCAAATGCAGATCCACTTCCTACAACAAGTGTTCATAGCACAATATTAAATAATTCTGCAGACCTTCCGGAAACATGTAATGGCTGATAATAGCTCCCTCATTCAAAATTACTCCATCCACATTTGTGTGTCCTCAAATCACCTCCAGCCAAACAACTCTTCCCTACCCCAATATAACTGTAACCAAAAGAATTACATTTCTGTAGATAAACTTAAGTGGACTTTAAAGATTCAGTGATCTAAGTAGGCAGGCTGAGAAATGGTAGTTCTCACTACCTTATCCCAATACTCTGTCAGAATGCAACTACAATTGTTTGACATTTCCAGAAATAAAGTATTCTTTCAGTAAAAATAATAATACGATCAAACTAATAACTAGAAAACTGGAGGAGAGAGAAAAACAGACATGGTATGAATTAGGGAAATGCTTCATGGAATACTAAGGAAATGTGCCGGTGTGAATAAGAAATATCACCTAACCAGAGTGAGGAACTCATGCCATCAGCTCATGTGATGGACATATCACATCACACAAGCTTCCTTACTATGTGGCAAACTTCCATCTAAGGTAATTTGGGCTTTAAAGGCACTTTTATTGATATGTTTGAAGATACTAATTTTGGATATTAAAAGAAGATTCTGTGGGAAACGTCCACCAACTCTGGGGGCTGAGCAGCAGTGCAAATTGCATTGCTTCTACTTGTAAGAATCTCAGGACCGTACTTAGAATCTTTATAATTGACAGTGGAAAGATATACATCTAGCTCTTTAAAAAGATATATTGATCTTACTGAACTGGAGGCAAGGGAAGAGAGACCCTAGTTATTATAATTATGAATTCAGTAATGCTAGTATAGTTTCAACAGGTTCATAAATCATTCACAAAAGGGGAAAAGCAGTAAGTGAAGATCAATTTTTACTCAGAGTCATTGCAAAATTTGCCACCCTTATCAAATTTTGTGCATCAGATTTCCCTTCATGAATAGCAGAGCTTCACAAGAAGATGACAATGAGATCAGAGGTGAAAAAGTTGTGTACTGAAACACAAGCAGGATTTCATTTCATGGCAGACACCTAAATATAAGATTGCTTGAATTATTGACTATTCTTTGTTTTATACTCTACTACTATTGCACTGTAGTTTCATAGTCCAATTTTTAGTCTTTAATGACTTAATGGAATGTAAACTCTCTTTCTTTGCAAGGCTAACATGAAACCATTGCAAATATACACACTACTCTTCTTTCACTGCAATGTAAAATCCTCAAGGGTGTACTAGCTGGAACACACAACCACCAAAAAATGTAGACTTAAAATACCTCCTCCAAGCAAGGTGAAAAATTCGGATAGGCAACATACTTCAAACCTCATAACTAGCATGATTCTTGGAACATGTGTGGAGAAATCCAACAGACAGTTGTTATGAGTAATAAATGCAACCAAATGACATGAAGAATTAAACCGTAGCACTGCCAAAATTATCACTATGGTCTATGAATATAAACAGATTTTTAGACATGGTTTTCTTTTTGCTTTACTCATTTTGCTTGACTTCAGTTATGCTTTCATTGCACAGTGGGATAAAGTACAAGAGCCACAATGACTGAAGGAATTGGACAAGTTTTTCTAAAAACAGTAGAAGAAATAATCTGCCAGATTTTCAGAAGACCTGAATATGCAGTACTGAAGTAACATCAAGAAGAGCAGAAGGTACATCGGTGATTTTCTGAAAGAATCAGTAGGTGAGGTTTAAAAGCCAGAAGAAACCGAAAGTGCTAACTTTCCACAAATACTTGAAGGATTTACGTGTCAAGGAGAAAAAATTGCTAGAGCAGGTAAGCAGGAGAGTATAACTAGAAACAGCAGGAAATATGGACCAATTTCAAAGCGAAAGGACAGTGGAAGAGTCTCAAAAGGAAATAGTAGACACAATAACAGGAAAGGTTTAAAATTAGATAGGATAAAATGCTTAGAAAGAAATATTTTTTTGCAATGGCAGATACAGCTGTAACAAGCCTTTTTTGGGTTTTGCCTAGTTCCTTAATAAAGAAAGGATTATGCAATCAGTGTATCTGTGTGTCTGTCATTCCCTCCAGTAACACTAGACCAATTTCAAAAAAACTAGGCAGGACAGAGGTTAAGAATTATTAAGCTTTTTGGAAGCAGGCAGACTGCAGAAGAGAAGAGACCAAGTGATTAACCCCTCTGTCAGAAAAGATGCAGTACACTCCCTAAGAATCCATGTATGCACTCATTCCTAAGAAGCAAACACATAGAAACCAGGCTTCTATCTTTTGGCTGCTCACTGAAATACACCTTAACTTTTATGGCTCCCTGATTTTCTTTAAAGTTCCAGTTCAGAAGTTGACCCCTGCTCAGCAAACCACTGAAGCAAGCTCTTCCAGTCTTCTGGGACTCAGTTTCATTTTATAAGTTAAGCATATGTGTAAGTACTCTGCTAAATAGGAATGAATTTAAATACTCTGCTGAGCTAGGCTCTCATTTATCAGCAAAATCACCAGTTCAACTCAGTAAATTCACCAAATTATATGTGGAGAGAATTACTCCTGACCCTTGTTCAATGCTGCATGAAAATGACCGCTGTAGGAATACAGAACCCTTGAAACAGGTCTCCCACATAATTAAGAGCATGACCTACACTTTTGCTCCCAGACATCCTGACTATATAAGGAAAGCAGTAAACCAAAGCTCATAATGTTATCATGAACAAATGAGTCTTCCTCTCACTACTGAGCTTCTTGATGTAGAGTACGCTTGGTATCTGATGGGTTGCTTACAATCATTAGTACAGCTAATGGGAATTTAAAAGGCAATATGATTATTTTCTATATCACAACATCCTAGGACGCACAATGAATAGCAGTAACTCTGAAACTTAAGGAAGGGAAAAGAATCAAGTATTTTCCACGGTGAAACCATGTAGTAACATGAATGAATCATATTTTGCTTTGAAAATTCCAAAAGAAAGAGAGCTACAAAATAGGTCTTTTATTTCCATATTTAATAATTTAGAACTCTTACTGTTTGTTCACAAAATAAACATCATGTTCTGCAAACTTTGTGGAGATGTAAAACAAGAAGCAACAAATTCATATCTAAATCCCTGGTGCATACTTTTCCAATGCTAAGGAACAAAATATTCTCAAATATGAAACAGTCAAGGATTGACGCCAAAGTTTTTACATAAATGTGAGAAGTGGGCAGATGAATTGTGTGGAGAAAAGATGAAGTGGAACCAGCTTGGAAACCATTTGTGTAAGAAAGGGAAATGAAGAGGATTGAAGCAGTTAGCAGTTCCATAGCAGATATTTCTCCCATAGGTATGACAAAAGTGGCATCTCCATCAGTATTGATGAGCGTAAATTAAAGCGTGCTCCTATTTTCAGGAAGTCCTATGCTGAAAATATGCTGATCCTTTGCTCTTCTCATCTATCTCACAAAATACAGCCAAATTCATAGCTGATGGAAAGAGAAACTTCCACTTATCCTACACCGCTGCTGACGTTCCAGATAAAATTCACTATTAGAACTGGACTGAATTAAGTGGATCCGATGCCAGTGGGTCCCTTCTGAAGCAGGTATATGACAGGAGCAGCCACAGAGTCATGAAATATTGCTGTTGACATAAAACACTGAACTGAGAACACAGGAGATGCCTGGCTCTGTCACTCCTCCCATGAGTGACCCTGTGCAACCTACTTCACCACTCTTCACTATAGTTTTCTGACATCCTGAATATGATTCAGGGTTTTGAGATTTGTCAGTGAAAAATCTTTGTAACAGGCCAGAAAGAAGAGTTCAGGGCTAAATTAGGATTTTGAAAAAAACAAATCTTGATCATTGAGATGCTACAAAAGCAGAACCCCATCTTCTTACATTAATAGATTAGACTTGTTTGCAGCACATGCATCAGAGTGGAATACCTTGAAGAATGGTCAGTTTTTCTATATCATACCTTCCTAGTCTCCATGAGCTGCAAAGCCCATGGTAGTCCATAAAAAAAGAATTAGATTTCAAAAACTGAGTTATTTTCTAGCTAGGTTATTCCAATCCATTGCATTCAAATGTGTAATATGCGACTGGAAAAATGGCCTTCTTAATATCTTTATTTTAAAGACTGACAAGTCCTCCATTAGTTTGTTTTGAAGCCCTTCAAATCTGGGGACTGCTTAGGTGGTCATTCTTGTCTTCACCAATGCAGTGGCGTTCCACAAGATTCAGCAGGGAGAGAGAAATGATGAAAAATAAAAGCAGTAGCTGATGATGCAGTTTTCTAAATGACTGGAGATCTAAGTTGTCTATTTAAAGAAGAAAAGTTCAGTGGCACATCATTTTGTAACCAGATTAGGGTAGTAGCACTAACTTACAGTATCAGCTACACCAGCTCCCCCTAAAACTACAGCAGAGACAGTTTTTAGCTGTGCTTTGCATTCCTAGGCAATACAAAGCCCCCAGTGCTGTGAACGCTGCTGGCTTTATGAAGATATATATCATTTTGATCTGGCTGAAGCAACCCCAGCGAGGAGTCTGTGCCAATTTGACGTCGTCTCCTTCCTTCAGTTAGCATACATCACTCATGGAGGCACGCCATAATACACAGTGACACACACAGAACAGACAGAGCAGAAGAAAGCTTTCAAAGCATTTCAGCTCTTCTTTACGAAATGTAAATACAGGACACTGAATTCAGTCACAGCACAGTTTCCAATGTTTGACAATACAATCCACTCTCTGCAACTGAAATATTTATTCAGGCACAATTACCATATAAGATTAATATTTAAATCAAGGGTAATTTGTTTTCGTTATTACTCTTAGATCTTTTTAAACAACAGTTAGGGTTATAAATTGAATTAGATGATTTATTCTTAAAGCGGATCTTTAACATTCTGCATTTATTAATACCACTCTGAAATGCTCAGCCATTGATCAAACTCTGTATTTTCCAGAGTGATGGCTTGAAAAAAAACCCTAGCCCCTGAGCTGTGGATTTTACAGCCATTACTGTCAATTATACACCCCACTGTGGAGCCAAAGAAATCTTCATACATTCCAGCTGCAGCTTTATCCCTGAATTTTGCAGAGGCGATTGTTATTTCAAACACTGAAGCAGGGGAGGGAGAGAAAGAGGGGAAAAAACCCCGAGTTAGCCATAATGCAGGCAATTAAGATACTACCCATATGTTTGGAGAACTTGACATATGAGTTCGAAATATTTTTTAGAGAACACGTTTTGATAGCTGTAATAATAACCATAACATCAAGGTCTCTCTAGTCTCTTTCATGCACAGATCTTAAAGCATTTTATGAAGATGCAGGTATAGCAACAGGCATTTCACGCATTACAAAAACTAGAAAACGCAGAAATGCAGCGATGTGAACAAGGTGATTTGGGGGAGCGTTGCAGCCTGCAGTGGAGCACGGTGCAGGACATACAGCCCCGAGCTGTCTGTCCCCAAGGGCAGAAGCAGCACAGGCACACGAGAGCGTCCCTGCCTGCCACCTCGCTAGCACCGCTGTGTTACTTTGGAGACAGAAGTTAGTAGCTCCACATGGTGCTGTGCTGATCTATCAGCTTGACTGCTGCTAGCCTGGCAGTCTGCACAGCAATCCAGTCAATGGAATAGGGGTGCCAGAGTAGATTACTGGAAGAGGTAGGAAAAGAGGTCAAACCCAGTCCCCGGCTGAAATAAATGGGAATTTTACCATTTCAATGAGGATGCAGTTTCCACTGTAACAGTCTTGACTCCCTGAACTATTGTCATATCCATCAGACCACGCTGCAGTGGCATTCAGGACGAAGTTTTAACTCAGTCACCCTAAAGAAAAGCAGGTCTCATGCCAGGGGATTCCATCCCAGCTCTTCATATTCTGACCCAAAACTCTTGGGTCATTTCCAGACATAAACCACACATCATCACAATTCCCTATATTTCCCCCCCTTGTCTTCTCTCCTTACACCTCGATGTTAATTAACTATTAATCTGCAAAAATATACATCACTTCAAATGAGCAAATACAGTTTTGCAAATTTTCCTGCCTGCTTTAAGTGAGGAAGGGGTCCACTGGAGATCAGCGGAGATATTCTGGCACAAAGCTGAATAAAGCTGTAGTGACTTATACCTAAGATTATCCTTTCCCCTGCCACTAACTCTTCCCTCCTTTCCAGCTGTCTTTTCTACCAGAAGGCTTTTCTGAGATTATGCAGCAAGTTTTTGTCCAAGTGGAAGAACGGATAATCAGAAACCTCCTTGGAGCTCCTGAACTCTGTCACATTTGTGTTAAGTCCAGTCAGCACTTCCAAATGCTGCAGGGCTCACCGCAGGTGCTGGGAAACGATGTGAAGGGCAAAACTATCAGCTGGACTCTTCATTCTGGAGCCTTAGATGATTGAAGAACCTCAGCGACTGGGTTAACATGACAATCTCTGACACAACTTACCTCTAATTATCTACTGAAAGTAGATTAGATACAGCTTGAAAAACCAGGCAAAAAAACCGCAGAAATTAATACTGCAGGCTGACTATTAAGGTACTCAGCTGTTATCTCATGTCTCACCATCTCTTGGTTCCTGTACTGACATAGTGACGTTTCTATCCAATTCCTCACAAATGTTTCAGCAATGCCCTTTATGCCACACGAATAGAATGGGGATTGTCTCTAGCTTCAAAAACTTCTGTAGAATGCATAAACCGCCCCCCCCCCTTGTTGTTCGTTCCTACTTGCAATAGTTGACATCAGATCTGGACTAAAACCAGGAGAAAATCAAGTTTTATTCCATTTCTATGATGAACTCAGGTGGCCCAGAGAGCCTGCTGATTTTTCCATGCTTGTGGCTGGATCTCTCATCTATCAAGATGCAAAGCCTCTTTCCTTTGAAATCTACAAATCAAGTGTACTTACTAGAGCAGACAAATAATTTTTTTTTAAAGTTTAGATTTTAAGCAAGTACTTGTATAAATACACTAGCATCAAAGACTTCAGGCTATGAGTTGTATGTATAGCTTAACAATCAACATGCAGGATACTACAACTGTGTAATATCTACATTCCCGTTCAAGGTGGAATTGATAGTGTATCTACTAACAGCTCATAAAATGAGCAAATACCTTTTCTCCAAATAAGAGGTGGGAAATCTCCTACATCCACTCAGCTCAATTCTAAATACCAGAGTCAGCACTGAGTGAACAGTGCATTTAGGAATGAGACTGACCTGCTGAGGTAGCATCACTACTTGGAAGGATTAAATTCTCTTTCACAGAGAGAACGTGTGACACCGCACAGGACAGGCAGATGGGAATCTGACTTCCTTTACACCCTCTGCTGAAGATATCAGGAACCCTGTTTGGGAACTTCGACGAGTTACAAGTGTATAGTGTAGAAAAGTTAGTGAAAACAGACAAGAAAATCCCTTTATGGCTTACACAACAGTTTTCTGATAACTTCTGCTGAAAAAAGCACACACATAGCTTAAAAAAAATAAAACCAGATAAAGGCACACCAGGTTATACTTAGGGAAGACTTGATTTTAAATGGACATTAAAAAATGATACTAATTAAATAAATGTTGTTTGTTGGTTTTGGTATTTTGACAGAGTGGAATATTAAAAGAAGGAAAAAGGAGAAAGAAACATAAAGACACATGGTGATGATGAGAAGTCCCTAATGCAGCAGAAAATGCTTATATTTGGTCACAAATTTTAGCCAAAGAAGATACCAGCTCCAGCAGCATTCAACTACTGTTGTATTCAGCATCAGAAATACACAAAAAGGAGGTCAGAATACAGTACATGAGCTGACTGGCTTGCTGAGCATTAGGACCTTCAGAGGGCAATTTTACAACCTTTGACACTTTCAATTTTAAAGAGCAATTTGCTTCAATTTGAGTCTAGTGCAGTGAGAGATGAGACAAAGCGTTAGACAAGTGTTATGCAACTACCACTTATCTAGATGTGGAAAAAAGGAAATAAGACAGCATTAGGAGACCCAAACATTTAGATCAAGATATTGTTTTAAAAAGTTTTAATAAAACTTCATAAGTCACCATAATCGTTACAGTATTCTCAACTTGTATCTGTGTCTTTTAATTTCTAGCATGAACATAGGACACGTTTTCAGACCCTGTTTTGTGCTGGGATCACCCTGTCGACCAGCAGTTAGTTCCTGCCGCAAGCCTTCCAGCTGGGCGGCCCTTCCTCAGAGGTAAGTCTAGAGTATGACTGTTGAGGTTTCTGTTATTCTTTGTTCCTTTTACAGCATATAAAGTAGTAAACTGTTGTTCAAAAGCCTAAAAATACCCCCGGATTCTTCTGGAATGTTAGCCCTAGCCTAAGACATCAAAAGAAACAACATATTCAGAGCTGCAGATGAAAAAGACAATCATCTAAAAAGAAGAATAAATATATATAAAGGACTTTGATAGTTCTTGTGTCTGAAGAGTGGAGCTGACTTAAGCAATCCTATTTCATCTAGGACCCAGGGCTACATTTCAACTGAAATTCTAGAGGGTAAGTATTCTATCTGGCAAGTTTTTCCATCCTCCAAAATGCTTTTGTCTTTAACCCTTGTTGTGTTGCACCTTGGGGCAAGCTTAGACCAAGATTTTGCAAGGTGAATTTCTTCCTCCTGCATTCAAGGGCACAGGGGAAGAGCACACACCTGCTGTTCCCTCAGGCTACCGCTTTTCTGGATGCAGTTGGTACATCCTAAAGCACTGCATTATACAGGTTGCTGATGAATAAGATCTATAGTGTTCAAAATAATTTTCTGCTGTAGTCCTAGCCAGACTGGAGCCTGAAAGGCTGACTGTAAGCTGGAAACATGTCGTTCATGTATATGACCTACTTTTGTAGGGCTACAGCCTGGAAGATGCTCAAGGCATACTGTCCAGTGACAGTTTCCTTACTGCTGCTTTGTACACTCATCACAGGCTACAAGATCCAATACTGTTGTAAAGTGCCAGCTCCTGCCCAAAGAGCTTACAGTATAACTAAGGTTTTGGACTGTAGCAAGACTGTGGGAGACAGGAATATTAAATTCTGGATTGCTCATAAGACGCAACACAGGATGCCCTTGCAGGTAACCTCTACTCACCAGAGTCCATTTGCACTTGAGAAAGACAGTAGCAGCACTCTTTCAAAATCAAAAAACAACCTAAGGCCTCTGCAATGATGATGCCAATCTCTTCTACTCAGTGTCATCTCTACTACAGCAGACAGGGTAGCTGGAGGCTGCCCAGCATGCGAAGCCATGAACAGGTAAACGTGATTTGGAGAATGGAGAGAAACCACTCCGGTGGTTTCTTTGGCCTCTAGGGCACGCTCTGCAGCAGCATTCATGATGGAAAAGCTGCTGAAAGACAGCACTGATTTTTAGCAACATTGATAGCAAGGATGTGTGGAAATATTTGGCATCCTTTATTAAAATCTTCTTGTCCTGTGCCCACCTCAAATATTTATCTTGACAAAATGGAATCCATCTCTCTGAGTCATTTCTGTTGTGGGGGCTGGTGTAGCTAAACCACAAAGCATGCTCATCATAGAGCTCTAATGTATACTGACCTATCCTATCTTCAGCAAAGTCTTTTTCAGAGGCTGTTCTGCCATGCTGTGAAACAATATCCCTCGGCTTGTATATGTAAACTTGGTACCAATCCTCTCCTTTCCCACTAAACCCTATTCAGTTGTCTGTCTAGATTTCAATCTGTGACATTCTTATAGTTCAGAACATTTTAAAAGCACCTAACATATTATTGGTACCTCAGAAAGCAAAGAATAATGGTATCTGGAGTTGATTTTAAATTATGACCTTAAGGTGAAGCCTCATCCTCCAGTTATCCAACTCCTGAAAGCACGAGTTGCACACTCAAGTTTCAAGAATGCATGGCTTACGTACATACATACATGAACATATACGTGTCTTTGACTTCCCTTTTTGATATCATTTCATGCTAAGAAATACTGTGGAATTTATTAACATTCTTGCCTTCGCTTTTCTATTTTTCTTTTGTAAATTACACCAATTCTAAAACCATTCAGGTATAAGAAATGTTATTTGTTTCAGTTTCAAGGCTTGATTTTTGTGTGCTCTTAGCTTCTCAAGAGCTATTGCAAAACTCTTGAAGGCTCTTTAATCCCCTTCAGAGCTGCTGGTAAGAACAGATGAGAGTTAAATCTGAATGCCTTTAAAACATTGCTTGCGGGTTCACAGAAGGAATTCTGCTGCAGGTCTTGAGGGTCATACGCCTGCTACATGCTTGTGTGTGCTCTTCCCTGTACTTAATGTTTTGCTGCTGCCTCACAAAGAATTAGAGGCAGAAAGGAAAAAAAAAAGCCTCATGACTTATAGGAAACGTATATACTACATGTTGCTAGGAGGAAATGTCAAGAGAGAAAAATAAATGCTTTCTGACAATTGTTAGTCATTTTGTGCCAGAAGCTAAACAACATGAGAGCTACTCTTTCCCTCCCTGAACACAAGAGCACACTGTAGATGAATCACCCCACTGAATTATCACTTTCAATAATTTGTGGTGGTAAATTGTCACTGACATCACAAAACCAATGTGTAACCTTCAGATTTTATTAACAGATAGTGAAACATTGCTGAACTGCACTGCGCTAAACAGCACCCTGTGCAAAGCTCATAATGCGCCTGATGTCTTGGCCTCTCAGCATATGTCAAACTACAAACACTGAGCTGAAGTCGCAGTCTCTTAAGATTCACTTATTTTTATAAAATGCGTGATTTTGTACTACTAGCACAACATGAAACATCGCTGTAAATTATATGAACTAAATGGCAACCAGGAAAATACCAGCACATAACACATTTATGTGACATTACCTTTGCTTGGTTTATGCACGTTTGGTAACCTGTTCAGTTGTTTGCAACAGGCTCTTGCAAGATTTGCCCCGGGTATTCATAGGTGCTAAACCTCAGCGAGGCACAGATATCTACAGAGCACTCCATGTCACACCAGTGCATACTCAGCATGGGGCACAGAAGTTCTGGTTTGTTGGATGAAGTCTGCCCCCCCAAAACCTGCAGTGTGTCCTGCCACTTCTCCCTATCAAGCACTGAGAGCAACCTGAAACCTCTCCACAGAGGACAAAGTCCTTATGTTGAGCTATCAAGCCTTTTGTGAGGCAGTCCTGCTACATAAAGGGGCCTTCAACATCACCGGGCTTCTAAACTTCATCTTTCTAGGCACAGCAGATGGGTGGGGTGTTTGTTTTCCAAGCGTTTTCAGGGGGGCTGAAATCAAGGTAAAAGTTCCTGATGGTAAGGTAAATTTTTTATTTTTTTTTTATTTTTTTTAATAGGAAAAAAACACAGATTCACTGTCAAGTGCGGTACCTTAAAAATAGTGTAATAGTTTGAAGAACGGTAGAGAAGAATTCTTGTAAAAGCCAAGAGCAACATAACATGTAGGCACGTAAGCTGTCCCACAGCATGCTCCACACCAGGATGCTTTCTGCCATATCCTGAAAAAATAAGTGCAATATTTCCCATAGACTGGACTAGAAGCTTCTGTTAGTCATGTTGACCTTCCTTCAAGACATGATCCCATCCTGAGAGATCCATAGCAGGTATGCCAGCCTGCAGATTGTTTGCTTGTAAATGCATGGGGCACATACCTTTTTTTCTGCACTGTCTCTTTAATAAACTAAGTTAATAAACACCTTATGTGAAAGGATGTGAGCAGGGCAGGTTCAATTTTGAATGACAATTAAGCAGCATGAGCACCACGCACACAAAAGGAATGCAGATTCTTTTACAAGCAATCCTATTGTGGAGTTGTCTTTACTTTATAAGGAGAATTACTTTCACCTTGTGGGTGAAGCTTGAGATCAATCTTCCTCAAGCCTCTTTTGAGATAACACCATCACATGTGGCACATTCCGTGCTGTGCAACTATTTTCTTTCCTATATCCCTGCAAGGAAGCAATGTGATGCTCCCAAACAGACTGCTGAGACTACCCAGAGGGAATATTCTCAGCGCTTAACTGCTGAAGAAAATATCCCCTGAAGAGACACTGCTCTCAGTTAGTCACAGAATGAAACTTAGAAAACAATCACCAGGAGACTGAAATGGACAGCAGAAATCCAGGATGGTAGTAGGTAACACACAACCTTTTTACCAACCCTCAATGAATCCTTCTTCATAGCTGGGCTTCCGCAGAGTTTACACATAATCAGGGCACAGTTAGAAGAGCAGCTCGCACAGAAGCGTGTGTACCTTCTGTCAAAGTAGCACAGGCTACAGTCATTAAGCAAGAAATTAGTCAATGACGCAGCCCTGTAAATTAGATTCTCATTTTTGTGTCCAAAATGCAATTACACATTAATACCTACTACAATGTGCACTATTAAGACAGATAATTGCAACCTGAGATCCCTTCTTTCTCACAAACCACAAAAAAAGGTTAACTGCTTGCCAGCCACAAGCCTTAAAGTTGCAGAGGTATTTGTAATTTACAGTTCTTCCCACAATAAAGTACACTGGGGTTGTGGTTTTGTTCATGGAAGTTTTTTGTTGTTTTTTTTGGTTTTACTCTATATAGGAACAACAGCCAAGAAATGCCAAATCTACATGAGAAACCACTCTTTTCTTAGCACGGTAATGCTGCATGAGACTTGATTTTTATGACATTTTATACAAGCAAAGCCTTTACATAAGCACAGTAAAGCTTTCAAAAAAATGTTTTTTCAATACAGTGATTTCATTGTGGGAAGTTTTAAGCCATGTGGGACGAAGCAGTCTGCTGCTTAACCTATATCTACCTCACCACACAGTGGTAGCAGCATACATTTGCAGTGCAAAGTGGGCCTCAGGTGCTAATGTCCAAGATCAGTTCAGGTCAGGAACCGAAAGGAAAAGACAAAAAAGAAAGCAGGAAATAGAGGAGAATTTGCTGCTTCCCAGCAAGACTTCACCACCTGTCAGAGCAAAGCGATGTGGAAGTGCCTACAAGTCTATGCCAATTGTTGTTGTTGTTGCTGTAGAAAAAAAGTTTTATTATTAACACTCTCTGGAAGGAGGTCAAGTGTTCACTATTTAGACTTGTTCATGTGCCAGCAAAGGGGAAGCGTAAGCGCTCTGCAGGGATGAGGTGCCAAGTTTGCTTTTGCCTCCATAAGGAAGGGGAAATCATGTCTAAGTAGAGGAATGCAAGTCAGCAGAAACGAGTTCTGCTCCAGGCCCTGCCATGGACCTCCTGTGTCACTTTCAACAAATTAACCGATGCCAAATTCTCTCCCGCTTGCTATGCAGAAAAGCCCCAAGATAGCAAAGATTTTAAGCAAGTATTTAAGCCATGTAAAGAGTTTCAACTTAAGATGACATTAATGCACAAAGTAGTTTGAAACTACGTGCTTAAACCTATCTCCACTTGGAAAAACACGTGCCTATGGTTAAGCACATTTTCACATTGGAGTTGTGTGTAACAAGCCTAGGAGTGTGACTGCACTGAAGCTAGGCTGAGCCTACTGAAGTCCAAAAAGACTTAGGTGATTAGATACAGCTATCAGTGAACTTTCTGCATCTCAGTATTTCTATGTGCAAAACAGGGCAATGTCTGATGCTATCCCAGGAGAGGAGATAAGGCACTGGTTGTTGATTGTGTTGTAGACTAGGACTGGGAGAACCTGAATGCGATTCCCTGCCTCATCTCAGGGTGACATTACAAGAGACACAACATTTGGGCTGCCTTTCAACTCAGATCATGGAAATTATCACTGTCAGTACCCTTTTTCTTGAGAGTTTCTGTGACTCTCTTCACAGAGCGGCGGCATAAAGTTGTGCCAGCCATACTGCGAGGACCAGGACTGCAGCCTGGGAACAGGCAGCGGTGGGAGGAAATTTAGGTTAACCTCACAGCCAGACCTAGTGTGCCCTGGCTCCTTGCAGCCAAAATCTTGCCGCTCCTCTGAGCCTCCAGGCATAGGTTCATGACACAAGTTGTTAGTCTGGGTAACAAAAAGAAAAGTTGCCAAAAATGGGTTATTTTTAACATGGATCAGTTCACTGACTGGGTGCTCGGGGCAGCATGTCCATGAAATGGGAGTGGGGGGAGAGAGGCTGGTCCCAGCACCTTGTGGGTTCAAACGGCTGGGTAAGAAGTGGGAATTCCTCAAGCCTGCAATGCTGCTGAAGGCTTGCTACCATAAAATTACACATCCAAGTCTCTCTTCTAAAACAAGGACAATAATGTTTCTCATTTCCTGGGGTAGATGAATGCCACAGGGGAACATGCTACGGATTTGGAGGCATTCAGATCCAATGGTGCATCCTCATTACCAGGTGAGAATGTGAAATGATTTGTACCAGGGATTACTACAAACCTTAGCTGTACTGAAATAATAGTGTGTCATGTACACAGTCTTTACCAGAATCTACAGGCAAATTAAAAAGTCCCCCACATCAATTACACTGCAATTACAGGGGAGAGAGAAAGGAAGCACTGAAAAATATCTTCCAAACTCATAAGGGCCAATAGAGGTAGACCGGAGAAAATTTATCCTCATAAGCAGTAAAAAACCATCATGATAGAAATAGGACATCATCAGGGAAGGCTCCTACGGGCTGATGTATTGAGAGGATAGGATGCTGAAGCCAACTTTTAGAAAATGTAATGAGTACCATATAACCACATTTTCACAAACAATACGTAGGAAGTCTGCAAAACAGTTTACAGCTCTTAACTCCTACAGCAGCTGTAGACTAGAGGGATCTATGCCTTCTATTTTCCCATTTGTGGCAGCCCATGAAGGGTCATGGAAGAATGAGACAAACTGAGCACCTATGATGAAGACTCTAGTGGAACATACAATTTTATGATACCCAAAGATTTTCCTTTAACTAGTCTCTGCTGTCTCCATCACCATAATGATAGCATTACAAGCATATTTTTTCTAGAATGCCACATTTAAAATAATTTTAAAATCACATGCTTAATTTCTTGTCCACAATTGCAGAATGGAATTGGTTAAATTAATCTATTATATCATTCATTAAATCTTTCTCAGTTCTATCGGTACTGTGGGCCACTGCCTTGCACTTCAAAAAGGCCACTTTTTGTCCTTGAAAATGGAGCCAGTAACTGAACAATAAATATGGATTTCTGAAAAGCTAATATTAGAGGCTCAGTATTCAAAGCAGAAGTGTATTAAAAGGGGCATTAAATCTAGGAATCTGTAGATCAGCAATCTTGGGGTCTGCTTCAAGTCACTGCATCAGTCTGCTAATCAATCAATATATCCCAGATTTCCTGTGACGGTGGACAAAACATGGAGTCTTTCTGGGCCTCATCTCCCCATTTCTATTGCCCTACCTGACAGAGATGTTACAGTGATAAACACATGAAACATTATGTGGTGCTCCAATAGTTTGACAATAAGGAACAGACAGGGCGAGTGAGAAAGAAAGACTCCAGTACGGGAAACTCACTGTTTTAACAGAAATGCAAATACATGATGGGAAACTAGAAAGACTAATTAACATTGCACTGACACGTCTGCACTGCTTCTGGTCCCAGCATTAACTCATTCTGCACTAAGTCAAATATCTTTTTCTCTCAAGGGACAACTCTGCCATCTCAGACTGAGCCAGTGTAGTCTCTGTTTTCCATAGGGGTCCTTCACACTTAAGTCCCCAGTTGGGCCCCAAAATCCTTATTGCAATGAGAACAACAACAGTAATGGGGGAAACTGGGTCCTCCTCTGATATTCACATTTCAAGGTTGTTTAAAATCCAGTATTGTACCTGACTATTTTCCATGTACCCTTGTCAGCTGCTCCTTAGCATCACTCTGCCATGGCTGTGATGATGTGTAAAACGCCCTCGTGCCCTTCTTTACTTGCTGTCTGGCTTCAATCTTCTTTGGAATTAATAAAGATTACTTTTGAGCTCCTTATCTTTTAAAGGATTTATGATAAAAACTGTTTCCCTCCACACACAGAAACACAAGAGTAAGTAAAGCCCAGCAAGAAACATTAAAGGAGTATCAGGAGAGAGCGAGCCAAAGCAGATGGCTGTGCATAAGCATTTGAATTTCTAGTTAAGACAATGAGAATTTCTGCTCATGGCAAACTACATGTATTACAATTTTTTTTTTACATATTTCAAATACTAATACCTCCTTTATCAGGGTCAAGGTCCAAGTGGTGGGATGGAAAGCACAGGCACAGTTATTCAAGCTGCTGAAGTTGCAGGCAGGAATCTAGTGGTATTTACAAAAGTAGACAGGCAGACTCCTCACCCAACTCCCTCTGACAGGTACCAAGGATAGGAATTAAAATAGTGCTCAGGGGCAACTGTTAAGCCTTTTAAGATAAAGGCTATGTACCTGAGAGTTTGACAGTAAAGCAGGAGAATAGTAGATTATTCTCCAGGTGGCTTTGGTGGAGAGGCCTGGAGTTTCACAGTTAACTTTTAAGCACAGAATTACGACGAATGATATTGGCAGGTGGAATATATTCATCCATATGTTTGTTGGCTTTCTCAGGCTCTAGATCAATCTCTCAACAAAGTACATCCATTTGCTTTTCTATTTAGATTGATTGATGTATTTAGAACTATGTCTTGTAAGGAAAAATACTACTATGATCTAGAAATGGTCTAAACTAGACGAGATTTATATTTGGTTGTTACTAGTTGTTAAAATCCAAATTTGTTCATAAAAGTTATTCACATACAGAAAAAAAGTTCATAGATAATTATAATTATTTAAATTAAGACCTTTTCCCCCCTAAACTGGTTAAAAACATATTCTTAAAACAATCCGCATAAATACTTCAGCACAGTGGATAGAAATGAACATGCCTGCATGATGCCATATAGTAAAAATTCACAGATGAGTCTGCAAAAATAGCAAATAACCATGAAGTTCATAAAGCAGTGATGACTTCGTGAAATTCCACTGTCTGAGGTGAATATTTTGCTCTGCAGAAAAGGATTGCAAACTGCTGCAAAAAGTGTTCAAAATCACTGCAATATATATGTCAAGAAATAAATTACTCTGAAGTTTTCTGCCCTGCCCTGGTTTAAAGAGTTACATAAATCAGCAAATTTCTCACTTCCACTAAAATACTAATTAAAATAAAGCAAGAAGAACATTATCATTTTCCGTGGAAAACTTGCCCTGGCCTCAGATAGTTGCAATATTTCATAAAGCACAGTGACAATGCATATTGGAATTCACCAAGGCAATTAAATAAGGTATTACAGCTGTTCTCAAGTAGGAAAGATACCCAACCTTCAGAGTATCTGCTCACCGGTGGACATCTTTATGCATTGAGGGGTAAAATATCCTTTCACCACTGAAGAGACTCTTTACTTGACTTTCCCCGCGTTTTACAGTCAATTAATTATTACAGAGAATCACTATATGATTATTCCTTGCAGCTCCCTTGACAGAGAACTCCTATACCACAGCACAAGAGCTGGCATAGCTCAAATGGCATGAACAGATACAGAAAGGTATGTATGAGGTGCATTGAAGTCTACTCCATGGCTCAAAGCTGTCCTAAGGAATCAGAGAGCTACCACCACCAAGTGGAAAGTCTATTCCATTGGCTGTGCTGAGCTGGGACTTGTTTTCCAGTTAAAGGACATCACAAGTTTGGTCCAAAGTCCTCTGGGTTTAATGAAAGACACCAGTAGATTTTTGCTTGGGGTTGTGAAGGTTAATGCATAATAGAGAAAGGGATGGAAATACCTTATGATTCCTTCGTAGGATTGAAATCTCTTCCTGTGTTATATGGTAGAGATGTCCCTTATGTCACTGCCAGAATGCTGCCATCACCTTTTCCTTTCCTGACCTACTTCACATTCCTCTCTGTTCATCTTTGAGTCTCACAATTAAGTGTATTCCTGTCTATCATCACACTGATTTGCAAAAATCTGCAGAAGTCAAGGAAATGCTAGAACATGAACTCAACAGAGAGGAAAGGAATTGATGTTTCTGTGTCAAAAGTCAGCTTGCCCATTTCAGAAAACACTCTGCTGGATTTTATACTTTGAAAGAAGCTATGGCCCTCAGCTCAGATACGTACTCAGATCTCCTGATATCTCCACTGCTGAAACAGCACAAAATTGACAATGTGGAACATTCAGCTACAGCACTTCTGCTCCGGAGCTCAGGAACCTGTAGGGACCACGGCAAAGGTTCCCAGTCTGCAAAAGCTCTCAGGATTTGATACAGAAAAGCTCTTTCCCTGAAATCCATCTTTAAAGCAGGGCTGAGTGCTAAACATGAAAGGGTAGGAAGAACTCAGCACAGACGTATACATGCAAGCCACTACATTTACATTTAATCTAACCAGCCACAGAAGCTACATATGCTGTGTATGTTCACATTATACACAGCGGCTGACCAAAGTTGTACTTTATATTTCACATAAGAGTAACAGTTTACAAATCACAGGTGTGCTACAGCATCTGGTATGTATTTTAACTCATAGGAAGAAGACGGATGATCCAGTGTAAAGGGAATGTATAAAGCCTAAATTCAGTTTGAAGATATGCTATAATGGCTGTTGTAAAAGCAAAATCAGGTATTCTGGCAAACTAGGAATTAAAATGAAGTATTACAAGAGGTAACCATACTGCTCAATACCATTAACTCAATACCATGGGCATTTGTAAAGAGATTTGAGGCTCCAGAGTCCCAGTTTGCTAAAATGCTAAATAAAAGAAGCAGCTCTGCTTCTACCAAGACCTCTTTTATTTGTACTGTACCCACTTAATGAAGCATGAATTTTAATGTAGTCTGGCACTTGGATATATTTTTAGATTTTATTTTTGCATCTTTTGTACACAACTCAATTTCCAAGCTAGATGTGTTGCAGGGTGCTAAACCACACACGTTAAAAATCACCTTTTCATGTAAACTATCAGAGCACACATACAAAAGTTCATCCAAAGAAGAGGTCATTAGCACGGAAAACTGGTCTAACTCTGGATGCAAAGATAACTTCAAACATAAGATCTGCCAGTTCTTTAAGCTTTATTGACATAGGTATTTGCCAAAAGGTATATATTTTAATGGTAAGATTTTCAAGGTTACTTCTGTGTGTCTGCTGCATACACATCTGAGCTACATAAATCTTTGTGCATTACATAGAGTATTTGGACAGTACAACTTTATTATGAAGTTATCTAGAAATGATTGAAGTACTCTTTGATCATAAATATACAGCAGCAGCAGAGGCAGCCAAGGGTTCGCTTGGAAGGTAATAAGTATCATGTGGGAGACAGACTTTTGGAGAATTCATACACTATTTTCCACATTTCCTTGGTCCCTATACAGCTTCAGAGTAAAGGGAAGACAGGCACGTGGGATGGAAGGGACAATAAATGTTGCTATAGTTTACAAACCAAGCCTGTCCTCTGCAGCACTTCATTTCCATGTCATTTATCTTAAGGCAAATAATGACCTAATAAGTGATGGGTAAATATAATAATGCCAAAACTAAATTTAACACCAAATACTGTCATTCACTACAGCAAGATCAGAAGCAGTGCAAAGCATCTGATGAATGTTGCTCATAAAATTTTTCTCATCAACACATGCTCCCAGGAAGATGCCCAAGTGAGATAGTTAACTCAGTTCTGCACTACTGGACATACACGTACTTAATTATTCATTTTTTTCAGCAGAGGTCACACAGAACATGATACAGGCACCAGACTGTAGTAGATATGGTAGCAAACACAGTGCAACAGATGGCTCCTGACCCCAGGAGCCTGCAATGTGATTATAAAAGAGCAGAGCAAGACTGTACGCAGACATTTAGGGAAGCACAGGGATGATACAGGATAGGGCGTGAGGCATGGGTCTAGACAGACCCACAAGCTACATAAGCTGCTGTTGAGCTTGGAGAGTTTTTAAGGTGAGGCTTTAAGGAGGATGAGGATATGACCTTGCACCATTCCCAGGAATTTGTTTAAAATCTGAAGAATAATCTAAGAGAAAACCCCAAAACAGCTTCTAAAAATCTAAGTGGTCACCATCAGATGGCCTCATTAGCCAAATAAACATAGCAATGGCTATCCCAAAGCAGGCAAGGGTTAAAACAGGTTTGGGAATATCTTTTAAAACTCTGATTTAGCACTTATAATTAAATGGGTTCTGAGCCTATTTGAAACTTTAGGTCCTTTAAATAACATCACATTGAATAATGTCCAGTGCTTAAAACCCGTTACTGAGGATGGAATTACAATAGAAAAAGTATCTGCATCTCCTAGCTGGTTTCTTTTCACTTCACTTTATTTACACTATTTAGACTTAAATAAGCCTATGATATCAACTTTTTCCTGTTCAGAATTTCAACTAGATGCAAGACAGATCCTCTGCCCACAATTCAGAAACACTTTTAGATGCAACACATGGTGACATATCATTTCCTGATCCATTGGAGAGTTACTCAAGTCCTCTGCTATATTATGTGCTCTCTTCACTATCAAAGCAAACAAGTGACTTTATATCATGACAGTATTAAACCAAAATACACTGGACAAGCATGTTTTATTGTTAAAGGTTTGCAATTCCTTTTTCTTACAGTAATAAAATGCTTGGCAAACCTCAGATGAAAAGTGCTACAGGTGGGTTCAGAATTTATACTGTTGTGTACTTAATAATCTAGTTTTCATTTTAATGTGATAAGGATTAACTAAATGACTCCTCGTGTCTAATTTACCTAAAGGTATGGACATCCTTTCATCTCTGGATTGTGAAAGTCAACTCCGGTATTCACATCTTGCCTTTCCATACCCATGCTTAGTCACCTTGGTTGATACCGGGGTCCTTCAGAGCTCAGCAGCAAGCTTTGAGTTTAGGGACTATTTCTGTAGAGCCAGCGTGGATTAGTGTTTGCGCAATACACACTGAGCAGTGGTTTACACGGGAAGTAATACATGAAGGACCCAAGTTATGAAGCTGCCACTGGGAAATCTGCAACATGAATAGGACTAGAAAATCTAAATTAATAAGCCAATTAGAAGGTCTAGCATAAATTTTTCATAGAATTATTTTACCGCTACCGTGGCATGGCACTTTCCATACACTCTCCATCCTCTTCTTATAACATTATGCATAAGTTAGCCTCCACACGTTCCTAATTTCCGGGCACTCAAGTAAATGACGGATAATGAATATATTACCAGTATTATTGTTTTATATGTTACAGTGGTGGCAAAAGCTGAGCGCTAGTGATTAAATGTAGGAAATTAAAAGCTGCTGTCAACAGATTCTTTCTCTCTCTAAAGGTTTTATTTCTTCACCATTCTTGCTCTTGTTGCTTTAAGCAGGAAAAATGCTGTGGTAGTGATTTCTTTATTAGAAATGTCAATAGGGTCTGCCAAACTTTAATCAGCTCACTTGGCTGTTAGACCAGACTGGCATAAACTTTCTTTATGAAATAAATGCCTGCCTTATTAAGCCTACTATCAAAATACTGCAAATACCCCCAATATGTTGAATGCAGCATTATCTAACTATCATTTTGAATCTAAAATATGTTAATTCCCAGAGATGGAGAACTACTGCTGTCAGAGATTTCAGCCAGTGCTGGTGACCTTCAGAATTCAAACTCTCTTCTTGCTCGAATTTTAAATAATTGTGGTCAAGATCCTCCCCCTCCCCCCCTTCTATGTTTATACATTTAAAGCTCGTATGTCAACTAATTCAAAACCAGCTGTAGGTAACCTGTCAAGCAGCAACCTCTGAGAAAAGCTGAGAAAGTTGTCACTTCACAACTTTGAAGCTGACTGATCCGCTTTCTTACTGTGATCCCAGAGGTATTAATTCCTCAGTAAGAAAGTCTGCCACAATAGCCTGGCCTAGGACTTGACAGATTTACCTCCTATTGGTCACTCTGGAACCAGAGAAGAAATAGGGAGAAAATTTTCTTCTCTTTGTCTGTTCTGTATCACCACTGCTCAACAGCAGTGAAAGGAGAAACTGGAGAAAGCATGGGAAAAAAGGAGAAAGATTTCAATTCTATTTGGTCAAGATTGTTAAAGAAACTAATGATATATGTGCCTGACTGGGGACACCGTGTCTGAACTTTTTATCTGCTTCCCCGCTCCGCCAAAGATAATATTCAGGCATTTCCGAAAATCAGATCTCAGTTCAGTTTCTAATCTGCAAAATTCAAATTTGATGCAACCAAAATCACTACTCACCTTAGAATATCTTTGTCTTGTTCATCATAAGACCCTAAATTATTATAGTGCTCCAAGGCTGCCTGTCCAAATGACACTAGGCTCTGCAGCAGTCCAATCCAAAGCATGTATAAGTCTAGGGGAGCCTATTGACTTAGCTGGTGTTGTATCCATCCTTTTCTGTAAATTAGTGTTATCCTATAAAGCAATGGATGTCCCATGACTTAACCTAGCTAAAGATCCTTACCAGTATCTCTTGACAAAGTCCTTGTAGCCATGATTCCATAGCTTGCGTTTCATACTTGTTCTTCTTTCAATTTGTCCCCATCTTAACTTGAAACATGCTCTTAAATCCACACCTCCAATGGATTCATTTTAAATAAATATTTCAAGAAAGTATCATTGCTGAATTTCAAGCAAGTGTTCAAGTCCTACCTGACTAGTAAGATTTAAGACTAGAGATAAATACTTCAGTGAATCAGGAGCTAGGGAAGGGGTATAACGTGTGTTGTAGGTCAGCCTTATAGAGTTACGTTGCCAAGATGTGAAGATAGCAGCATAATAATTAGGCAAAAGCCACACTTCTAAAACTTCCTGTAGAGCAAAATGAGGTCTCTCTTGACTAACCATACCAGTCTGTGATACTCTGTGAAGGGCATTCACTCTTCTTTCTTTAGCTTTACCATAGTTTTATCTATTGCCTACAAGATGAATATTAGTTACACTGACTGATCTCCCACCTCCTCTTGTGCTGTAGCAAAAGTAATCAAGAGGAGACTAAATATGTGCATACTAATGAAATGCAACCAAATAAATGGTGCCAATGCTAACTGAAGTGATATGTTTTTCTATCCAAAGCGCCATAAAATATTTCAAAAAAAAAGAACAGAGCCCCAAACAGCTTGTGGGCCTTTCAATTTCTTTAAAACAAAACAACAGTGGCAGAGAGAAAGAGGTTGTGAATTTCACCATATAAAGTTTATTGTTTGAGACTGGGTTCCTTGAGGTCGAACTAAAAGAAGGAAATGCCATCTTTCAGCCTTGGTATATTCTTCCTAGCTACTCATTTCCTGCAAGACACTGAGAAGGAATCATGACAGATGACTCCTCTGCACTATCCGTTTGGCCCAGTTTTACAGCGGAGATCAGAAAATTTATTGGATTTTGTCTGAAAAAGAGACAGCATGTAATAACCCTTGTCTAGGAAGGATAAATAACATGCTGAGTGGAGGTAGAAAAGCACCTTATCTGTTAATTGTAAGGAAAACTGTAAAATCAATATGGGTATAACAGATCAGTCAAAGCAAGTTTCAAATTTCTGTTCAGGTGTGAGCAATGAAACCATGCCCGTTTCCAAGAAAGAGGTCACTCCTGTCATTTTCCATGTCGACAATGCACTGCTGGTTAGTCTTCTCTCCCACGTTTTCATTGTGTGGCTGTTTAATTTGTGTAATGACTTTTCTTTATTGTGTGCAGTGGTAGCAGCTAAGGCATCTCATGGAACTCAGGTGTGTTGATCCCTGGTTCCCTGGCATGTGCCAAAGCACTGGCTTACATACTTCTCTGTACTTGGGTTTTACAGAGAACTACTTCTTGTTTCGGGCAGCCAGCTGCAGGGCAGGGTGGGGGAAGAAGGAATAAAAACCCATCTCAATTCTTAAAAAATCTTATGCTCTTTGTTCAAAGCAACCAAAGCAGTAACATCTCCCTACCTCCTCTGTTTCCTCCTCTTTCACTTTCTCCCCAAAGAACCCCCAAACTCCAATGCAGCTGGATAACTTTGTTCCAAACCCCTCAAATTCAAGGGCACTGCTCGTTTCCACTGCTTGAAACTCCATTTAGCAATTTTCCACAGCAGACAAGTAGTTTAGTTCTTTCTCTGCAACTCTGCTAGCCCTAAGGCAAAGGAACTGCTATTGGTGGCCCCCAGAAAAGAGACGATCTGAGAGTGAACTTATTGCCCAAGGGATAGGTAGCATCACATTAAGTCACAACGTATTTTTCATATCATGTTACAAATTGATGTTTAATTGTGGCTCATTCAGTACTAAGCTCTCTAAACCAGATAGGGAACAGGAGAAAACATGAAGAATATACCATCAGAGTCATTAACGAGCTTCCAACACATATAGGAACGTAACAACGTAAGTGCTTACATCAGCAGCACATTTGCATTAAGACCTTGCAAAAGCTCCTGCAATTTTGGACAGGTAGAAAATGAGCACAAAGCTCACAGTGAGAATATGTACACTGAATTAATTCATTAAATGTTGTTTCTCTGACCAAAAAATGTTCACATGTTTTAATCTAATGCATCTAATACAGTTAATTACCTGACAAGGAATTTAGATACTGCCCCAAGAGAAGAGGAAGTAAAATATGACTATAAATGTGTGGAAATCACAACTTTTCTTACATATAAAAGATGTTTCCTTCATTAGTATTTATCTAAGAGAAGAGGGAGATTGTACAAATTCTAAATGAAACACTGGAGGCTATTCACACTGTCCTTTAAATAAAATTAAACACCCACTCAGAGCTATGGCAAACAAATTAATGTTACAAGTGAACACAGCAAAGTATTTTTTGAAGAGCTCTGTGTCTTGACCTACACAGAAGAAGGGGGTTTGGTTGGGTTTGGGGTGTGAGGGGGGGCAACTTTTTCCTATTCTGAAATTACCATTAATAAAAAAAATCAGACTAGCGGAGGTTTTCCTGGGGTTTTTAACTTTAAGTGTACGTTCCATTGGAATCTGCCCCACATGTACCAACATTTAACTTTTAAATTAAGTTTAGTAAAAACTGACTGTATGGTTAAAGTCACACACAGACCTGAATGCATAGACATTTTTTCAGGTGCATGCTAGATGCAGTTTCCATTTGCAAATTAGCCTAATCACAAAAATCAAAGCACATGGACTACCATTGATCCAAAGACTTTATGTGTGCCAAAACTGAAGAGCCATTAATATAGTCACAGTGATGATTAAGTAAAGAAAACATTTTAACTATTCTGTTTCTTCAATCATTCTGGGATGTAAAGCTGACCAAAGATAAACCCAATTAATTTAACAATAGCACTAATTATTCTTTTTGAAATGGAAAATTCCTGCATACACAATAGTCTTCAAAATTAAATGTCTTAATTCCTACTAACTGTGAGGTGGCACAAAATAATTCCTTTGACCCAGCTGCTGTTATTAAATTAATTACATGTCTGGTTTCTATTAAAGGGAGTTAGGGAAAAGTAAACAGATTCACTATAAATACCCTAACAAATAAAAAGGTATTAAAAAGGTAGGTGTACTTTTTCAGCCTCTGGGAAATAAAGGATTACTTTCCAAAGCATTGCTTCCAAAACTTGGCCCCTAAGTTTGAGCCATGTCTTGATGCCAGTCCATTACAGGGTCAAAGAAATACAGAATAGGATCCATGACAGACAAAAATGCTTGTTACGAAATTATTCCAAGCAAATGAAGAAACTCAGGGAATCATCTGCTGGTTTGACTCTAGGGAATAAAAATAACAGGCAAGGAAAACCAGTCCATTAGTTAGATTTCCCACATGGAACACGACAAGAAAAATGCTGCACTGGCTGCTGAGACACATTAACAGTTACCAAAACCATCTGTATTTCTGGTAGTGCCAGCACCTATATCATAAAATGTCCTCTCTCTCATTTCAAGTTTGCTACATTTCATAAAACAAAATTCAACATAATATTTTTTTAAATTCATTTTTCATTATGTTGCAAGCCAATCTTTCATTTATTTGCCTAAATTAGAGATTGCCTTTACTTAAACACTCTCTCCAGATAACAAGCACTAACCATTTTTGTTAGGTAATGTTTTCCCTTTCTTTCAGACCTTTTCCATCTGTTCAGTTGTTTGTTGACAGAGGAAACCAATTTCAAGGCAGACAGTAATACTGAACTGAATATATTTTTGCATTTTGTGTGGGGGGGGTTTGTTTCTTTTGTGTCTTCCCCAAATTATGTATTTGTCCAGCTATGGTCTAAAGGTAGCAAGAGAGCAGAGCTTTTTTGGATTTTTTGAATAATTCTCAAAAAATACTTTAATATAGAAATCTTGTTGTGGTTATATCTTTGGCACAACTCCATCACAAAGTAATAAGATTCGGTCTCACAATCCTTGTTCAAGCAAATTCACAATCAGACCAAAAGAGAACAAGACAACGAAGTCTTTTAAACTTTATATTTAACTGCCTCCTGTGTTTGTTCAATAAATGAGGACTCCAAAGTCAGCAAAGTAGCATCCCTATTAATAATAAGAGGACTTGTATGCACAAACCTCTCAACCATCTTCCTCTCTGAATTATGCTTCTCTTTTTTTACCCTCTTAGTCTACTAAATGTATAGACATCTTTGGCTTTATTTATAGAACATACAGCAACAGATCTGCATACGTAAAAAAAAAATAAAAGATACTAGCATTGTCCACTCTCGGCTATGAGGGACTCAATGAACCTTCCTACTCATAAGCAACAAGAACAGCCAGATGGTTCTGTTCTTTTTTAACTTGTTTTTCCCATGGAAGTAACCTTACAGAGGCAAATTTTCTCTCCATTTATCTGTCAGTCCCATCCTGACAGTGTCAGTGTCAACTCAACAAGAGATGTTGCCCACTTGTTTTGCGTGTGATGAAGGAACATGGGAAGAAGCTGGGAATTCTGGAAGAAGGATGTTGGCAATGTATGATACTAGCAGCACTGCAGAAGGGCATGAGGATGAAAAATTGTGGGACACAAATCTTTAACAAACAAAGTTTCTGAAGTTCTGCTGCTTACAGAAGGACCAGTTTACTTTTCAGAGGGAAAGTAAGCCACTGTGCTGTCACAGTTCTGATCTTAAAACATTATGAGTGAATCTTTCTCCAGGATGTGATTATTTGAGATGAAAAAGTCAAATTAGTGATTTTTCAATCCCAGAACCCACATTAGCACTCATTTTTGCTAAAATCATGCAAAACATGGTTTTTTGGATATCAGCAATATATTATTTCTATTTTCACCTGTGAACAAAAAGTTACAAAGTTCATTCTTTCCTGCTGTCCATTTTGCATTTAGCCAGTGATGTGAATTCCCCCCCACACACACACAGTAATGCTTTATCAGCTATGCTTTCCTGTTCTTCAAATGACTGAAAAATAGCACTGAACAAAATTTACTGTCTATCAACAAAACCAAGTTTGCTATTCAATTTCGGGGAATACTTTTCATGTAGTTCTTTCTCACTCTTCCCTTCCTAAGGCAAGTGTTTGGGAAAGCTTATTTTATAGGCTTCTTTGCCAGCCAGACATCTTAATCACATGGAATGTCTCAATTGCTGCTGGATCTTCTTTTATTTAGTTTTTATGATCCTCTAAAAGAATTTGAATGTTACCTTGTAAAACAAGAATTCCATGTTGCCAGGACAGGTGTTATACTTTCTGGCTTATGCATTCTGGTAGAAATCTGACAAAGGCACAGACAATATACATCAAGATCTATTCCAGTAACCTGTTAAAAATAGCACAGGAAATTTCCTCTTAATCTCATATTCAAATCATTTTGCAAAGTATTTGTGCAAAATGCATTATCGTTCAACTTGGCATGTTGACATCTGCACAGCATTTTAACCAGAACAACTTTTGATCTCTGCCTTTCAACCTAAGATTGAAAATATTTTATACTCCCACCCCTTTCAGTATGCCTAGTCTCCATGGAGACTAGAGGACTATCCCTTTTTTTTTTTTCCTTTTTTTTTTTTTTTTTTAATTGCCACCATGGCCATATGCCACTTGAGTGCAAATGCAGTGAAATTTTCATGGGCTTTCCACTCCATTTCAGTAGGATTATAGGTCAGTGAACCTTGAACAGGGAGAGCTAAATACGGTGCCTCCTGATAGACTATAAAAGCAAAGTTAACGTGTCTAAGGAAAAGATTCAGTGAAAACCAATAGTTAAGTGCAGGACTGTTAGACTTGCTACAGAATGATGTCCACTATATCTCTATATTTGTTTTTTATAAGCCTTCTATCCAAGGTTTTCAAAAGCTTTTATATACTCTAAGCATGTAATGCTTAATATTATCACCTCCGTCTTAGGATCTAGACAGTATTATTGTCCCCACTCTTACATGTGAAAAAACTAAGCCATGAATGTATCATCACTTGTCTAAGGTCACACCAAGTGTGATGCTGCTAATTTCCAGCTGCTCCTGGCAGGGCCATAGCCATTGACTCACTGTGTTCTCCGTACCCTCACGACTTACTGCGGCTCCTCCCCTCCTTCTGGCACTCACAGGGGATTTTCAATAAGCCATTTTGGGGAACTAAGACAATGTTTCTATACTGTTGGTTTCTGGCAGTTTAGATGCCTGCACTAGCTCCCTGTAAGGTCGGGCCACAAAGGAAAAGCAGAGGGAGAAGGAAGGTGCTCCCCCGTTCAGTAGGCACAGCCGTTAGCTCAGTTGAACCGTGACACCACATCCTCATGGCAAATCCAAGCTCAGTGCTTGAGTCCCAGCCCCTTTCCTCTAGCCTTAGCTAGTACATCTTGTCCTACAATCCATTGCACTGATCCTGTACATCTGACCAGTCCTTTCCTTTCCTAAACAGTCCGGTTTTCCTCATGTATTATTATTTAGCTACCTACCCATTCATCCATACTGCCTAACCCCAAATGATCACTGCTATTTTTTGCATGACAGTAGCACCTACAGAGACCAATCAATCAATTATCTTATAAGATCCAAGTATCACATTATAAGACATCTGTGCCTTGAATAGCTCACAGTTTTAATAAGGCAGACAAGGAATAGGAAGATTATCATACTTGTTTACAAATCTGCAGTTGTGGCATATAATTTCTTAACTTACTTAAGCTCTAAATAAGTTGTGGACACTGTGACCTGCATCATGCACAAGTATGTTAAGTCACCTGTGTTATAAATACAGCAATACTTTGGTAATTGAATATATACAATGAAAACAACTCAGCTTAGCTAATACCCCCTTTTTCCATTGGAAACAATTATGTTCAACAAACTCTCTGACAAAAGTATATATAAGGACCTCATTTTCCATTAAAACAACCTGCCTTCTCTGACTGGTGCAATGGGAACAGCATATGACACTGAATGCTGTCCCAAAATGCCTCACAAGGTTCAACAGTTGCTGTGGGCCAGGAGTCTTTTGTTATCATCTTGCATGCTTCTTTTTCTTGTCTTCATTTTAAAAACAATAAAAGAAAACATGAAAGAGTAAAAGCTAACAGTCTTGGCTCAATACCTTTTGTGAAATGAACCAAGAAGAGTTTGAAATTAAAATCACATTTTTCTATCAGGGAAAGACCCCAACACCAGAACATTTTCCTCCTCTCTGCCCTTCTTAACATATTAATTGGGGTTGTACTCTCAAGTGCTTGCAGAAATGCACAGAGGAAAAGCTATCGACTATGTGATTTTGAAGAGGGATGAGGTGGTAGTGCTTTGCTTTGTATACTGTATGTGAATCAACCGAGGATCTATATAGAAGAAGCAACGGGGCTGATCAATCTTTATTCCTAGACAATCAGGCAAAGCTGCATCTTCAAGTCCCTTTACTGACAGCTCATAAAACGATGGTATTGATCACGATGCCTAAATTTGTAGTTTTGACAATAAAAGCAATTTGTTTAGGGAGGGAAATAGCTGTATGAGGTGAATGCATGTGGTTTATTAACTTTCAAAAATAATTCTTCTGAGCAATAATGTGAAAGGTTAGACAGAACTTTTTAACCTTGAAGATTTGACTTCCATTTTCCCCACTAAGACATTTTCCTCTTGAGAAAATTTATATTTTATATTTTGAAGTCAAAGAGAAGCAAGCAAGTTGTGCCTCCATGCCACAGCTGATGTTTTTATGCTCTTCAAAGCAAACACTGTTACGTTCATCACGGTTCAGGTGGGCAGTGGGGTTCAGACAATATTAACCTCCAAAGGGCTCATTCTGTCTTATCTAGTCCTTACCCTTGCTGTAAGGCAGAATCAAGTACAGCTGTTATACCCAACAGGCATTTAACCAACCCCATGCTTCGCAAACTCCAAAAAAGCTGTACTTTACATCCTCCTGAGAAACTGAGGGAGGAGAAACAAATTTCCTGGTTGGAGATGTAAGCAAGAAACTTCCTCGCCCTCAGAGGAACAGGCACTGGTAATTACCACTGCTTGTCCTAACCCTGTACAACTCCTCTGCCCTGAACCTCTTCATCTAGGGGTCTCCGGAGTGACCCCAGCACATATGTTTTGGCCCATCTCAGCTAAGGCCAGTGGCTGTCCTTAAAGCAATACACTTTGACTGGGCCTGTATCTTTTCACAGTAGGTT
Source organism: Haliaeetus leucocephalus (assembly GCF_000737465.1). Taxonomy (NCBI): domain Eukaryota; kingdom Metazoa; phylum Chordata; class Aves; order Accipitriformes; family Accipitridae; genus Haliaeetus; species Haliaeetus leucocephalus. Next base: position 4,899,784 of record NW_010973238.1, on the reverse strand, counting down.
TATACTGAACCATGTTTTACCAGCTCTTAGCTTTGAGTGTGCTACAAGGAGACATGCATTTATAAATAAGGCTAATTCATGGAAAAATGTAGAGAGGATAAAAAGGGCAGCTGCACAGAGTAGTGAAGATGTTATTCAGATCAGGATGCAGCTGTAGCTCCTTGTTAAGCAGCCAGGTAGATGCAGTCCTTGGAACTGGGAGCATTGAACTATAGCACTCATGTTCTCTAGTGGAGAATATAGCCCAGCTCTAGTGGAGAGCACAGCCCTCCGAACAAACCACTACTGGCACTGAACAGGAGAGCCAAGAGCAACGGAAAGGTCTCCCTTGCATTCCAGTGAAAGGGAATTCTTGCATCCGGCTTTCAGAGCCACGGTTTTTAGCTTTTTCCCAGTTCCACATCCTGAACAGAGTATCTCACTGCCTGGCATCCCAGGCCTGCGGTCACAGGTGTCAGCTAAGACACAGCTCCTCAGGAGAGGTGCTACAGTTTGCTGTGTCTGTGCAGAGCCTGCCATGACAAGGTGGATCTCTGGACCCAATGTCCAACACACCGTGGCAGCTGCAAGGGCACACACCTCCCTGAGCTCCCACAGGCGTCTGGTGGTCGCTTCCATGAGTGTTCATTTACCCAGTTCCTTGTCTCCAGCCTTCCCAGCTGTGCTTGGGAAAGATGACACGACTGCAGGATTCCCTAGGACTATTTGCATTCCAGCAGAGCTTACCTGGCTCAGGAAGGGACCCCAGTGATAAAAAGCCTAGAAGATTTGGGATCACTTAAATTAAAACACAAAAGTAATTACTATTATTCTAGGTCATAGGCTACACTCACATAAATACAAAATCTATATTGTAGTTTCTGTCAAACAGCCCAGCATTAGTTTTCTAGCTTCACACCATTAACATTTTGGTTAGGCTTGTATAGCATTTTAGGCTGCTAATTCCCCCTTCCTCCCTTTAG
>NW_010973238.1:4839633-4895581 GCF_000737465.1 Haliaeetus leucocephalus | reverse complement strand
AGGATACAGCAAAGTGGAACCTTTACCGAACTCCAAATCCAGACAACCTTATTTTTGACAAAGGGCCCTTGCAACATTACAATACACTGTCAATTGTTATGCACTGAAGCCAGGTCTGCACTACAGAGGCAAGATTTTCTAGAAATTACATAAGCACGAAAAAGAAGCAGCTCCATGAGGATGGAGCAAGTAGAAGCTCGTTTCTTATAGAGCTGTCTCATGGTTGATTGACTCTTGCATCCAAGAAAGTACAAACTCTTATTGAAGATTTTTCCATAATTTGCTGTTGATAAGAACACAGCTGCCTGGGGACTCTCTAATATCTTTTTTCCTCTACTGCTTGTGTATTTTCATGAAACATATAAAAAAATAACCGTATCTGAGTCAGCTATGCTGCTGTCAATTTAAAACACACATGCACAGGCAGCATGGTAGCATAAGGCTCATTTCCTCGGAAAACCTGGCAAAAATCCCCCTATTTCCCCCAAAGAAAAAACAATGAAATCAGGAAAAATTGACCCAGCTATAGTCACTTGCTTTATTCACTTCATTAAAAATGACAAATGTAATCTTGAGTTAGCACATGTATAGTACTGCTAGCTGTATTTATGACATAAATAAGCATAAATTCTTTACTTTGGAAAAAAAAAAACATCATACACCTATTATTAGGGATGGATCTGCACAGCATGCTAAGGTACTTGAATATATATTTGCCTGTTGACATCTTTCTAAAATAGGAGGAATATTATAATGTTAAAAATAGAAAGCATGAATATCGTTGATGTATAAACAAAAAAGAAAGTAATATCCACAGAGTACAGAAACAGTATGTAAATGAAGACCTTACGTAGCTACAGAAAAGAGCTCTTTTTTTAGGAGAGAAAAGCTTGAAAAATTAACTTGACATCTTTATGCACATTTATTGAGATGTGGCTAGCACAGCACAAATTTCAGGTGAATTTAATCTACAATATATTGAAATTGTAATCACCTAATAATGCATACATATATGTGACTTAATTTGAATGATTTATTAGTCATAGAAATAATTCTTAAGGCTTGATATGCAGCTGTACTAATTTCTTTTCAAATTTCTACCTGGGCCTCCGGGGGGGGGAAAGCGGCAAAAGTTGTATGCACTTCTTTGGAACTACATCACATTTTTCTCTTGAAAGTTTCTGGAGTTTTCCAAATCCTCACAGCTCTAGGCTCAAGTTTTGTTGAAGACTGGGGGAATTCAAGCTGCTTATGGTCAGTGCCTTCACATCTACTTAATACCTCTCAGAGCAACCCTTTGCAATGACAATCGCTTCTACTGTAACAAAAAAGATACAGATTGTTGCATACCTACAATAATGTTAAATCCTTCCCAAGTACTATCCATAGAAAATCAAAAGCATTAAATTATTGTCTTAATTCTTCTTTCTAAGTCTCTACTATGTAAGACCTCCCTCTGCATTCCTTTTCTCCAGTTAACACCTTTCTCTAAAGTAACAGCACCCTTTAACAGAGCACATGACTCTGTTAACTTTAATGTCTTAGTTTTGTGACAATTAAGAGATATTCAGCAGAATAAATTAAAACTTGACATAGTAGACAGTTTGAGGTGTCCTTTAATCTTTTGGATGATTTTAAAAGTTCAGCGGGTTATTTCATTTAGAGATCAGACCAAAGCAACTCTCTCCTCTCCCTCCTCCTTTTCCTCTTGTAAAATAACTGTGACAGCCTGGAGAAATATTGTCTATCTTGGTTCCAGCCACTGTCCTGAAGGTGTAAAACTATAGATGAGTTCAATACAGCTTGTTTCATTGCTAATTTCAGAGGGCCTGTAGAGCTTCTTGTTCCCCTGGCTTAACAGACAAATTGACTTTCTAATTTTAGAACAGGAGAGTTCTGCATGCTCACAGACCAAATATGCTACTTTTCTGATGGATTTAAGTACAGATTTTTGCTTCTTAAAACCATAGCATCCGAGTGACTTAGAATTTGCCATGAAAAGTGGTATTTAGGAATGCTGCCCCACAGCCAGATGTTTAAACAACAATCTTCAGATTGCTTGTTCCTGGGAGATAACTGTTTAAAATCGCTCTGGTTAACCTTCCCTACAGCATGCCACACTGTAGCTGGTAATTGTCCTGATTTTAGAGAAAGACAGGAGGCAGGTCTTAACAGCCTATCTACTTTCACTGCAAGATTAGTGCCTCACAGCTTGGCCATGAGGTTCCTGCATGCTGCGGTACTGAACCTGACACCCACCCGTAGCATCATTAACCCTCCTGTCCTACCAGGAAAGCAGCGTTCCCTTCCTCCCCGCTAACCTACTGCCCAATTTCCCTCTTTGGCAGTGTTCTGGCAATGCTTTGTTAGCTCCCAGTATACATTTGCCCTGATAACGTCCCACCTGTGAGTCAGCTCTGCAGAAAAGGTAAAGACAGTAAGAGAAAACCAAACAAATGCTGAAACACATACAGTTTTATTCTGCTCGCAGGTAAGTGAATGGCTACATATCTGCCTTATTTCCCAGGAATCCCTCTCTTTGGCACATCAGCTAAAAGGAAGGCTCTAAAAGGTGGGAAAGGCAGATCATCCATAGCTCCAATACTACAGGACTAGGCAACCTGACCAAACAACACAGTATTAACGTCCATCGGTAAAATATTTCAGCTGTTACTACCAGAACTTTTAGCAGGATTTACAGACTAATCTAACTGGCAATATAGGGGAGGAAAAAAACAAAAAAAAAGGCATTTATTAAAACTACATTAAAAAAATGTTAGGGTTGCAAATCAAGCAATGTAATTTAGCCCTTCCTGTGTTTGCATTGCAAGGATCTCCATAATACACATATTGCTTTTTCTCTCCGTCTTCATCTAAATATTTGCTTTTGTTACTCTGCCCCTGGCACAATTCCTCCTTTTCCACTTTCAAAAGTTCCATTTATTGTATTTTTTTTGTTATGGAAAAATGAATACTCAGACTCTCAAGTGAAATGAGGACAAGAGCATCATCTTTCACCCCAGCCAGCAGATCTATATACACAGGATTGTGCTTGCCAGTAAATAATTCCCCTACCTAAGAGTTGTTTTCACCTGTCTGATAATTGTGCATTCTTTTATAACTTAATTCTTCTATAATTTCTATGTTTCTGACAGAAGCATCTGGATTATCATTAGCAGTTCATTAGGACTTTCTCAATGTGTTTACAAGTTGTGATTATAATTGTAGAGTTAAATCTTTATTTGTGGTTTATCCAAGAAGCGGAAGCAGCATTTCTTTTCATAAACAAGATTAATCCCGTAAACCCCTGAACAGGAGATATTTTGCTAGAGAGTTACATAAGCATAATGAGAGTGCCAAAACTAGAAACCTGAAGTAAAGAGCAAAAATACTGCTTTTACAAAGCAATTGCTGATTCCCACCATCTCAAGGGCTTGATCAGAAGCCTACATTTCTGAAAATGTGCATTTATCCCCATGCACTAGAGACAGCTAAATCTTTGATCATTTGCTGCTTAGAGCCACTGCAAACAAGATTTATTTTCATGTCGTTTATGAGGACAAAGTCTTGATTTTTTAATAAATAGTAATTTTTCATCAGGACATTGTAATTCTCTTTGAGACTCTTAAGGACTAAGTCAGGGCTTTATCTCACTAAAATATATAAAACAAATGTAGAATACACCCACAACCCCTCTCTTTCACAGAGTTCTTGGTATTGAATGTGCATAAAATGAAACCTGATTCAATCTATTAGAACTGAAAAAGAATTGCAATATAGACAGTATGTATGCACTGAGTGTGTATGTGTATCTCTAACGTAAAATAGAGATATCAGTGAGAGCATGGGAAAATATTATTTTGTGGGTTTGATAGCTACAAAAATAATTAAGACTATTCAAAATTATTTGTTTCACAGTCCTCCCTTTGGTAGCTAACAACCTTGCCAAAATGAAGCTACTCAGATACAAATTTTCATGTCAGGGATGTGTCTAGATTTAAACTTTTGGGGAAAACCAAGTTAAAATTGTAGCCATTTAGCCATGTGCAGTAGAATTTAGGAAAACAGCATTTTCTGTTCATATTAAAAGATGTTTATAACCGGAAAGAAACATTTAAAAAAATAGAAGAACATTATTATGTTGTTTATGCTTTCAGGTGAGGACTCAAAAATTGGCAAGGGACGTATCATTTGGATATTTGGATAAACTTTGGATTTTGCATCCAAAACACAAACCTGCACTTTGTTTTCCCTATAAAAATCTGCCCACATTCTCCCAAACCGTAAATCTCGGGGCGGGGCGAAGTTATTTTGAAAAACACATCATATAGAAACTTGTCAGAGTTTGTCTGCCAAGTTCTTCTCTGCCCATAATCCTATGGAAAAAATACCATGTGTTCATGTAAGAAAGACTGTTTTTAATGAATATGCATGAAAGATTAATTCTAAGATGTCCTAATTTCTGCAGCTTTTGAAAGCTTCTCTGTTAAGGATGTTGACAAATGCATAATGTATGTACAACATATAGAAAGCATTGTACATACATTATATTTATTAATTCTGTGATAATCCTAATATTTTATTATAGTCTTTTTTTTTGTCCTTTTCTATTTCTTTCGCTTTTTTTGCCTTAACTACTTCACACAAAGATCTGCATGTGTCTGTAAGAAAATTAATTGCTTCAACAATTAACAGGAAAATGCATCTCAGAGGAAATACTTCATAATCAATCTGTTTCCAGGTACAATATTTGCCACTTAGGAATAGATTAATTGGATTGAAAATTATTCAAGCTAATTATTTTCTTTCTAGTATAAGATTAAATGTAAGATTCAAATAAACTGAAAATGAAGAAGTTCCACTCAGCACTTTACATTCTGAGCTCACAGTGGTATGCCATGTACAATACAGTCCTATTTTCTAAGATGCTGCTCGTTCTGCAACTAGGGCTTGCTGAATGAGCATGTGGCACTGCATCGCAGTCAAGTTGGCCCATTTATCTCCACATGGCACTACTCTGTGCCACACAGACGTATATTTCTTGATCTCTTGGTGTGGCGGCCTTCATCTTTAATATGGGATAAGAGCACATCTGCACTTGTCAATGCTGCTATAAACAAACCTACGGAGACTGTGGTGCATTAAGGTATAGATGAAATGGGAATTATATAAATATCAGAAACAGATGCTTTGGGATTGATTTTACAGTTGATTTAGACAGGCTGTGTAAGAAATAGAAGAATCAAGTAATATAGTCTCACTTTCAGCAGTATAAATTGAATAGCTATCCTGTTCCACAGTCCCCATGCTGATGTTCACAAAACCAGGATTTAGGAAAGCTTCCAGTGACAAAAGACTTTAAAAAAAGATAATGTCTTGTCAACTTCGAAGGTAATTCTACAAGCGTTTCAGCTAAAGCTGAGGAAAAGGCAGGCATGGGTTCTTGCAATATGCCAGAGAAAAATTTCTGTCAGGAAAGGATGGAGACAGTAGCCATCCATTCAGCTAATTGCATGTTTGAATATTAGCTTTAGGTACTCCCTGAAACTAAGAATAATATTAAACACATTTACATAAATGCAGGCTATCCCTCAACTACCACCCTGACAATGAATTTCAACCACAGAGAGATCACAGCTGACCGATCCCTTCATCTTCTTTGTATCGTCAACATGAGTGCAGAATAAGTGGTAGAGAGGCTCTTTATCAAACAGTTACACTTCCTAGTGGATTGTGACTTTGAATCATGACCAGCCTAGGCCGGTCTTGTATCAAAGGCAAAATAACAGAGCTGTCAGTTACTCCAATTGTAAAGTGTACCTAAAATGAAATCATCTTTATACTTCTTGCATGGAAAAACTCTCAGGGTTCCTGACTAACAAATGGAAATGTGCTCTGTAATGATTCCTGTACTTTTCCAAAGAATCATGCAACAAGCCAATCCTCCTGGTTCCCTTATTTGCCATAGAAGGTATAGCCTGGTTCCCCACTCCTACACAGTCTAAAATGTAGTTTTGTCTAACTTCTTATGTAACATCTTCTCTATGCATTCCTATGCTCAATTTTATGTCAAACTATCATACGTAAAACACATGATTCATAAACTTACACAATGAGGATGGATCTCAAATTGAAAGATTCAGACTTTAACAGAGGTGGAAATTGAAAGTGTATTGAACATAAAAACAGCTCTATATAACACTGAAAATTTATACTCCAGATTACACCTTAGGCTGCAAAACATTTGCAGAAGATGGAGTGTGTTGGTAGAGGTGGAAGTACTGCTTGTTGTTGCAGATTACCATGCAGGGGGAGGAATGAATCACATTACACACTGCTTTCATGTAACCCAAAATATCCAGTGATCACACAGACAGCTCTGCCTATGGAATCTTACACCTCAGTTTTCCGTCCTGTTGCTGATTTTTACGTGTGTGTGTGTGTGTATGTATGGTGGAATCAATGATGTCCACAAAGACAAGGCATCCTATTATCCTAACAAAGCCCAATTTCTTCTATTGGTATGGAAGTCAATAGAAACTCTTCAAAAAGAGGTCTAAGACACACTACCAGTTCTAGAGAACTCTATAGAAACTCCTGGGAGGGAAGGTTTTTCCTGACTAGAAAAAAAAAGAAAGCAGGCTTTGGTGCAAGTTGACTCTCAAGAGACTACTAACACACAAGGAGAAGATCTCCATTTAACTCCTGCTCTGTCACACTTCCCACATGACCCAGGGCAAGTTATTAAGGCTTGTGCAGTTATAGGGGGTTGTAAAACAACACACCACTGACTTTTGCATTGTCTGAGTGCTTAGGTCAGTGCAGCTCCCTGCTCAGCGTATCGATGTATATGGAGCTCATCCTAAGCTTAGCTGTGTAACCCCATTTCACTGCATGCACATACACCCTAACAGGTGGTGATGCGTATTAGTGTCAGAACCGTCCTTAAAGTCTAGCCCATGTCTCTCTGTGCCTCTATGCAGCTGGGGCAGCAGCCCTATCTTACCCCATTAGAGGTGGTTAAAAGGCCAAGAGCTGACCAAGGTGAAATAATTAGAGGATGAGTTATAACTGCCTCATCAGTTCATATAAACCACCCATAGATCTTTAATACTGCAATCCTAGCTTGTTCATGTCATCAGTAAATGTATACATTAAGAGTTGAAGCTGTAAAATAACTCAAATGCCCAGTGAACTTCAGCCTTGTACTTGCAGTTGGAATTTACTTAGGATTAGTTTTACGATTTATATGGATGGTGGATTGTACTACATAATTCTGTTAACCTTCTGATCCGCACTGTGCTGTATGTTGACTTATCTGTGATACCTAGATTTAATGACTTTTTTCATCCAAAAAATGGGAATCCCCATGCTTCAACAGCAAGAGGCATATTTTCAGCCTCAGCTATATTTTAAGTCATCCGCTCTCTCAGTAATTAGTAGTACTTCTTACAAGATTTCCTCCAAGGAAAAGAAAATCAACAGCACCATTAGAGCTACTTTCACAAGACACACTTTTTCATTTAATAATAGATTTTTAATAGACAGGAGATTACTCACTTGCTCTCTCTTTTGTAATAGGTAGCACACTGTTTTTGTCCCACTGGAATTGTTATTTTGAGCCTTGGGGCTACTAAAGGTTTAAGGACTACAGCGCTAAGTACCACAAAGAGCAAGCATGATGATGATGAATCCTTAAGGTTCTTAAGGGACATCGTTCCTCCTCAAGTTTAAAATTATATTTATCACACTGGATAACACCAGGGTAAAAACAAAGACACTAAATATGCATGAGGTTATCCAGACTGTTGGAAATGTCCCTTAGCTACTTCAACACAATACAGAAATAAAGGCATCTCCTCTACAAGGAAGGTGGCAGAAATACCCTTTAAACACCTGCATATCACTGAAGGAGAAAGAGAGGAGAGAGGACAAAAAACCCCAATGTATCTGTGAATGATTTGCCCTCTCTGTAACTGACTTCAGTCAGCAAATTACTTAGGCCTAGATTGTTTCCCTCAAATTATTTGATTCCCAGTTCTGCATGCCAAGAACTCTCAATGAAAGGGGATTAAACACCTAACGTTATTTGTTGTTCACAGATTTTACAGAGGCAGATCATTTAATCTGAACAATTACAGTATCTTCAGAAGACTCCCTCTAGACAATTCCTGGCATTTTAGCAAAGTCATGCTGATCATTGTGCTATAGAACCTCATTTTATAGACGGTACTATATATCAAAGAAAACAAGCCTAATTACAAGCACGTCATAGACTGCTTTGTGTCTTGAGAACTTCCTGAAATGCCAAAAATGTAACTCTGCCTGCTCCCATGTAAGCATTATAATACAGTCTCTAGTAACATGAGCACAGGAATCATCAGAATTTCTCCCAGGACTTCTCAGGTTCATCCAACAAACCTCCACCTTTTGAGCTATCACAATAACTGTTGATGATAGCATACCTTTTCTCAAATTCCTAGCTAAGCTCATGAGCAAGGGAATACCGAGTACCTGTTATACATTCAATTTTGGTATCATTAGGGAACCTCACATGTGCAGTACTTATTGGATCCTTGCTTTCCATGATTACTTCTGTACATAAAATAAAAATCAATAAAATTCAGTCCAAAAATACAAAGGGGATAAACCCCCCCTGCTTTCAGACGTCCTAGGACAGGAAATTAAATTCATCCTTCCTTACAAGCATGCTTCCTGCAGCCAAAATTCCTTCTGTTCAAAGCTCTACCCTGGGGTCACAGCTGAAACAAGTTGGGAGAGGTTATCCTGATGCTAGCATATGTGAAACATGGAACTGGTCCAACTCAAATTAAGAAACATTTTCTCAGGTTGTCTTCTGCTGTGACATTGTAGAGGATACAGAATTTCTTTCCAGGGTTTCTGGATATACAAAGGTGGATGGCCTGTAATGGACAGAAGCGTTGGATAAGGCGTCTACACTGAAGATGGTGGACAGTCTGTGAACAGCCACTGGCCTGTGACCAGTCAGGCGATTAGGACAGCAGTCTGCAGTCACTACTGTCTGTAATTATTCATTGGACTTATTTTCCACCTGGGATAGACTGTCACAAAAGCAGAGCCAAATATAATAATGCGCTAGAAAATGACCACAGATTCTAGGACAAATTAGGCCTAGCGCAAAACCCTCTCAAATTAACATGATGTCTTTATCAGTTTATTGTATTTTCTCCCACTTTTTATCATTATTCCTACACATGCAATGAGAGCTGACAGTTGATAACTCCAGCTCTCCCTGGGGTCTGTAGTGAGCTGGCATAAATGTGACAGTGATCCCAACTCCCTGCTTCAAGAATTCAAGTCCTGGAAAACCTGCAGACCCTGAGCTGCCACTGAAAAAAGTGGCCCCTGTCCCTGATCCCTTTTGACCCCACTGCAACCTCTAGAAGCTAAGGGTGCAATATGTACTAGGTCAAAGTGGCTAGTAACTAAAGCTTCAACTACTCTTTTCAGTTACTTCTAGGGAGGGCGGGAGCAGTAAAGATCAGGAGAAAACAGTCACCATATCAATGTATTATGGAAACATGCAGTGCTTTTCAAGGATATTCTTCACCTTGCACTGCTAAAACCATATAAATCAACAATCAGCTGCACTGCAGTAAATCCTGCCTCTGCCCTAAAACTTTTTGGCATATTTTTATTCATTGCACTTGACCACAAAGTTCAATAAAAGCCCTTATACTATCTCTGTGCTTATCATGTACCCTTCTAAAGAGGTAGTGCCTGACTTTCTCCCATTCAGCACAAAAAATCCTACAGGTGATGGAGGTATAAAAAGGTACGGGCACTACTGATAATCTCCTTTACTTCCCTGACTATTCAGTCCTGTTGTGAACTGTTAAGCCACGTCAAGTTACATTTCAGTGGTACTTCACCATTTCCATCAGGAGATAGTAAATGCTATATAACTGTATGTTATTATTTCAAAAGGATAATCCCTGAATGAGGGAATTATATTTTATTTTATTTTTCTGAACTGCTTCAAAAGACAGCGTCAGGAATTCGATGCTAATTGTCATTTTTCCCGTTTCCAATAACATTAGGCTCACAAACAAAAGAACACAGGAGTAGCCTTCCTCTTTAAGGAGAGCCCTAAAATTCAGCTGAGATTAAAGGGAATCTTCTTCATAATGACAGCTGAATTGCCCTGTGGTATCTCCTTCATGTAAACGTCAGAGATATAGGAACACAGTCCACCTCTATGATGCCAGAAGGCTATCTACATGCCTTTGAAGTGCTTTCCCACACTCTTTTTGTTTTTAGATGAATGAGTCTCTTTCAAACAAATGGGTGAAAGTGTTGGCTAATAATGCCTTTATCTAATAGTTGTTGGTTAATATTTCATCCTTCTTTGGATTTGTTTCAAGATGATAACCATAAACCTTTTTTCTGGTATATTAGCACTGAGTAGGATGCTAGAGAGACATTCTCCATTTCTTGATAAATAAAATAGTTTTCTTTTTAAAAAATGAAAAACATGGTCAATATGTAAAAAAATTATGCACGGTCCATACAAATTTATTTTGCCTCAACATCTCAAAAGATTCTCTCTCAGAGGGCACATTTAAATTTTAAAATGAGAAATAGAAGCTTGTGACTAAATGCTTTCAAAGGGTGGAATGTAGACATGACTTCTGAGATGTTTAGTACTTTCACGTCATCACAACATATAAACTCTTAGAAGCCTGGAAGTTTCAAATAACACAGGAAGGCAAAAGAAAAACCCAAATGGTACACAGTAGGAAACTCTAAAGCTACCCAGGATAAATATGTTTACAGCTAATCATTACCCATATGCCTCGGAAGTATAAATGGAGTTAAACTCTGGTATTTCAGAATCAAATTAACATATTATATCTGCCTGATAATACATAACTTAACGTATTATATCAGCATCAGTGATGCTGAGTGAATAGCCAGTTTTTTAGGGCTGAATAATTATTCTCAGAAAGTAATTTTGGAACCACATAAAAGATACCTCTCTTCTTCCTTCCCTCCTGCCCACCCACTCCAAAATAAAAACAGTATTAAAAGGAACAGGAAAATCTTTTGCTCAGAATTCACATATCACTTCGTACTTTGAAGAAGAAAAAAACAAACAAATAATCTCTTGGGTTGCCATAAAAATACCCAAACATACACCGTAACCCAACCCTTTACCCACTCCGCCCATCCAGCTTTTTTAATATCATATTTTAATATAACCCATCTGAAAGCATGTATGATTTCTAAAGTCTTTTTCTTGCTTTTGTTTCATCATGATAAACTGAAGTAATGTGATTCACACATGATGTGATGGGACAAAATACACTGGAAATTCTTTTTGCTACATCATGCATCTTTTCTGTAATTCCATTGGGTAGAAAATTTTCTTTCCAAGCAATAATATACCTCTAGCTGATAAAGTCATACGAGCACATGAATAGCAAGGGAAAAAAAAATAATGGTGATCTTAAACAAAAAACTCCTTTTATGAAGCATTTTGATGAACACTAGCAAGAGACATAATGTAATTATTGTGGCTATTAGGCTGTTATTTATGTCAAATTTGTTGCTTTTGTTGCTTCAGAAATATTTTAGGATTATAGAACTCTTGAGAGTCTATCAAATGTACTGGCAGATGCAACAAGTAAGAGAATGAGGCAATAACTCACTGCTGTTACAACATGAAAACTAAATGTTAAATAACTAGATCTGAAAATGAGAAATATAGGGCACTAAGGATAAGATATAAATGTAATAAAGTATCGTGTAGGAAAATCAAAGGCAATGCTGCCATATGTTTTCCTGTGGCCTGTTATTATCTAATATCAAGTTAATTTCTTGTATGATAAAAGTGTTAAGAAAATTAAGCATTTAAATATGGTATCATGAAAAAAATGAGTCATGCAGGAACAAATGAAGGCTATAGCGCAGAAAATACTGTCAATTGTCTCTTAATGTGTCAATATTATCACAGACTGATTCAGTCACTCATAGTTCAAAATGAAGATAAGTTTCTCTACTAACAGTAGGACCAGCCCAGCTTCTGGTTTCAGGTAGCGTAAGCCAATAAATCCTTCGATGCTACAGAACTTAACCCAAAAGTACAAGTGGAAAGGTATCAGAAGAAATGCTACCTTTGTAACGTTTCCAACAATAACAATAGAGAAACGGAAATTACTGAGCAAAGCTTATCCATGATATAGTTCAAACACATTTGGAGATAAAGCATTAAATGGTCATATCCAGACATTAAGGTCCTACTCAGAGATGGCCAAGCTTTGTCTACAATTATTTTGCATTTGCTTGGATCAATGGCCTCAGTCCTGCCATAAGCACAGAGAACAATAATGTATTCTCCAACAGAATAACAAACATTTGTACCCAAAAATATGAACATGAATAAAATATTCTAAGAGGGTCATGACACCCATTATTATCGTATCAGAACATCTTGCTTAGTGTCTCCAAAGCAGCTATGGATACAAGAAAGTGCTATCAATCGTGTTTTGCAGTAGAGGAAAATCCAATAAATCCGCATCTTTAGCCACCGCAATAATTTTCCAACCCCATCCCACCTGGCATGCTTCCAGTCCAACAGGAAGCATGGCAGAAGAACAGACAGGAATACAGAACTTCCACTTTTGCTTATTCTTCTTCTCAATCATCACTAGCACAGCAGAGATGCTCACTTTCAGGTACAATGAGAAACAGCAGTAACCCAAGAAAACATTCCAAAAATGCAGAACTCCTTTAATCTCATCTTTCTATTCTATTCACTTCATTACAGGAGGAATTAAGAAAAAGAGAGACCAGGCAGCTTTCAAAGGAAAGAAGTAAAGATGACACATATTAGGATGTATCTCCCTGATTTAATCAGTGTTTAAGTGTTTCCCAAGTCACATTTCTGAGTCACTGATTAGTTCCCATCACACCATTTTCTATTGGTTTTTTAGTCATCTGCATGACAATAGAGATGGAAGATAGATGATTCACAAAGAAGAACAGAAGTGCCGTACAGATGCTACAAGTAGTAAGCCCATCTAATAATCTCATGGGTCAGGATTTAGAGTGTTACAAAATTATTATTGCCCAAGAATGAAATCAGAAGAATTGGGGAGAACTTTATAATTGCTTCACCATTAATCTGGAACACTGTCACAAGCCCATAATAAGCAAGGCACTGAGAACTTCAAATCATATTTGACAGATGGGCTTAATTAGTTATTCTCACACAGACTCATAATATTTGCTGTTAATATTCAGTCTAAAACACCCTGCTGGCTGTGATAATATTTATATGTTAATCCTGTTACCATAAGCTTTCAGCGCCAAAACCTCTCCAAATAAAATGACTGATATATTTCAAACTTCCATAAATAAATGCTCAGGCATCCTGGTTAAGTTTGTCACTTGCACAAGTGCCTCCTTAATCCGCGAAATTACACCTGTCACAGTAAGTTAGCTTTATTAACACTATTTTCTGATCCATGTAAAACTATCAGAAACACAAAGGCATTGAATCTTCAGTTAATTAACATTGCCACCTTTGCATTCATGTGATCAGATCTCTGGTTTTTAAGAGTAATTAAACAATATGCAAACGGAGTTTGTCGAATTTCTAAATAAACTATGGAGGCAAACAATTTGGTAAGAGACATCAATATTTAGCTGTTATCCATTGTACATATTTAGTGACATCAAACATGTTTAGATAAGGAAAAAAGTGTTTCCCCCAAAACATTGAACACACTCTCTTCCCCCATATAATGCTTGATCTTACTTCTTAAAATGAATAGCAAACCAGATATGACTAAATTTAATGAGGAAAATAACATACTGAATAATATATTGAAAATATTTCGCATTTGTTTACAAAAAATGAGGAAGAAGTTCTCAAAAGTGAAAAAAACACAAAATCTCAACTGAGAACTCAGATGGAATAAGTCAAACCAGAAGTTATATAAGATTTACACATATACCTTGTCTTCACTTGATTTTCTTTCCAGTAAAATCTAATATGTATATGTACTCACGTTTCTTTTAATAAATGTGAAGCAATGCTTATACTCGGCATGTGAAAGTACACAGAATCCACAACCACTGCATGAAAGGTGACATAATTTATTTTTTTGTGTACAAGGGGTCATTTTGAAGGCTTGCCGCTGAATGATGAATAGTAAAGGGAAGTAAGTTGCCAAGCTTCAATTCTCCCACGAGGTTGCATTATATTTTCCTGATGAGGAAGAGAAATCAGGCAAATGCACTGTATGGATCCAACAAGATAAAGTGTGATGGAAAACTCATCGTTGAAATAATCTTTGATTTTGATCCAATGCCCATTTCAGTCAATGAAAATAGTCACACTGTCTTCAAACAGCTTTGAACTGGGGTTTTAAAGAATGTGTCTGACAGATCATGCTAGACAGTAGGAAGTTCTGATCTTGGCATATATACACATTGCTTCTTTGACCAATAAAATTCAGTCAGGTACAAGACAATATATGGTTTAGATGAGAAAATTCAGGATACTATAGCAGAGAAATTGTGTAGAATCTGAGTTATAATAAAGAGAAAGTGCTTTATGTTATGATTATGACGGGAAATTCTTCCCTTCCTTTTTTTCATATACCCAGTTTGCAAAGACAAGAAACTTCCTAGTTATTAAGCTCAGACAGTATTTATTTAAAAATTCTAAACCACATAATAAATCCCCAAAGCCTATAAGATTTTGTAAAATTTCAGAGAACAGCAGAGAACTTCCATGTTATATGGCAAGTTTTCTAACAGCAATGCCAAACACAATACATTGCTGGCAGTCAGATCCTTATAAATATGCACTTGACATACACTTCCATAAAAAATGAACAAGCAGCAGCAAATGATATAAAAATGTATTCATTAAAGCAATCAGTTGTGATTAGAAAAGGGACATCCACCTGCCAGATGAAGGCTGTTTAAGACAGGTAGGTCAGTGTCCTATGTAAGTTGTTGTACAATGGGAATGGAAAATAGAAAATCTATTCCCTTCTGCAGATTAAAAATTCATATAAATCTCACCAACAAAAATGTGGGTTTGATACCAGGAGTATGTTTTAGTTTCCTTTGGATTAAAAAAAAAAAAAAAAAATCACCAAAAAACCCCCAAGCAAAAATAAAAAACCCAACCAAGAAACCCCACCACAAACAGCCCTGTAACTACCCCCTGCTATAATGGCTGGCAGCAAATAATTTGAAGAGATTTAACCAGTCACAACTGAATTCTAAGATATGAAACATGTTCTTCTAAATACTCTGTGAAAGCAATATTTCCTGCTAGTTTTAACTTCCTTTGAGTATTAGGATTGAATAACATATTGTTCAAGATGTATGTGGTAGAATTAGCAACGAACTACAAAATAAAGACAGCCACAGCTTTTCCAAAAGCATTTTCATCATGCGCTGTAATAAAACTTACTAAAATCATGGCAAAATGCTTTGAAAAGGAAAACCAGCCGTTAGTTATTAAAAGATAGACTGCTGGAAATGACCTACCTGTTTTCAGAGGCAGCAGATTTCCTCTGGCAAACAATAACAGCTGGTGCGTATTTCCCAGTATAATCCATGCTCTCTCTGATGTCCCATAAGTATGGGCTGCTGGCTCTTACACTGAAAATGTTCACACCTTTCTTCACCTTTGCCCTAGGAGGAAAAAGAGGATATTTCACCAATTAGATAAAAAATGTCAGCTCGATCTGTTACTTATTTCTTCATTATTTTCTCATTACTGCCCCACAGAAAATGCTACCACTCATTAGAGTTCAACAGTATTACAAGGAAAAGTGATGAGAGAATTAAGAATTCCATGTTTTGAAGAAATTATATCAAGATAGAAATCTTATTGAACTAACAGTAATTACAGCTTTAGTCATAGCTAAATTGCAGAGTAGATATGTTCTGGAGCACGCTCCTCACCCCTGCTCTTCCATTATCCACACTGTGGGCACCGCTGAGAACGTTAAGGCTCTCTTGTGACTAGAAGTTATTGTATCGTAGAGGAAAGTATCATTTTTGTCACAAAAGAAGTCAGGTTGTTGCTGGGGCTTATATCTGGAGTGAGGACCCCTTGCTAGGTCTCATCTTACAAGCAAAAATCTACTTTTTCTTTTCCTGCCTCCCCAGATTACTCAAAGATGACATTTCATATCTTTGCTCCAATTTTCATCATCTTTCTGAGTCCATGACATTTCTTCATTTTCTTTTAATATTGTTGGGTTTAACTGTTCTATCAGCTCTGATCCTAAAAATACTTAGAAATACTCTTATTTTTCCACAAGCAACTAGTTCCTTTGGAAATCTGTTTCTATATATCAGGTTAAAAAATAGGAAAAGCCGTATGACAAAGCATTACGGTCATGACAACTGGACTGGCTTCTACTGAGAATTACTTTCTGGTCCTCATGTGTTAGCATAATACTTCTGGTTCTGAATAACCAGTGGAGAACAACAACGATATATATGTATTTTTAAATATTTGTTTTATGTCCTCTTAGGAGGTGTTGCATTCCTTAATTCTTTCTCTCCCTTTCTTTAATTAAATATCTAAATTTTAATCTTAAGACACTACTGAATTAGTCCACAGCTATATAACTTTGGCCAATTTACTGAATTAGGAGTTTCTGGTGTTGTTAACTTTTGGTTTCTGAATGTGTTTACAAAAACAAGAAGTCCATTGTGGTCAAACAGCCTCATATATGAGCTGTCAGGAAATGACAGTTTAATTATATTTGCTTAAAATCTCATACACAAAATCCATTCAGTGTTATGGCAAGTTCTCCATTCTGGGCAAAAAACCAAAAAGGTATGTGATTTTTTGTATAAACAGCTGCTGCCATGCAGAGATGCTAACATCAGTAAAACAAGCACTACCAGCTCTGCCTCCGCATGAAATTACCTGTGAAATCTTTGAAGGACAACATCCACACAGAAGTTTTCAGAATAAAAAGCCAAAGGATTCCTTCAACTGTCTTGGACAAAAAGGATTATCTCAGTTCTCCTACTACTAACTCAATAGCAGTGCCTGTGATTTCCTTAGCACACCCGGAAGATTTAATACATGAAGGCTGCCAATTTGTGTTCAAGTTCTTCTATGCTAATTTCACAACATGTATTTTAAGTAGGTGCAGTTACTGCTCCTAGACTACAAACATTCCTCAGGATCAACGGTCAAAGAAGAGTGGAAATTAAACTGCATTCCTGGCATCTTAGAGAAAGAGAGGGAGACAGAAAAAGGCCAGACAATCTGGATGAAACATTTTTCAGCATATGTCTTTAGCTATTCCTAGTGACCAGCATCTGGTCCCACCTTTCTGTTCCACATCAAGAAAGGAAAGCTGCTGGGTGTCACCTAAGACCCGTGATAGAAAAGTAGTCTCCACTTCACAGGGAAGTGAGGGTGGCTCAGATCTTTCCAAGTTAACCTGGCTATGATTAAGAAGCTCATACCCACCCTTCCCGCTCTCTAATGTGGTCACTGTCTCTCCAGTAGTTGATGACGGCTGATAAGAAGGTGCTGGTGTGGGATTTGGGCCACCAAATTGTGTTTGAAAAGGCAACTGTCTCGACGGAGCCAATTCGCTGTGCTTGGCTCCAGCACAGGACAGTAGCTAAATCACTCACAGCCAGAGACTGCTTGCAAGGATGCGAGTGAGTGGCTGGTTTCACGTCACAAAACCACACATCCCTGGAGCTTGTGCTGTGTGGAAGCTTACCTCTGTGTAAGGTTCACCCGTCAGGTCTGCCACGCAGGTCTAATAAACCATTGGTGTAGTGCAGTATATTTGATCAGTAACCGATTGCTGCCCCCACCGTCTGCGCACGCCAATGAGTATGCCTAAGATTTCTCTGTGTTGTGGAGCCTCCCTGGGACACGTGAAGGAACTCTGATCCTGCTGTGAGACGTCTGGACTAAATGTAAAGATACTAAAACTTTGACTTCTCCTGGACAAGATTTCGGGTTGGGGGGAAGGGTATGTGTCCTGGAAACCCAAGCAGACAGTAGCCTTACAGAAAAGAAACCATTTTCCCATGACTGGAGGTTAAGAGCAATTACTATGTCACAATTGCTACCTAAAAACACACAACAGATTATATTGACTGTACAACAGCTATGTTTTTTGAATGGTTTATTTACAAAACTGGTAGGGAATCAAGAAAAAAGCAGCCTTAGACGATAGCATAGTCTAACTTGCTCTGCTGGCACAGTATGCAATAACTTTACTGCGGTTGAGAAAGCTGTGCAGGGTCTCAGTACTGCTAGGTAAACACACACTGAATATATTTCTCACTTATTTTTTAAAAAGCATTAAAAAACAGATTAAAAGAAGCGTACAAACACAGACACATAACTGATACCATCATCTGATTTTCTGTCTGCATTCCTTTAACTGCCAGAGCAATGAGGTAAACCAGAAAAACGGACACAAAACCAGCAAGGCAAGCTGATTTTGTTTATCCTTGACATTCACTTTACCCAATGACAAACTGCCATCCTGCACTAATTTCTGATGTTTCAAAACAAATGCAGATCCTTATATACACTCCTTGGGGTAATTGCAGACTATGGATCAGGATTTCTTAGGAGAGTTTCTGCTAAGGTCTAATTTAGTCATGTATTAAAAGCCCCAAACCCCTAATTTTACTGAAAACAATAACACAAGATTGTTGTTTTCTACAGAATTAGAGGTTAGGAACTCTTTTTGAAGAATCAGTTAAATATAATTCTATAATTAGCACAAAACCTTCAATTCCATGATCCCAGGAAATGCTTTTTCTTCCAGTATGTCTCAATACTGTGTTTGCCAGTGTTGGGGAATTGCAGAATTTTATTCACCCAATTTACAATGGCAGTAGCACTTTGCAATTACCAAAGAATGACCTGGATGAAACAGGGTTAATAATAACTGAAGGTATGTTATTTGTCAACAGATAAAACTGAAGATACCTGAGGTGAAAACACTGTAACTGCTGTCAGGGCTCAATTACTTTCTTGCAAATCTGCTTTATTGAATTGCCTGGCTGTCACAGGGCAAGCTGCGTCTTTGACCCTTCAGTTGCTCTTGAGAGTACTCATGAGACAGCCTCTTGGTTCAGCCACAGTTCAGCCTACTAAGATTTCTCAACTGCAATACACAAATAGGTGTATGACAAAGCTTTTTCGTATATTTGCTCACAGTTAACAGTCTAAGTACAACAGACTGTACCTTTGCTTAAAACGCTGTGGTGGGGCAGCAGCAGGTAAAGTTTGAGTATTTTGTGCCCATCACTTCACTTTGGGCCAGATTCTACTTTGGAAGAGGGGAGGAAAGAAAGGACTTATTAAACATTTCGATCATGGTTGGTTTTGGGTGGCTGGCTTTTTTCAAACAAGGAGCCTTCCCAACTAAACACTTTCATAGGTATTTCTACAAGCTGTTATTTACCTCTGGATCACTGCTCACAGCGCAGCACATCAGTTACTGAGACTCCTAAGTAGCTCACCCCTTGCACCAAATCAATCATGGCAAACAAAGCCCTTGGGAGTCCTCAATCCCTGAAAACCCATCAGTGCTGACAGGGTACAAATCAGGGGAAGGGAGAAAGAAAAAAAACATAGAAGGGACTCCCAGAATCAATACATCATACCTGAAATCAAGGAAATACATCTCCTAAGTGCATAAAGATAGCGATTCCCAATTCTGTCTCATGACCTACTAAACACTATGTTTACTATAGTGATAAAAGAGGCTTCAACTTGACCAATTAAAATGCAGGCAACATCCTCTCCCATTTATCAAAGCGTCTGTTTTAGCATCTCCCAGTTTTTGCAGTTTACAACCAGTTAGCGCTTAGCTTTCAGCCCATGTCATTACTGCAGGCTGGTAATGGCTGTGAAATTGTTACTTAAGTGTTGTATAAAGTAGAACAGCTGGCTGGTGAAAAATAACAGCATTACAGCACGTGTGCTCCTAAATGCCATAGTACAATGTCAACAAAGCGTCTGGTTTGAAGCACCACGGGGGATGGAAAGAGAGAGCGAGAGCACACACGCGCAAATTCACCCTCAAGAGGTGCAAGAGATCAAAGACAAGGAGCGTGCAGAAGCTGCAGATATCCTGCCACAGGCAGAACTCCCCTCTCCACAGTTTACTCCTGACGATGTCCTGCATGCAGCATACTAATATCACACATCCCTCCATTCCAAAACAAAGTGCAAATAAACAGGGAATCTAACCCCTAAACAGCTCTAAAAAAATATGGTTTAGACCCATGACATTGAATCGAGTTTTTTATTACTGTGAGCGCTCAAGGCAAAGATCTGCGGGAACCTTTCATGCTCCTTCCGAGAAAGTGAGCTACTTTCAACATCAAAGGAATAAAAAGAAAAGGGAGGCTGTTAACACAGGTGCTACTGCTGGTTATCATCTTGTTACCAGTGGCGACTAGAAGGTGGCATATAAATAGTGTGCAGAGAGGTACATTTTTGAGAGCTTCTAGGCACCTAACAGCCGTTGCAGTGGGCTCTGAATTTGCCTTGTCATCATATCTCCCCAAAGCACTTCAGAAATAACTTGAAGGGGTTTCTATTTGTATTTATCTTTAGTGCTTTTTCCCCAGAGCCTAATCTTGACCCAGCAACAGAGAGACGCCAAAGCAGTGTTTAGCTGTACAGGATGGCAGTCTTCGCTTTGCTAATATTCACCACCTTTGGACAGCAGGGACAGCAGTAAGAGGTGTAGGAGAGACTTTCCTCCCACCAGTCCACTTCAAACCAAAGTCAAGCAAAATGTGAGCAGAAAGGGACCTGACCATGGCTCTTCATGTCATAAGATGAAGAAATCGTCTTCATTTCCACTCACTGGAAAGTCTAACGCACTGATCTAAGAGAGCAGCAAAATATTTCCCACAAGAAACCCTGAAAGTATTCACGGTCCTAACCTGTAAATGCCCAACGTATGTCATTGCCCAGAGCCCATTTTTGCTGATGGTCATGGGTTGCTCTTCATGCAGGCTCTTTCCAGTGACATCACCTCTTGATCCGATAACTTACTACTGCTGCTGGAGGTGGAAACATGTAGTCTGTGTTTCCTGGAGCTCCACTGATGTGAGTTTCAAAGAGGCTGAAAAGCTAAAATAGCCATCCTCCAGACTCTAACCAGGAACTGACAGCTCATCAGGGTCTTTCTGAAGACCAGAATTAAATGTCATAGCTTGAGAATCAGGTAGTATGGGACTGGATGCTACCATGGGATCTAAAAATCTAGACAGCAATTTTGGCGTGACTAAGCTGTAGATCTATTCAAAGAATTCCCAGGTAGCTGTCTCTTGCTGGCAAGTCAGTAAGAGCAGAATGATCACTGTCTTAAAGCTAACACTTGGCGTATATTAAATGCAGTCATCCTCTGCAGTGTCTGAGGTCATTCTCTTGCTGCATGTTGCATAAATGAGACATTTTGATACCAGAATGCTTCAGTCTGACATTTACATCCTGATGTTTCACCTCCCGTAAACAACTTCCCCCCCTGCCAGAGGCTTGATTCTACTAAGCAATCCCAGGACCAGTTCCGTTCTCTTTTCAAGCATGGAAAAAGGAACATGTGTTACTGCCCACCATCATCATCCTTCAGACTATTGCCAATTTTTTTGGTTTTGGTTACTTTCAACAGGTTCAGAGAGATGATCTAGAGCCAAAATATATGCTTATGTGGCAGTGACCCATTTCTTACCTTACACTGCTTGTGCTGCACCTGCAGCTCTCTGTGCTCAAAGAATCGTATTAAAATGCACTGAAACATTAGATAGCAATGGCAAACAGCAGCAAATTTTCTGCCTTTACTTCCAGACAGGCTTCTTTTTATTTTGGAGTACCCAAATTAAAGACAACACAGGAAAGACAGGTTTCTGAATGCCAGAAAAGCTAGTAAGCTAATGAATAGCACTGAAATGAGAATTAAGTATGTTTGTTAAAGAGCACACCAAATATAAGACGAGTAAAAGAGCGTGAAGCGTGGAGCCAAGCTTCCTAGTGAAAGCAAAAACCAGAGGTAATTCAGTGGACAGCAGGCCCCTTCGTCTTTCCAATCTTCCTGAAAATCTGTACTCGCGGCACACTCTCCTGTTTGAGAAGTCCTCAATAGATTAGGGCTTCTTGGTATCAGAAGACACCACTTCTACCTCAGCTAGTGCTGGAACTTTGTGTTACTGGGGGGGGTTCTTGTAGCAAAACAGGAATCGGGGTAAACACTTTTAGCATAAGCGTTCCAGTCACTTCCTTTTGCGAAAGCATTTTTTTCCTATTGACTTCTAAAGACTGACCTGGACACATTTCTTATATAAACAGAGCTCATCCAATTAACCACTCCACGGTGCAAAAAGGACTGGTTGGAATTTGCGTTCCCAGCATTTCCACTTCTAATTTTATGTAAAACATTAAGGTGATGCTAAATTTATATACTTTAAGGCCATACTCTTCTTTTGCCTCCCTCTGCAGTTCCATTGCTCTTTACGGCTGAAGCTAACATAGGACAGAACTTGAGCCTGAAAGAGATTCATCTCTTTGAACATCAATCAAAAATAAAATGTGTCTGTCATTGAGAAAACAGGCAGAACTCAGCCTGTTTTTGTTAAACTTAAGGCTTATTTGAAGTGAGTGGATGAAAACCAAATGTACAAAGGCTTTCTGGATTTGTATCTATCACGAACCCCTGAAGAAATAGACCATTAAAAAAAAAAAAAAAGTTTTGCCTATCAGGAGCAAGCCTTCATGGTTTAAACTCTTTCAGTGGAAGGAACTGTATTTGAGAAGGGCCCATTTAAACAAACTGGTTTAGAACTGACTAAACAAAATTGCAGCTTTCTCAGTGCAACAGGAATGACATATCACAAAAATTAGGTCATGTAGTAAGACACATCATACTAACCTTCTGAATGTCTGGCTTTTAATTTCATAATCAATTTTGGCATGGCTTATAAAAGGTAGGATTTGGATGCCAGGATTTAATGTACAGAGCTGGCTTCTGTAAGGTTTTTTGTTTTGTTTTGTTTTCCCCGTTGAATACTTCATGTACAAACCAGTGTTGTCAGTTGTTTTCAGAGAAGATGCCTCAAAGTTTCTTCAGATTACACTAATAGTTTCACTGATTGAAAATCCACAACAGAAGAGAACCAGGAGTCCCTGAGATACTGATGGAGTTAGAATAATTTATGGAGAGCGGTCTAGCACAACATAAGCTATTTAAAGCTGTATAATATACCCACAAACTCTTATTAAGGTCTGTGGTTTCCAGCCCTGTGAGACAGAAACCAGTTATCATTATGCATCAGCATGAAAGCAGATTAAAATTAAATCAATCTGTTTATCTATGGGTTTGCAATGCAGCTTTTCCAAAGCATAACATGTTCTCCATCTAATTAACATTTCAGGAGGAAAAACCATTCCACCCAGACACTAAACTACCCTCATTCAAATGGAGATATTACAAAAATATAGCCCAGGTGGATTTATAACAAAATTTAATTAGCAAAAGGGCACACGACCTATTTAGGCTTCAAAAGTTGAATTGTGCATACCAGGAGTTAAATAAAATAAATCTCTTTGTAATATGTATCTCTCAGACTTGCCAAAATTGTCTATTGTGCTTACAGTTTATGTGCGTGCACACAGTTGCATATATATGTATACATGCACGCATTACACACACAGATTTAGATTTTATTCCTGTGGCTTTCAAAAAGAGAGTCCTTATTAAAAACATATTTTGCAAAAGGTAAAATGCACAAGTCTGGAGAATTAAAGGGAAAGAACGCATACAAATCAATTTAAACCAGAAACAAATATAGAGTTTGTAGCTCTGACCTCTAATCACTTACCAAAGAAGCTGTGAGAGGGCCCGATCCTCACCGGGAACCAGAACCCTTCGTGGCCTGCAGAACTGGATTGTTTTGTTTCAGAAAGATCCTGAATTAGAGCTCAGGAAGCAAAACCTTAGGAGTTATATGAGTAATAAGAATAGCACTGTGCCTCCCCGGGGACCCCAGCAGCGGTCATCTTGGGACTCCCAACGTGAAGGAAAAGTCAGAAACAGGTACTTTTGTTCATAAACTCCATGTCTGTGTCAGCCAGCAGTCTGGCTGGTGCACCCTTCTGCTAATTCCATCTTGTGGACTGTACATGATGTCAAATAAGTGGCAAAGCAGTAAGAAAGAGGAAAATAGCAGCATTGTAACCTGAAGTGGCACTGCAGAAATGTATGCTACTAGCAGGCAAAAAAATCTCAGTAATACGATAGGCAAGACACCACTGTTACAACTGACAACGTTGCTGTTGGCTGTGTTCTAAGGAGGTATTATTGTGTTAAGGGACAAGCTGGTACTCCTGCCCGGAGCCATATCTCAATATGAATTATGAAACAAGCGCAGAGGTGTTTAAGAGGAGATACTGTCTTAAGGTTGATAGTTAGAGGTCAAGGTGAGGAGGTAATCCATGATCTCTTTTTACCCCAAACCACTCGGCAAATGCAGTGTCGTGACATAACACTGACTCACTGTCACCTCTCCCAGCTGTATGGCACTTTCTTCTACAGGAATAGAAAATTGGGCAATAATGAGCAACAATACTAAACAAAGTAAAATATTTATGTATTCAAGGGTGTGAAGGAAAGGTGTTTGTTTACAGAAATGAAAGGCAAAGATAAATAGTGCTGCCTGCTGATTTAAAGTGGTTGGGAGCCCTGTGGTCTGTTTCCAACTACTGTTTCCAAAATAAATGCAAAAACATGATGTAGGGTCTGAAATATATCCTTCTAAACTGCTTGTAAAAAGAAAACAATGCAACACATCCCTTCCTTTCCTGGCCAAACATTGGCAAAGTTGCTAACAGCACAGCCTGTGCAACCAATGATTTTTTAAATTAGACGTAGATTTAAGAAAGGATAGGAAAAACAAAGTACAGTACTGGGGACTCTGTGCAGTGAAAATAGAGTGCCATTTGCCCCATTTCACAGGTGAAAAACATGGTAGGGAACAGGTACCATACCACAGCAAGCATGTGAGTGAAGTTGGTCATGAGCAACCCCCAGAGAACCACCTAGACCACAAGGTGAGTGTAAGGAAGGATTTCCCAGTTATCCATTGCAAGGAAGTAAAACAGGGCATAGAACAACAAAACAGTTTTTTAAGTGCTGTAGGGACATTTGTGTCTGTGTTTATGTACATGTACATATATTTTTATGCTGAGTGGGCAAGCAACAAGTGGAGAAATTCTTCTGGATTCACTTAAATTGGCTGAGAACATTAGGAGCACAGTGAATAAAGAAGACAAGGCTGGTGAACCGTGCAGTACAAGTCTTTCAAAACAAACAGTTGCAGAAATAGGAATAGAGCTATATGTTCTCTATGTATACCAAGAAGTAATGGGGTTGATAAGACTATTTCTTTGGCTTTATCTGCAAAGCAGTGTCTGGTGCAGGACCTTTTCATTTTGAATTCACACATTAAGACATAGTTGTTGAGGGATGAAGATACTACTCCAGAGCTAAGACCTGGCTAATCAACTTTTTACAAGACTTGAATGGAGGGATGCTGCCAGCAATCAAAACTACAAGAATTTTGACTTACCAAGCAGAATTATCAAGCAGATCAACAACCACTACCCAAACTCCCTTCAATGTGACTTCCAGCTGTCTGATGTTGAGTGAAAAAGAGTGCGCACCTTAAAGCAAATGCTTCAAGGCTGAGGTTAAAATGTACTAGCAATCACAGTAATGTCATAAATGCAGATAGTACGTTTATCTCAAAAGAATCTCCCAAAATGTTCCTGTCCTCTCCTGGAGAGACTCAACTGCACAAATGCTTTGTGAGCCTAATGTTCCTCCCCGGGAGGGCTCAGCTCCTGCAGCCCCAGCATTTGACACCGAATCTGTCCTTTCAGTTCTTCACAGTGACACCTTGAAACTCATGGCACTCTTGGTGAAGGGTTTGGTGCTTGGAGGTGATCTAAAAAAGGTTCTTTACTAGAAAGCTTATTTCAAACTTCATAAGCAGGACAGTTCTGAGGTATTTCCAAATCCCATCCTCATGTGAAATGAAACGGCAGTATCACTGAGCAACGAAAGAGAATATTACCTCAACAGTGCTAACGAAGACCGATCAGTGAAAATGACTTAGCACTGTTCCCTAGCAACTTCTCACAGCTGCAGATAAAATCATTTTCTGGACATCACAGAAATTGTGAATACTTAGTTCTCTTACACAGGAATCCTCTCATCCATTGCTTATATGCAGCCCCTCTAGGAGGTAACCCAGGAGCAATTTACGGCAAGCTGTACCATTACATTAACTTGTCCAAAAATTTTTTAAAAGACCCAGGAATCCATATGTGCTGCGTTTGTCCTTCGTTCAATGACATGTATGTCATGTTCAAAGAATAGCATCAGAGAGACAGGAAAACAGCATATAACAATCTTTGCTGCAAAAATCCTGAGCCTGCAAACCCTTTTTTATGAAGGTGTTTTTCCTCACTCATGGGAACAATTCCGCTGATTCCCGATGACATTACTTAAGGTTTACAGAATCAGGTCTACAGTAAAGAAAATGTAAAGTAAGTGTACAAAGAAAGAGTTCAGATTCTTTAATGGAGAAAAAAGCCTGCATTGCTCCAAAGAGCTGCTATCGGCATAAAATAGATATTCACTAAGTAATTCAAATACGAATTTTTGTTATATACATAAAAACTCAGGCTGAACACTATACAGCTATACAGACATATTTAACCACCTTTCTGTCATCTGCACGAGTGGCTACCAAAGCAACATTTGCTAAATAATAGCAAGGAGTTCTGCTGCAGGCAAACCCTAATAGCTCAATGAAGCCACTGATGCAGAAGGGAGTTCAATTAATACAAAAATGACACTGCCCAAAATTATTCTGTGTCCTTAATGTAGGGTATAGGCAACGTTGTCTGTATCCAGCTGCAGCAGTTAACCCTAGTGCGTGTCAAAGCACAGTTACAGTTATGATTTTAATACTGGAAGAGCCATAGAAGAGGGCTTGGCTGATCCAAGCAAGCAGAAGCAGAGATCACTTGGAATTACACAAAAACCTCCCTGTCGATTGCTCTCCAGGACAGAGCTATTTTGCAGGAACACAAAGGCAGCTAGTAATCCTCTCCACATATAAATCCTGAAAAACTAATAATTGCATCTCCTCTCAGCCTCAAATTTCATGCATATCCTTGGACTGTTTTATTCTAGTTGTGTGTTTTAATATAAGAAAGATGAGAAGGAGTTAGAGACTTCTCATCACAGCATACAATTGTTCTAACAACCCTACTGTGGAACTAAAATGTGTGAGAAACCCCTAATGTCCACCTATCAGTGGTCAAAGTTAAATATATGAGAACTTAAAATACGGACTGAACAAGTATTATAGTGCACGTACATTTTTCTTTTATTTAATATTAAAACTTTGTAGCTTTAGACATGAGGTTTAATGAGTCACAATTTTTGGAGCAAATTGCTTTTTTGAAAATAGACATTTTAAAAAGTTTTAGTGGGCTGACATACAGGAACCTTACTTGTAGCAATGACTATCATTTTTTACTTCTACAGCAAAAGCCCAGTAGCAATCAGCCAAAAATGTTAACACTTCAAATCATTTGCCACTTTTAAAAATTCTCTAGGCAGAAGTGACCACTAGGCAGTTGTTTTTGAAAGTAAAAAGGTTGTACTCCTGGATACCAGCTGGTAAGAAAAAATCTGCTAAGAAATACGAGCCCTTTTATCAGACAACCAAAACATCAACACAATGGATAAAATGGCTAGAGGATAAAGTGCTGAGAGTGATGGAGTACATGGAGGCTGAAGAAACCATGACAGAGAGAGAAAAATTGCAGAACGGGAGCCCACGAAAATAACTTAAACTGTAAGTTTATCAGACATTGACTTTCCCTCATTCTTTAAATTACAAGAAACCTGAGCTATAGTTTCAGGAATCTCCATGCTCCTGTTAGACAGTAAGGATTTTGCAACACAGCACAACACTACCATTCACCATGGGAAACCCATATGGTTGTAGTAAGAAGGAAATTAACAGTCTGCCCAGGGATTAAGGCATCGCTCAGATCCAGTAAAATCCCAGTGCCTGTTTGCTTAGCTACGCCTCTGATCAATTAACTCTTGTGCTTTGCCAAGTGGATGTGCACTCACAAACTCAAACCCTTTTGCGGGCGGTTGACAGTTTTGATAGACTTGTGGTAAAAACTAAAGTTCAAAAAAGATTCTCAGTTTCAGCCACACGCAGCAGTCTTCTCCTGACTGTGCACTGAAGCAGGTCTGGGCCATGCACTGTCCCCTCCGAGCCTGGGTCCGGACACCAGATAGGAACTGCAACACACTCCAGGTACAGCTCTGATCAGACCTCAGAGAGCACGTCATCAATTTAAACGCATGTAGTGCTGGGGTAGACCTGACACCCAAACTCAAGCCAACTTGCCTTTCTGGCACGGGGTTACTGTAACCCTCAAGCATGCTGAGCCACTGCAGCTTGCCTGTTTAAGTTGGAGCAGACCCAGCAGGCCTTCCTGCAGAATTTAGCACCGAGGATATAATTCACTCCCTTCCCTCAACACACGCCACACACTGCCTTCAGCACCAGAGTTTGTAAGGGAGTCTCGGAGAGCCGTCCGTAGTGCAGTAGGAGACAACATATAGAGTGAAACGATACTGAGGACACCGTGTCTATGCTACTGAAGATTCAGTGGCTGTACCTGCTGCTGTCCTAGCCTGGTTCTGTAGTCTGATGTTGCTTTAGCTGATGGAGCACATTTGGAGACCACATCTTCTGGTTTAGC
This sequence comes from Haliaeetus leucocephalus, assembly GCF_000737465.1. Classification (NCBI taxonomy): domain Eukaryota; kingdom Metazoa; phylum Chordata; class Aves; order Accipitriformes; family Accipitridae; genus Haliaeetus; species Haliaeetus leucocephalus. The sequence goes on along the minus strand of NW_010973238.1, from coordinate 4,866,696 downwards.
TTAACTGGAAAGGAATCTAACCTGTGTACTTCACAACTGCTCTGTATTATAAATCGAAGTACAGTAGGCGAGGACAGAGACTCACTCTGAAAGTACGCTTAGGATGCAAACTGAACAGTAATGTTTGCATTCTAACTGACACTGTAGGATGGTTAAGAGATAAAAATCTGTTAGCAAAAACTGAATGTGACTGAATATTACCTGTTAAAAAGCCCCCACTTTTCCAAATAAGATGCTAGTAGCAGCAGGGGGAATACCCCATCCCCCTTTCTGAGCCATGGCCTTTGGTTGAAGATTTCTCTTCATAGTAACTGCTTTGAGACATTCAGTATGTTCTATTCCCATGAAAGTCACTGTAGAAGCCACAACCTAGCTCTGTGACCCACCGAAACATCACAGGCAATTGAGGTTGGCAGAATACAACACATTGGTATTTTGATAACTGGGTTAAAATTCACAATATTGAAAAACCTGCAAAACCTAATTGAGCTTCCTAACACAATAGACAGAAGTTAACACTAGATTTATATTTATTTGTGATTCAGGATAAAATTCCCACAGATGACAACAGGGCAACAGAGCCATGCTGATTTGAAAGGAAAGTACCCTCATCCATGGAATCCCAGGTACAACATAGTTCTCTGAAGATTTCTAATGCAAGAGCAGAGCTGACCCATCCCTGCTTAGCTTTTAGATGGAGGTATTTCTAGGCAATTGGTGAAAAGTAAAGTCACAGATAGTACTCTCACCTTTTAGGCTGTTTTATGTTTTTTAATGAGTCTAAGGCAGGGGAGAGGCAGACATCTGTTTCATAAAGAACATTTTTCCAGCTGTAGCTGCAATTTCTCCTGCACAAAATGTGCACACAGTGCTATCATTCTGAAATCACACTGTTTTATTCCCAAATTGCAGAGAGGTAAATGATGAATCAATATACATGACAATGAAGAATTTGGTCCACAATTCATTCAACTGCATTGAAATTAGCACTTCATGAGCCATTTTGCACAGAGATTCTTTAAACAGAAAGTTTTCTTTGAAGACCTATTTCAAGTCCACAATAAAGGTAGCTCGGCATGCGTCACACTCTACTGCATATTCCTTTGAACAACTGCTTTTACAACTTGAGGCAGTTTGTAGAGAGACTAATTAAACAACAGCCCCTGCCATCATGGGTCCTACTGTGAGAAAACTGGTGGTGACATGACACACGTGCTGCAAGCAAAGAGCACAATCGAACCATAAAAACAACCATGCATGCCAAAGGGTCAGGGTGAGGGAGTGACAACCGATTTGAGTATTTAAATCTAGTCTTTATCAGGGTGCTGTAGTGGGGTGTGTAGAAAAAGCCCTGAGACTGGGGACTCCTAGGTGACTATGCAGAGTTGCAGAAGGTCAATGTGGGGCTGGGGAAACAAAGACGTTGTAGCACAGACTGTTATAAAAAGAAAAAAGCAAGTGTCATTCCCCTCTCTGTGGTGACAAAGGTTCCCTTGAAAGTGCCTTTCTTGGTCAGGAAATATGGGAAAAAAACAGTATCATATATTTTATTAAAAACCCCAACCTTTCCTGTTGACTGAAGTGCTGGCTGCTGCTAACAGATTGATGAAAAAAATCTCTAGTTTTCTGTTGATGTATTGCTTTCACTTAAGAGATAGAAAACAACTGTATTAAAAAAAAGAAGGATGCTGGGGGTAAATATTTTAGTAATCTCAGTCACAAACCTGTTGTATTATAAGGATTACAGTCCATTAGGATTGTATAAAATTCATGGCAAAGCTTGTAATTCAGCTATATCACAATGACAAAAACCTCCTGTTGTGTTTTAGGAATCACTACTTGCTAATATTGAAAACATCATCAAGAGCTACTTGTTGCAAAAGGCCTAGTTTGGGGAAAAACAGCATAAATCCACCAGTCGCTACATGTAACGTCCTACTCTTTGCTCAATCCATGGGGATGGGGAGTCTGCGAGTAGCCTCCTTTGGAGAGGCTGTTTCCTGAGCAAAAAGCCCTAACACCTCATATTCTTTGTTTTGGAAGCTCCTTGCTCTAATGTTGAAAACAGATGTTGGTATCAGCTAAAATAGCAGCTGTCACGGGCACACTGGGTCCCTCGTGCAAGATCTGGCATACAGCACAATTCCTTGCACAGAACAGAGTCAGGTAGGGTATTTCCAACAGAGGCAGAGAACTGTGGGTACAAGGGGCAATAAATCAGCCCCAAGGTTTTGCTAAGTAAAGAAATTTTTCCTCTTCAAAAATATCTGCCTGGAAGTCAGGGAGTGACTGCTAGAGGAGATTTACTAAAACTGTACACACTGAAAAAAAAAAAAAAAAATTAAAAATCTGACAGGCCCTTCTGAAGGCTAATTTGAAGACCTTCCCTCTAGGAAACTGTTTCTGACAGAGCTATCACTATACATATGTATGTACTTCAACAATGTAGGAGGGTATACTAATTAACTTTCACTCCACCTGGCAAAAAAAAAAACCATTCTGAAGGGAAGAAAAGCCATGAACAGCACTGGAGAGTCAAATACTAGGTAGTGCTGTTAGCAAATCCTACTTGTATTAGCAGGTAGGCAATAGCTCTGGTATATACAGTTAGAACGAATTATCTGATGTCAAATGTTCATTAAGTTTGTCCTTGAAGCAGAGCAAAGTTAAACTGAAATTTTGAAACTGGGCCACTCAGTATGATACTATGTATCAGAGGCATTATCATATTTGGTTATGCATTGACTGATCGGTGCCATAACACTGTCTTGAGATGTGCTCTGCTCAGAATAATGGATTAATTAAAATAGAAGCTAAATGCTAATGATATTGGTGATGCAGGAAAAGACTACTACCTGGTGAAAAACAAAGATGGCTAAATGCAACATTAGACAAAACAGAAATTCATAGTAAAATATCATTTAAAGAAACAGAATCCAATTTAAACTAAGATTTTAGCCCATTATTTCAATAATTCATATTCATCTCTTTCAAAGTTAAAAAGAAACCTGGTCTTCAAAATGTTATTTGCAATACATACTCAAACTAATGATAATACAGCAACATGGTAGATTCACATTTTCAAATGCTCACTAATTTCCCAACACTGCTGAGAAGCATAGCTATTTACCCCATGATATAATAGGATATTTTGAGTTCTGAGTAATTGGACTCTAGCAAACAAGAGAGACAGACAAAAAAAGAACTAATAATTCAGAGCTTCCTGCATTTTACCTGTGCTCAGAGACTGAGGACATGCACTCCGTGTGGATTTTAAAAAGCTCTTCTGTACCCCCTCTCCAAATTGCTACGTCTATTCAAATTGCCAGCTCTCATCTGCACTGATTTGAATGAAATTGGGTATAAGTCAGATCAGAATTAATTCAAGCAAGATATACGAAATGTTCCTCTCACCAGTTTCATGTCCTGTGAAGTCACTTTGAAAGCAAAGAAGCTACAAGTCCCATCAGGACATTGTACTTCCAAAGGTCAAAAATGAAGTTTCATCAAGCCAATAGTAATAGAAAGAAAACTCATCGGCCTTAGGTGAGTACTTAAGAGCTAGGTGGCCTCCCTTTTGACTCACACATACTGGCTCTGCTCCTGGAATCACTTTACCCTGCAGTCACAACACTGTTTTTTTAATGACATCATAGCAAAGAATTTCCTCTCAACTGGAACAGGACGAGGAGAGAAAATGAGCTCTGCTATCCTCAGTGTGCCATGTTCCTATAACAATACCATCACTCGCTTCTGGGAGAGAAATAGAGAAACTGGGATCACTTCACTGTAGCCCATGGTATGCCAAGTAAGTGACTATTACAGTGACATAAAGCAGGGTGCCAGCAAGGCTCTAAGAAAAAGAACACTTCTGTACCACTCCTCTGAAAGAAATATTTACAGGGAAAAAAAATATTGTCTGTACCACCCTGTGCAAAGCAAGTGCCAAAGAAGGTTTGGGTGAAGCCATGCACCAGAATTAAAGAGACTAGTTACTAGCAGGTCTCTTCTCCTGCCACACGCTTGACAAAGAAAAGTGGAGTCAGTCAAGTTGGACTATAGTGTTCTGGTGTTCAAAATGCAGAAATGGTATTTTCCTCGAAAAATGCTACAAGCTCACTGTTCTTAAAATCCAGTCTTGATTGTCTTTCACAGAAATATACTCCAGAATAAGACACCCAGGATGAATGTTCACATTTGCAAACATGTGTCTCTAATTCAGCTTCTCGTGGCTAAGATCACAGAAGAACATAGATTAGATGGAATCCCTGCACCCACAAAGTTTATTCAGTTTTATACCAACCCTCAAGTTCTGTAATGTATTCCGTGTAGTTTTTCAGGGAGTATCGAAATCCTGTTTCCCTAAACATAGAAAACTACTATTTTTGTGTGTTCTTGCCCACTCAGAAATTTGCAAGCCTCATTCTCAGTTTTATCCCTAAGGAGCTCTCTATGCCATCTCCATTCCACGTTCATAGCGCCTTGTGTCTTTTGGGGTCTTTTGCTTTTAGCATTCACACAATAAAAATACAATATTTACTTATAATCAAGGAACTTTTCAGTCCATTAATTTCTTTCTGGCTTCCTTAGAAGTCCTTTCAGAAATTTTGGCTGTTGCCATTGACACAGACTGGGGCTGCTTCAAGGCTCTGCTAGCTTGCAATGAGAAAGCAGCCCCTTGCAAAATAAGCTCTAGGACCAGAAGAACAGAAAAAGGCTTTTACTCAAGAGCACTGAATTCCAAAGCTGATATTGGTATTGCTAGAAAACTGCCTATTGGCCACTGAGGATAGCTCAGGTTCATTGCATATAAGTTTATTTTAAGACACTGGTGAAACAGCAATATATTGCAAAGTTGTATTAAATCACATGGCTTTGCTCAGCAAAATGCGTTTGGAAATCAAAGGGTGTAATACACATATTTGCTCCTGTTCTGCACAATAAATTATTTATTATGTCTGTTTCTCATTTCAAGATTCCTAGGCAGGTAGTTAAAAATATGTGAAATGATTTATTCAAGGTTGGGAACACTTCCAGCATCCATAATACATCTCAAAATAAGCCATGTTGCTTCCAGAATGTACTACATTTTCACCAGTAGTCTTGAGACATCTATAAAACTTCCGAACAATTTAATAAACCTTCTCAAAAACAGATGTGTATAATTGATCTTATAAATTTCCCATGGAAACAGGAGGCACCATTCATTTTTTAAAACCCTGAGAGGTACCACATCTATTAGCTTTCCTAAGGTACTAAAGCTTCCCAAAATTCACTCATCTAAATAAAAATTTTGCGCTTTGATTTGCTTTTGCCTAACTACGTTTCCACCCTCAGCTCACCTATGAAACACACGAATCTATCTTTGTCATTTCTGCAGTTCCCTTTTCAGGAAAAGGTTTCTGGCAGTTCTGTATCTTCAGAGCTACAGGATGTTTTTAAGGCCTTTGTATTTAATGAAAATGTTCACAGGCTGTCTCCAGTTTGCACTCCAGAGAAAAGGACCTGTTCTAATGCTATTGTCCAATCTTTCTTACATTGTTACCAGACCATTAAAGATAGGACTTTGCCATGTAGTTACTAATTACTGCTTATTAAAGATAAGTACAATTTTTGACAATGCAAGGTAGTACATAATTTACGTAAGATAAAAAGAAGGGGGCACTTAGTATACACAAAGGAATGTAGAAGAGATGGCACTACATATATTATGAATAAGCATATTATTATTCTAAAATTATTGTCACTTCACTAAATTAATCTTTCCCATTACAAACCTATTTTTAAATTCCTTATCACTAAATAGAGAAACTCTAGGTTTGAGTTCTGCTTGAAACAGACTGTTTATTAATATCAGAATATAAATAACATCTGTGTAAGACCAATTCTAATTCTGTCACATAAGTAGAAGTTTTCTGGGATTCCAAGGACATTTGATACGTAGTTTCTTTGTGTTATTGCAATGTATTTGATCAGCTTGAGCCCCACTTAGTCTGATTTGTTGTTGAGATTTATACTGCAGTAGCCCCCAGACTATAATTATGACTGAGTGCCATTGTCGATAACATTTTCCAAATTGCCTCTGTTAAATAGTAGACTACATGTTCATACATTTTTCTAAGTGATTTTTGAAATCTTTGAAAAGATTTCCCATTTTAAAGAGATATATTTATGTATTGAAAAGTAAGTAAACCACATGTATACAGTTCTTCACTGAATGGCGTCCTGCAAATACTGCCTCTATGACAACCAGAGCAATCAGGTTTATAGCTGTGCAGTCCTTTGTTGACAACATTCAAAACCAGAAAGCATCTATACAAATAACCACTCCCAGCTATGCAGTCTCCACCTTGAGATGTACCTTTTCCATAACACAATTTCAGGAGTTTCGGAACATCGGAACACAGCAGCTTTAGCAATCAACAGGATCTAGGCTGCAAAGCCACTTAGGTGCTGGAAAGTGCTCTGAAAACATTACCAATGAATTAAAAAGAAAAAAAAATTCCCAAACCCATAATCTAAACAAAACGCTTTCAGGTGCCAAACCCACGTCATATTCCTTCCCGAGTCCAGCTGCAGTCTACCTTAATGACTTTCATTTGCAAAGCGTTCGTAAGTGACTGGAACAGAATGAGGTCTCATTTTCTACCTTGGTGCAATACCATTTTTCTCCTCCTGAGACTGTATTAAGATTTAAGACAATCAGTTCTTCTGGCTTAATAACTTCAGTTATCAGTTTCAAAGAAATACATAGCAATTCTGACATGTATCTGAAAAGAAGTCCATTTTATTGGGGTTGGAATATATATATTAAGTGTCTTATCTCACTGTTTATATCTATTTTTTGACTTCAAGCCAATCTTTCCCTATGAACCACAAAGATTTAGTGGTAGCTTGCTGAGTTTTGTATGGCAGCTGGCCAGGTTTTAATTCCCCCAATCAGCTGATAACATATTCTTCAAAGATTAAATCATTGTATCACAGGAGTATTGTACCCAGCCTCTGGTTTTATGCTGGCTAAGCCAAAGAGAAGTCCAACATCTGAACAACTTGCTTCTGTTTCATCTTATAAAATATTGATTGCCAATAAGAGGAAAAAAGAGACAGTATACTATAAGGTACATGAAACAATTTTCTGTAAATCTCAAACCTTTAAACTATAATCATTGTGAAGGAAAGGTAATGCATCTCTTAAGGATTTTGAATGCTGCCTCCTATACTCTGTCACTGGACAAATCTGAATCTAAACGGCTGTTCTCTTAATACCCACAGGATACGAATGGCCCAGCTGAGTTTACAACATAATAAAGAACAGACTTTCAAACCGAGTGTGGACTGATGTATACAGCAGAGTGAAGAATAAACACACTAAAGCTGCTACATAATTCTGTCAAGCATATGGTTAAGTTATGATTTTATTTAGAAAACAGATTGTGAGAGTGAAGTGATGACAGATGAGGGTATATCGGCCAGTCATAAATAAGAGAGTATTCTAATAGGAACTGGGCTTCTTACTGATCATATGCTGCCACACAGATTTAGTGAGATCTAATCACTTAGAAAATACAGCATCTTAAATACATGCTGCAGCTCATTTTCAACTTTAGGTTGCTCACTTGAAAAATCCATGAGCATTGCTGCACTTAACTTTTAAGAGAGTGATGGGGGAGTTACATGTATGGACTCAATTAAACATCCTAGTTCCTTGTAAAAGGGTAGAGTTACTCCCTTAAGAATGGGCTTCCCAGCACCTAGTGCTCTGCATAGACATGACTAAACCAGACAAAAGGAAACACTGAAGGCAATCTGAAATCCTTTTTCTGACCCAGCTTGCTCTACGGCACTTAGATAGGCATCACTAGCTATGTCAGAACCAAGAGACTGGGGAGTACTTCCAAGCTCCTACTTCTGGGTGCTCCATCTGTGCTTGAGTTTCTTCTGGGACAAGACTTAGGTACGTACTACCTCGCTCACTCCTGTGACTGCTTCGGCAAAGAAGGAAAACCAGGCATGTGATCAGGAAGGAAACCACAGCATGATCCAACCAGGATCCCAAACACTCAGTGATGCATACCTGATATTGAGATGAGGTACAGTTTATGCCAGCCGCCCCTTATATACAATGATCCAGCTGCACGGGAGAGGTGCCTGCATAATCCCCTGGTTCACGTACTCCTTTTACTGGGCAACTGCTCCAGCAACTACAATATTTTCTGACAGTGAGTGGGAACAGTACCACCATCACTGCTGGTGGCTCTGAACACACGGCTTGTGTCTGCTGAACTTTTTGCTGAAACCAGCTTCATCAAAGCATTATTTCTTCTGAGTGCATCATTTACCCAAAGACTTTCTTAGACTGTAAATCCCATATCAGGCAAAAAATAACCCATGAGTGCTTGGTTCAAAAATTCAGGTCTCAGTAATGATCAGAAATACTGTGACCACAGAATTCAAAACATTTATGGTTTATAATTCCTCCTGCTATTTCACATTAGTTCCAGAAATTACTGCCAAAAAAATTAAGCTAGATCACCTATTGGGTTCCCCCCCCCAAAAAATCAAAGTCGTTACAGTTCAGAGCATATGCAAAAGCTGCATGTCAGGTGCCAAAGTAACTATATTTTTAAACTCTAGGCAACTATGGACTTTGCCGTAGCTATAAAGTTAAGTAAGAGGATTTTGGTTTTCTACCTATATCTCTGTGCTCAAGTATTTCTGAGACCCAGGCAACTCTGTTCAGGATTGCTTTGTTTGTACTTGTTGTAATGCAGCTCATTTCCAAAGAGCAGAGAAAATCAAATAATGCTACAGAAGTGGAAATATTCGCTCATGACTTTATGAGGAGACATAAAAATTACGCTATCGGAGTATATGAGCTGTCTAAGACGACATACAGCAATTTGTGAAGGTAACGTTTTAAGAGCAAAAAGATGCTGGTAAGAATTAATCCCCTGCACAACCCTCCTGCATAGCAAAGAAACGAATGACATGAAGCCCCAGACACCTCCTCAACCCTCCTCTGCAGCAGTTATTACACAACCATCAGTTAAGTGCTTGCCAAAGCCATTCACTGTTGGGGCTGACACATCTGCCCCTCCCGTATAAGGCTCCATGGGACTTTCATTCATTTCCAGGGTTCAAATTGAAGTGATGTCTGTGACTTTTCTTTTGTATTTCCAAAGCTAGGAAGGAATTTCACACCTCTTAGAATGTCACTCGGCCCCAGACAGAACACCGCAGTCCCCAGAAATGTCTGTAAAAGCAAATTATAACCTCTCTTTTCCTAAACCCCTCATGGATGTAGCCTCAAGGTGAGGAAACCTGACTTGAAAGTAATAGCATTGCTGTTTTAGCACCAACTCACTTTTCATTAAGACCTTAGGCACCTAAAGATGCAAACAGGTCTCGAGGGGAATTTATTTACAAATACTCTGAAGCAAATTATCTATTAAAGTGCTTTGGAATATCATGCACAGCCCTAATTATGCTAAATGATATGACCAGGCAAGGACAGGTGGCAAAAGAAAACACTTCAGTATGAGGACTGCTTGGGGAATATGCCAAACCACAACTTGTCTGACTGGAAGAGAAGCTACAGCCCAGTGTTGCAAATATGTGAAATGTCAGTGCCATAGCAGCAAGGCGTCTCTCAAATACAAAACTCATTTTGACAGCACTGCAATCAACATTGGTCTTTCAGGAATCACAGACATTGAAAGCTGGTGCTCAGGTTGCAGCCAAATCTGTGACTTTCTCCTGCTAGTGGAAGCCCTAATGCTTTTCAGTCGGTGGGGATCCGCCACCCCCCAGCTGCTTGTTCCAGCTTGCTGTGGGGCCAGGCTTGATGCTAACACATGCACCATCCATATTTAGCACAAGGAAAAAAAAAAAAAGAAGACTCAGAGTTAGGAAGTTCTGAGTGGGAATGGACCCAGCGCTGCCCAGTGTAAGACCTGCTCATGCCTAGCCCCAAACCTACACTAAAACTCATGCATTCCCCAGGCACAGGGCTGCTTTTAGAAGAAGTCTTCACTTGAAGAGCATCTCTGAGCCCCACTTTCTGCACATCTTATAACTCTATCCTTGCTCTTGGGACCACAACCCTAGGAGAAAGCAGTTTATTATTCAAACTCACTTTGGAAGAATACATACAGTTGATAACAGCAGCTTATCGGTTCGCATCTGAGCTCTGCTGAAATATTTCAGCCCATGGAGGCCAACAAGGCCAGGTTGGATGGGGCTTTGAGCAACTTGGTCTAGTGGAAGGTGTCCCTGCCCATGGCAGGGGGGGGTGGAACTAGATGTTCTATCTTTAAGTTCCCTTCCAACCTGAACCATTCTATGGAAGAAAAACAAAACATCAAAAAATGGTGGCACTATAGTGGCACTCAATGAAAACATATACGATGAAATATAGACTGTTGTGTTTATTCCCAGCTCCAGCTCAAGCCACTACAGTTAATTGTTCCAAATGGCTTCAATGCCAGCACTCTTGCCTAGTGCAGTTAGGGAACCAGATGGCTCAGTTCTAGTTTGTTTGTTGCTGTTCTCTTAAATTTTTTTGTCTTTTATCATTGTTATCAAATTTGACACTAATGAACTTTTCTGAACTATTTTTCTTGTTTTACATGTTGCTTCTTTTGTGTACAAGCTCCATGGCTTGTGAGGGTCAGAAACAAATGGTTGCATCCTTTTTGTATCAACCAGAAAGCATTGTCTGCTCTTTCAACAGTTTTGCCTGTGTGGCACATACAGTATTATAAGCCTGTCATTGTTGCTACACGTTGGACCACAGGCGGATCAAATGCTAAATGCTGGTTATTAACATGGTTGTGTATTCAAAGCAGCATATTCCAATTGGTATTCACAGGGGCCTGAAAGCGGTTGAATATGTTGCATTTCTTTGTTTGATTCCACTGTAAGAGCAAGAGAAGCTACACAGAAATCTGTCACTGGCCAACACTAAGATGTCTTAGTGTGTGGTAGGTACCTATTACTGAAAACAATTATATAATAGAGCAGATAAACAACTGATAATCACCAGGCTTTACATGCCCATTAGGTTAAGTATTCTTGAAAGTATATTCACCTGGCATCACATTTGCATTCTGATGGCAGATGAGAGAAATCAGATATTAAATCCATTGGTTCCCTTAGAGGGCAAACAGAGCAAAAGAGTCTATTAAATCACAAAAGGAGAAAAAATTCCTAGCTATTCCCCATGTATTGTCTGACCTATCTTCAAAACCTGCTAGTGTGTCTAATATACCAAACAGGGAGGCTGTAAGGCATCCTAGTACCGCGTAAAAGGAAAATAATCAACTCTTCTGTTGACTTGACACTGGGCAATTTAGCCTCACATTTCTTTCTTGCTTCAGCTCACCTGACTGCAAAATGGAGTCAGAGATTTTTGTAAAAGACTATGAAAGCTAAAGATAAAATGAGTATTATAAATGCAAAAGTCCTTTTTATCTAATTTTTTTTCAGCTTAGCATTTATTTTAGTTTAAGCAATACAAGGCATCTGATAATCACATTCTATTCATTTCTAGTTTTTCCAAAGCTTCCTAACACATTTAGCAGTGTATTCATTAGGGTCCTGCAAAAAGCGTCTTCTAGTTTGACTACCAAGGGCCTAAAAGTTTCCTGTCAGGACCTCTATGAATGAATTGTATGCTCCATACACACACGGAGGGGGGGTTCAAGTGACATCCAGATCCATCAGGAGACATCTCTGACATGGTTTCAAAGCTACTGGTACCTGACTTTCATATGGTATTGCAGTCACCTGTGGAAACAAATACCCCATCAGCAACAAGCTTGTGATATGAATGAATTACCAAATCCTCTTCCTCTTCGTGGGGATGTCAATCACCCACAGACTGTGACAGTGCCAATGATGCACAAAAGGGCATGCATTACATTTAAGATGTTTATTTCAAGCTTGAACAAAATGCCTCACCAAAGCAGATAGCTTTTGTTTTAGCTGAGCTGTCTTTCCAGGCTCCAGCAAATCCAGTTCAGCTTCTAGAAAAAGCCAGATCTACTACAATATGAAGATGAGAAGTTTGCCATAATTGTAAAAGTTTTTGCAAATACTGCCTTACGAAACAAATGTACAGTCATTCTCACGGTGCCTCTCAGAAAGAGAAATATAAAAAAGCATATTGCACCAAATAAGTCTCTATCTTACAAGACCATTGCAATATATGCCAAGCACCATGTCTTACAATATTTTCCTAAGACAACTGTAGGGAAAAAACCAAACAAACTAATACTGACTCTATTCAGGAGCAGTTATTCCAAACAAAGACCACCGACGCCGAGTATATAATAGTGCCTGGCTGGTCTGAAAACACAGAAGAATACCTGAATGCAACCAGAGGGGGCACAAAACATCAAGAAGGATTATTTCCATGTTCAAATGCACTCATTCAAGTTCAAAGGCTAAAGTGAAAGACTGTCTACTAGACAATGACTTAATAAATTGCTTACGGCTTTGAGTAGCCACTGGAAGAATCTTTCACTGCATTTAGATGTAGTTTTGAAAGCAATTCTAGACACCGGTTATGAATAAATAGTTGTAGAAAATTCAGTCTATTCAAAATAGCCAGTACTCCTACACTCATAATAACAAGCAAGAACCAGCTACCTATACAATTCTACACACTCATGAGAGATTTTCAGGTAACACAGCTGAAACATCTGCAAGGTCACCCACTCTACAATGTTGGATATGGACAAATATTGGGTGCCAGTGCTGTCAGTTGCAGGGCCTGGAAATAACGTTCTTTTTATGTTGGCAGGATTTATACCAAGGTAACCTGGCTCTATCATAAGAACTCCTGACACAAACCACAAGGGTTTCTATCAGAGATACCCGTAAGTCTGTTAATCTTTGTTGCAGTTGCATAATAGGCCAATGCCACCAATGGAATAAACCAGCACAGTTTCATTGACTATATAGCACTGGGCACCACACGGAGTCTCAAAAACCCCTTTGTTTTGTTCCCAACCCTCAGACAGCCTGCCTCAGAGATGGCAAAGCTCAATTCAGCCTTCCTATACTTCCAATTCTCCATCTGTAAATAAATATGGTGACAATGACTGTACTATACAGATGCATCAACATCTGTAAATGAAAATACTGTATCAGAGCTTGTTGTTATTGTTGAACTAGGCTGATTTACAGCAGGTATTATGTTTTGCTTTTTTTTTTTTTTAACCAAATGGATAAATAATAATACACAGTAGAAAAAAGAACACATTAAGTACATTATAAGTAGAACACAGTGAAGGAGGATGAGATCAGCTGTAAGTAGACTGCTGTCCTATGTGAACCTTCCATTTGATTATTATTTATCAAAGCAGCAGCACTTAGTCCCGTATTCAAAGTGCCTGAGAATACTCAGTACAAAAGCTTTGGTAACTCACTCCTCTTGAAATAATTCTGAGCCACTAGAGTCATAATTACACTGTCATAATGAAGAGGAAAAAAACCCTTCTAACAACTAAATTCTTGCTGTAAATTGCATTATGAAAGTGGTAATTCCCTCTGAAGTAGGCATTAGCATGTCTTACTGCCCACGTCAGTTCATTATGGTGTCTCTGCTATCCCAGTGGAGCCTTCGCTTAGTAAATGAATGTTTTGGGATGATATTGCCAACTCGGGACTTATTACTTAATTGAATATGGAAACATTTAGGCCATTAGCATACAGTTAGAAGAGTCTTATTTCACAGATGTTAATTTATCTTGGGGAATGCCCTTCTTTCTTCCCTCCTCCTTTTCTCTTTCAATTCTTTCCCTGCAGCCAACTTATTTATTCAGTTAGGTCCTAGGCCATCCGTTTGCAACCCTGTGGTGAACAGCTTGCTATTTCAAAACATTCCTGAACCGACATTTGGAGTCTATTTTCAAAAACAGCTGAACAGCCAAGCTCTTCGTGTCTTCCCTCACAGCTGAAAAGTATCACCAACTCTAGATGATTAAGAAAGTCTAAACCTGTCCAGCTAAATAATGAGATTTTTCAGGTATTCCAAATTGTTTTATCCACCTAATTATTACAAGATTTCAAAGCCATGCATAAAGCATTTCTCCACAGATATCCGGCTTAGGGAATTTTTAACTGAAAGCTAATATATTCCCTCTGTCAAAAAGCTAAAATAATACAATGAAGGAAAGTTCCCCCTATTCCCTCATTATTAATATATATTGGAAAACTTATGGTAAATTCATGAAACTTGCCAACATGTACAGGATCCCGCATGTCCTAAAGTAACCTCCCAGTCATGACAGATGTGTGAAGTCTTTAGGGTTTTGTTTCTTTACCATGTTTCAGCAAAGGTTGAACATCTGTATGGTCACAAACAAGTTGGTAGGAAGCCCTGCTCTCCATTTGACACACTGTGCATGAGAACCGTTGAGGGTCTCCAAAAGCCTAAGAAACTGCAGATCACCAGAGCAAGATGTGTTCGATATAATGATTTCCTGGACACATTTCTAGCAGCACAAGCTACCTCAACTGTGTCATTTGTTTAGAGCTTGGAGAATACAAAACTCTCTGGCCATTCCTTAGGTAGCAAGTAAAATATTGAATGCTTCAGTAAAACAGAAAGTTGTTCATGCATCCAGTTCTATATCAGGCCTATATCTGTATAATCTCTTAAAAAAAAAAAAAAAAAAAAACCAATACTCAAAAGCATGAGGTAATTGAAATCCTTGCACGCTGAGATTTTGTACACCCCGACTCATCCACATGCCATTTCCAAATCATGCAACCTGATTAGTGAGTGTGTATAAATATTTGCACAGGTCATCTCAGTTTTCTTCCATGAATTTGTAAGTGTGCAACAAAACCAGAACATTTATGTTGGCATGTGCTATGATATGCTGTCCCAAACAAAATTATTCCTCTGAAACTACCTGCTTTCTATTGATTTCAGGCCATCACTGTACCGTGTAGGATCTTTGCTGCCCACTTTTGAATTCCACCGGTGACTCTGAGGCATAGCAAGTTACTGCTGGGTTCCCAAAACATTGTGCTATTGCAAATCTTCTACAACTCCTGTGAACAGCACTTCACTGAAATGAATCTATTTCTGAAAAACGCTAGAAATTGCACTGGTTACAGTCTTTCCAGACTGGCACTGGAAAAATCCTTCCCCCGTAAGGCACCCACTGACTTTCTTTGGCCTGAAGGTTGAGCATCCGACCTTTGTTCCTTCCTTCTCCCTCCCCTCCAGCTCACCTTGGCCCTCAGAATATCACCCTTGCAGTGCTGAATCTGGCACTTGTCTGAATGCTTGAACGTTTGGAAAAAAAGACTGCTCTATGCTTCTCCAGCATCTGTGATAGAGATGGAAATGATGCTGGAGGACAGACAGTATTATCACAAGAAGCTGTTTTAGTCAAAGGGAGCCAGGATATAAGAAAGAGGCAAATAGAATAGCTTCTTTTGCTGAAACTGTTACAAATTTATATTGTTCCTTCCAGCAGCTTTGATGTTTATTCTCTTTATTGTAGCTCCTTTCTCTCTTAGCAATGCACATCCCTATAGCTCACCTCCCTCCCCCTTCCATTTAAACATCTCTCTGAACTACAGTGGTAATGTTGAAAATTGACTTTCCTGTTCTGGGTTTGAATTTGTCCACAAGCAATTGCTTCAGCTGGTGGCGACTGACATTATTCTTTCAGGTTTTACAGATTGCTCCAACCTACAGACTGGCAAAGCAATTACTGTCTCCACAAAATCTAGATCACAGGCACATTTTAGAAAGGGTATTTTAACACGGAATTTATTTTTTGTTATTTTACATTGGTAATTCAAATCAAAGTCAATTAGCAATTCTAGTTGCAGAGAAAAAAAAAGCCTTCAAATATGAACTCTAAAAGTTCAAGAACTAGAAGCAAGCAATCCTATCCCTTAAATAAAATAAACAAAGCAAGCAAGCAAGGAAAAACCCACCAGATTATTTAAAGCCATTTTCAGTATCTGTTAGCTTGAGTAATGAATACTTAAAATAGGCAATTCCTCAAAAAGAAGACAATCCTTAAACCCAAACACTTCAGAGGGTTTAGGTAGTAGCTTCAAAAATTTGTAAAGAGATATCTTTTTGTTGCTAAGGCTTTACAAAGCATGTTGCACCAAAGTTCACAGGACACCACTGAGAAAGGAACGGAAAGACCACAATTAAAAAAAGTAGGGAAATAAAGTTTCCCTACGTTATTTAGGCACAGTCATCTTTTCTTCTTACATCAGATAAATGCACAATCACATAGATAAGTCACAAAGAACCACTGATGTAGCTACATCATATTTTGTGAGCCAGTTCTCTGACTTCACTGCCACAGAACACGCCAATTTGCATTGCCTGAGGTTTTCTCCAGAGTGCAGCTTATATGGTACCAAATCCACTGCATTGTTCTCATTAGAACATGGGAAGAATTGGCCCTTTGTTTTTGAAGAATATAAGAATGTAAAAGTTTTTACTCAAAGAGCATTTAACAAAAAAATAACTAATGCGAATGAAATAATATGCAGATTTGGACACAGGCTCCAAATATGTTAACTTCTATCAAAATACTGAAAACAAACTCTATACTGACAATAACTCTGTACTCAATGCTATTAAATATATACCCATAAATGTATCACTAATCCTGTGTTTCAGTAATGAAGCTTCCAAAGATATCTACAGACAAGTATATGCTGTACTGAGTGTTCAAGAATAATCAATTTGGGCAATGATGCTAGGTATCTTGTCTCAGGGTGTGCAGTTTTTAATATCCTAAAGGCAATAATTCCTGTGTTGACAGCCAGTGTTTAGTTTCATCATTTTAAATTAACTGTTACAGATTCAGATCAGATTATATCTACTATAATACACTTCTGATCAATTATTTTGTGCAATGGAATATCAACCATAGGCTATTACTATTGATATTCTTCATGATGGAATTAAATAAATCAGACAGTATAGACATTGATTTCATAATAGTAGCTCTACTTTCCTCCATTCTCATAGGATTTCCATGCCATGGGAAGTGGGTGTTGATGTGGCAGCCAGAATGATACAGGAAACACATTGAAGAGCAATAGGTTGGGAAAGGCCATTGAAACGTAAACAGGATAGAGAGGTGCAAAGTGAGTATAACAAATGCGGTTAATGAGATGAGTCAGACTGGGTTCATTGCTAGGCTTTAGGATACAATGCTGTAAAGCAAAATACTACTTAGAACTGTAAACATGACGGCAGGATGGGCTCCATGCAGGACTAGGAGACAGAAACTCTTGCCAGTGCATGAATTCACTTAAGGAGAAAGGAGCGCTCAGGTCAGCACTGCTCTCCTGCACAGAACAGCGTTCTGGCTGTGCTAGCGATGAGAGCGAGATACGGGCCTCAGAGGATGCAGAGGAACCACCTGACAACAAAAAGGCATGAAGGTGAGATGGATTTTTTCCTATGAAAAATCAGCTTTTTTCTTAAGTAAGGTTTTGCTGAACGTGGAAAAGTAGAAGCTAAAGCTGTTGACAAGTCCAGGGTTTAGCAGCTTAGAGCTAAAGACATCAGATTTTCAATTGCCGAAAGAGTCATGAGAAATGGTGGGGTAGTGGGGTGGATCTACGTGTTCTGCTAATTTTTTTTTAAACCAAAAATTGAATTTTTGTTCTGCTGTGGAATTTTTCATCAGGAAAATAGTATCTGATTAAGTTTTCCTAGAAGGTCTTGGAAACAATCATATTCTTGGAACACAAGAAAATTAAACAACGCGATGGACGGGAAAGGCAATTGCCTCGGATATAACATTTGACAAAGCTGGAAAGCACAAAGGAACAATAGATAGTAGCAACAATAAAACTATATAAATAACCCCAGGGAGAAAATATACAGATCACTGGTTTGAAAGTAGTTAACATCAAGAAGAGATGAAGGTTCAGCAGAGGTGGTGGCAGGAATAGTAGAATAGGAAGACACCTTAGTGACACTGCTTACCTTACGGCTGGCAACACAGCAACAAGGAAAAGAGAGAGAAAACTGGTCTGAAAAGTAACTGATGCTGTGGAAACAGGAGGAGGAGGAGGAGGAGGATTTTATGATTTTTGCAGACATGAAAGATCTTTTGTTTGGAAAGTTGATATCCACGAATAAGTGAAATTTGATAAAGTAACAAGACAATTTATTAAAAGATACCATGGCTTCACATAGATGTTACAAGGATATGTCAGATCTGTTTCTTTAAGAAAAGTAATACATTTAAAAATCTAAAAGGGCTCATATTTGCCATTAGAAATGGGAAACTAATGTTACAGTTCTTTGTGATCAAAAATATACTTTGAGATTGCCTGATGCATTTCATATGTGTGTGTTCATTCTGGATAACTGTTACCCGGAAAAAATGTGAATGCAACATTGAGAAAAGTCAAAATATTTCAATAGTTTAAAACCAAAGAAGTTACTTCCCCCCAGTGAAATGTTGTTTATTCCTCAATTCATTTAACCTTTATTTGAAAATGTATTTTGAAAATGGAAAAAATCCTTACCTGGATGTATTTTCATTTTTACTAGAATATTAGAGGAAGAGAAAGGAAGTTCATTGACCCAAAGTTTTACAAGAATGGTCTACATATTTGGCCACCGAAACTAAGATAAAAAGAAAGCAATAGCCAGATAGTTTTATGTAAAGATACACACAATTGGGAACCAACAAGAATATAGGAAGAGCATACCAGACCCAATATCCAGCTCCTAAACTTGTCAGTAACAACTAGGAAAGTACAAGAAACTGGAATGAACATGTTCATCACAACAACCAGACATGGCATAGGGTTCTTGATAGGCAGTTGGAAGGCTGATAAAATACTTCTATAACTTTTTGCCACTGTGTGACTTTGCGTAGCAGCTAGGGTGCATCAGAGCTAGAAAGAAAGTTTGCATTGGGTTTCGCACAAGCCTTGCTTTAGAAACAGACATCCAAGCAGACACAAACTCAGCATTGTGACAGCCTCTGAACTCTCTCAGGGGACACGTTTCCCTCACCCACAGTATGAAACTGTTTTACTCTCAAGGAAATGGGAGGCAGATGGGCAGTGACCCACTGTGAGGGCTGTCCCTGGCCCCAAGCTCAGAGGAGGTGTTGGTGTGTGAGATATATAATCCCCTGGTCCTGATAAAACAATGAGAAATCCTTGCACAGATCAAACAGCATTAAGGAGAGCATGTGCACAGAAAAATGGTCTATATGTTATCTCAAAACACAATGTTTGATGCTTCTTTATCTGTGTTAACACACCTTAAAGTCACACTGTTCCCAGTACGATGCCCTTACCCAAACCCTTCTTCCTGTTGGCTTCACTTTATCAGTCAGTTGGGGATTTAAGTACATCACAGTGACATCTCCCACTATTAGGCAGAAGTGTGATGGATGACAGGAGCAGCACCTGCAAACAAGGCGGCTCACACCTTGTCAGTGCCAATCACACTTACCATCTGTCTTCCATTTATCTAACACAGACCTGACAGCCTTCTTTCATATTGTTTCATATCTTACCACAAAGGAGCCTCTAACGTTTTCTCCACCGAGAACTGAGAAGTTCTACAGGAAGAAAATAAAAATCAAAGACATTGATTCCAGAAATTTAACTTTTAGTACCCCAAACCGCCCCACTCCTAAAAAAACCAACAAAAACAACAAACCCAAACCCAAAACAAACCAACCCATGTATCCCAGCTATAACCAAGTTAAGCTGATTTCTGCTAATGTTCTTCATCTCCCTAAGTTAATGAGTTCTAGTGGAAAAAAAAGCTTTCCCTAACTAAATCTCCCCATGTCTCCATAATGTAGCAGGAACAATAATTCTGAAGTACTAGATTAGCAATCCAGTAGTGCAATCCCAAATAGTGCAGCTATGTAACACAAAACATGCTCTCAACATGCATGTCAGTCTACTTTATGTTTTTTTCTGTTATGATGGAGGTGTTATAGTTGTATGACGTGGACATCCCTTTCTCTCAGGTGGTTAGGATGTGCCCGCTGAAAAATACAGAATCCCTAGGAAACATGGAGGACAGATTCACCATGTCCTCTCCTTAAGCTTACCTATGTCAAGACGGTTGACCGAAACCATGTCAGGTAGGTTCTCTTTCTATCCTCCTGGGATAAAAGGAGAACTTTGGTGTTAGGAAGATAATGTGTTATTGCATCCAAACTAAAGGCTGACTCCTGGGACGGACTGCGTGACTCAAGTTCTGCTGTTTCCTCTGTCAGGACAACACCCAGCAATAGCTGGTATACTTAAATAGATTAAATGGAGTTCATTAGAGGCTGAAATTTACACTGAACTCCAAGGACCAACCCAGGAAAGAGTGCTATTCATTCCACATTCAGGGTAATAAACAGGCGAAAGCTGCACCTAGAGTGATTTATACTGACCCAGCTGTACTGTCCCTAAAGGAGATCCACCTACTCTTGTCCATTAATGTTTGAGCTATCAAGCTGAACCCTCTTCTTGTTGCAAAAGACCCTTCTTCAAGGCCTATACGGCAAGCTGTCTACACAAAAGGTATTTGTGCATTAACACACAGGTTCCTTTGGAACAGGACTAGGAAAGGGACAGGAGAACAGTCCAAACACACAGAGATCTCGTGGTTGGAGCACTCAATGGAATGATGCAGAAAAACCTCTACTGCCATCATTAGCCATAGCTTAGGATAAAGGATTCAGAACATGGACTAAATGTTGAATCACGTTTTATACCCTTCCCACTTGATGCTAAGGGTCAGTGTGGTAAACTCTGACTGCAGTCTACATGTGAAACTTGAGTTTCATTGCCTGCTTTTTCTGAATGAGAAAAAAATAAATCCTATGAAAATAAAGCTTCAGTGTCAAAGAGCTTCCATTACTGTAATGTTTCTTTGGTATCAAGCGATTAGGAGAGGAACAGCAGGCAAACAGACCCTTTCGGCAGGACAAGCAAAATAAAGCTACCCATTCTACAACTGCATGGATAGAACAGTGACCCTACAGCCCACTCCGACTCCTGGGCATACATCTATACGCAGCAGCACAGAGACTATCTAGTGCAAGCAGCACAGTTCTCCTGGTATTTGTTAGCAGAACATCAAAGTACTGATCACACAGCTTCACATTTATTGATGGTCCAACAAACTGCGCTTACTCCTTGCAAAGGCTGGGAGTCAGTCTTTGTTCTGTATGTATTGACAGTAGGGTAGTAGGCCTTGGAGTATGACTGTAGCTCTTAGGTACTACTGCAATGCAATAAAACATAATAATAACAGTCAGCTGTAAAGACCACTTGTGAGTAATGGTTTGCTTGATCTGTCTCTCAGTTTTTTGACACCTGCTCAGTCAATGTGACTTTGATTATCAAGGCAGAGGACCTTAACTGGCATAATTTTAACAGAAAAAACTATTTTCTTCTTAATGTAATCTGCCAGAGCAACAGGAGGCAATAGAGTGCCCTAGAAGTCAATAGTTCTTAAGTACTTGTCTCCATACTGCTACTGACAATTTTGGGGCCATTAGCAAGTCGCTTAGAAATGTAGGAACGCTATTTCTCCATCTAGAAGATGGGGAAAATTATATTTGCTTGAGTACCTTATAAACAGGCTATGAAAGTTAATTCATACTTGTACAGTATACTGAACACAGCAGAAGAAAAAAAAAAAAAAAATCAGTCTGAGAGTGAAGCCTTTTACCAGCCAGTAGCATAGGTGTGATTTCACCTTAGCACTATTTTAGAAAGGCCATCACTGCACAAGCTGATATTAGGAAATAACATTTATTACGATGAAAAAATAAAGACACAATACTGTCATCTTCTTAGGTGCCAGTACGTAACTCTCACTTACTTCAAGGTGCCGCTTATCTAGTTTATGCCACTGAATACAATCTGACTGAAGCGCCAGCCCAGGAGACCATCAAGAGTGATTCACCTTGTTAAAGGCCACCTTTACAAAAAGGGCAAACCAAGCTACAAGGCCTGTAAACCTTGAGGATTCTGTAAGCCTGCTGTTTAAAATCTCAAGGTACTATTAAATAGTGTCAGATATTGTTGCCTTTCCTAAACAGTCACTTTGCCTCTAGTCTATGTAAAAAAAATGCTCAGATTGCTGTATCTTTTATCCTCCTTTCCCTCTGAAGGATTAGGCAGGTTCTAAGTTTTCAGATTTCCTTAGCACCAGAAGCTGTCTTTTGGTCATTCCTTACATTTTGCCAAAGACATTTTACCAAACCTTGGCTAGAGAGAGAGGCAAGAAGAGGGAAGAAAGATAAAATCTCCTGAAGTTACCTTAAATGCACTTTTTTATGCCTTCTAAAAATCAGTCTTATTTGGCCACTAACATAAGATACATGAATTCTAGAAGTTGCTATAATTGGATATGAACTTCCTGATCTGCTAAGGTCATGCTGCCAAAAGAAACTTCCTTTTGCCTATGGTACCATCCCTTGGTGAAGAGATTATACTAAAGGCTCCAAAAAAGTGACAACACAGAGGAAACAACGCAACCTGGGGAGCTAATGCTCACTAAGGGGCTGTGTATTTCCAGTTCAGTAGCCTTTTATATTACCTCTGGACAAGATCATGACCTGATGACCATCAGTCAGGTACCCAACTCAGTGATCTGGGGTGTTTTCTAAAACTGAAGAAATAACCATCAATGGAGAATTTTACATTCCTTACCCTGTTCTTTGCAAGGACAAAGAACCCAGGAAAAATATTAAGTTCATTTTTACATCAAGACCCAGCAGTGGAACAGCTGAAATTTAGAGGCTATAATTCAAAAGAATCAGAGGAATTTTTTAATTTTTTTTTAATTCCTCTTCTCTCCTTAGTTTTAAATTGGCCAAAGTAGGCCACAAGATCAGTGGAAGAGGAAGGAAAAAAAGAAAAGTCAGTTACGTATGTTGTGGAGAAGCGAAGATTTTAGGTGTTGTTTAAACAAGAATGTGGAAAGGGATTTTAAGTGACAGAACAAACCAAAGCTATAGAAGGAGGAAGTTAAAAATGCACTTCAGAATTCTTTTCAACCTGACAGGAGGTACAAATTCAGGGTTGGGATACCATGAAATAGCCACATAATCTAAGGCCTAGATAAAAATCCCTTCTCATTACAGAGTTTTATGTGGCTGGTAACCTTCCAGATCACCACTTGTTGCCTGATTGTTTCTACTGCTAAAATATGATTTACTTCAGCACTAAGAATAAAATTTGATTTAGCTCAGCACTAGAAGAGCACACAAACAATTTGATAAAATGTCAGTCTTGTTCAAATTTTTTTGCTGTATAAATTGAGTGCTAATGATCTTGACTCTGCTATCCTTATGTATTTATGCAGCCTTTTTCATGTTTGCTAGATTATTATTGATCGATTATTAGATAAAATGACAGATAAGAGAAGTTCATGTAACTTAAACTCTAGGGGCCTTTTAGGAAAAATTTTCCCAATTATCAATGAGCATTGCTTATTCACTACCACAATTTCAGATCACTCACTGTATTCCCACAATTATCATCAGAAAGACGACATTAAAAATACCGTAGACGGACCACAAACCCTCTCAACAGTTTATAAAAATGGTACCTACATACTTCTGACCCCCAAGTTTTGTTTACAAATGCAGAAATATAATAAATACAGTTTATACAAAATCTCACCTTTCTCACAATATCAGAGTTTTACAAGTTTTCAGTACAACCTTCAGTCATTGCCTAAGAATAATGGTATTTTATACTTTTTACTTCATTCCTCTGGAAATCTGGTGAGAGTTTGACAGTGAAACCCCAAACTATATATAGGTTAGGGTAGTGTAGACCAACTTAACAGTGTAAAATCAGGACACATCTCGCTGCTAGTGAAGCTAAACTGGATTTCCTCCAAGTGAAAAGATTTTTCCAATAGCTACTCACTCAGCAGCAACAGCTAAAGAAAACATTTAAGGCCACAACGCTACAAACATGAAAGGATACGAGAAACAAAGGCAGAATTCTTTAACCGGAAAACCTGTCCTAATCTCTTAAGAGTTTATTCTCCTTCACAATTTTTAATGTTAACAAAATATATACACCAAAGGGAAAATCCTATGAAATGTTAAATAATTCAGGACTGTTCCAATTAATTGCTGATAGGATATATTCCTCTCTCAGATACAAATAGAATTCAAACCAATAAAAAAATCAATCATTATTGCAGAAGTGAGCTAGCAGATGACCTGTGGGGTTTGGTGGATTATAACTGTCCTTTGTATTTATTGAATATCTCCTAACCAAAGATCCCAGGTTAGTTCATTCATCTCAGAAAAGTAGCACATTTTACCAGGATAGATATTACTAATTTCTCCTTAGTAGATGAAGAAAGCAAAGACTAGGACTTCATTTTTCAAAACCTGTGGCTGCATGTATTTTTATCCCAAATTTCCTTTGGCTGCAGCTGTGATGCCCAAAGGTTCTCCTTTCTTTCAATCCACTGTGCACCAGCAGGGTCACCACTGGCCCTATCACCCTGTAGGCCACAGTTTGTGACTCCTCTGAAAGTTAATTTCAGAGCTCAGCATCCTCATAAAACTCCCAGCGATTTCACATTGGATGCAAGGGAAACCAGAATTTTGGTTTGATTAATTCCAGTGCCTAACTTTAAAGGATTTAAGCTTGAAGATCACATATACAGATCTACACAGATAAAGTTGGTAGGAAATATCAGAGAGGGATGTCTACTTCTTCAAGGCCTACAATTTAGTAGATGCCACTTGCAATATAGTAAGTACAGCATTGAGGAACATGCGCTACCTCCTAGACTATTAGATCACTTTCATATCCTGTACACCTGGGCAAATGGATAAGGTTCTGGTGGACTGCTCACTTGAATTCAGATAACTAAATTCTATTTAAGTGTGATTTTGGAGCATCAAGTTCTTTTTTAGGTTGGTCTTAGACTTCCATGTTACAATGAAAAGCCTATGACAGAGCTAGAAATAGCAAAGCTCGTCTCCCAGCTTCCAATCACTTCTGTCAATCACAAGGTTTTCTTTCATCTCTTGGAGTTTATTTTTCCACTCCAGCAGCATCTCTTGAATGCATTAGGTCACACACGTAAAATGAAAAGCAGAGCTAAGCAGACAACACAATTAACTAATTTTCTGTATTTAGATCTTCATATAAAACCATTCAAATTCCTGGCAATAAAATGCCAGTGAAAAGGTCCTCTCTTCAGAACACATAATTCCCATACCCCTTCACACTCCTACACATCCTCGACTGCATGACACATGTTCTCACTTCTTACCGTCATCTCCCATACTTGCAGTAAGATCATCATACACTATAATATGGACTTAGCTGATCTCAGCAGGGAAGAAAGCACATTCCCAGGAAAGAGAAAAGAGTGAAAGCCCCAGGTAAGCAGGAGAGCAAAAAAGAACTGTTTGCAAAGTGTGTATTTTGCATATAAATCTACTTGCCGTAGGAGAGCAAAACAGTAAGAGCGCTTTCACTGTGCAGGCACTTATATCAGCCCACTGGAAGCTTATTTCAAGCTTAATCCTGGAGCACCTTGGGCTGCAGCAGTGGTAGGTGAACTCTCTCCCCTCAGATATCACCCAACAGAGCGCACAGATGCCAAGAAGCCACATCCCTGTGTCGAGCTACTCTGGAGAGATCCTGTGAACGTATGGGGCTTATGAAGCCTAAAAAGCTCTGCCTTATTACATGGCCATATCCAAAGTCCTGTTACCAACAACCAGTTCTTACCCACCCTTTCTGGGGAGTTCAGCCCTTAAATGCGTTTCCACCATGAAACTCTATTACTGGAGGACACAACTGTAGGAATTATAATAAGGCAGTGCAGGCTGTAGACTATACTGGAGGGAGAGGTGAAGCTACTGGATGCTCAGTGAAAAGTCAAATTACTCTCATACTTTTGCTGCAGATACTTCTGGCAAAGGGGGTGAACCGGGGGGGGGGGGAACAAAACCCAAACCAACAAACAAACCACTGTGGAGTTGGGCTTTACCAGATAATCAAAGTATACATCTCTCCTCTCATATGCTAAGCATTAGCGAAAAGGACATGCAAGAATAGTAACACAAACAACATTGCAGCTTAAAATAAAAACAGAATGCACTTCTCATAAATGGGAGCAGCATTAGATCCTGCATCCCCCCCCCCCATGCACTAGGATGCTTCATGCTGCCCATGCTTGCCACCAGAGATGAGGAAAAGGCTGAGGTACTTAATGCTTTCTTTGTCTCACTCTTTAATAGGGAGACCAGTTATCCTCAGGGTACTCCGCCCCCTGAGCTGGAAGGCGAGGATGAAGAGCAGAATATACCCCCTTTAATCTAGGAGGAAGTAGTTAGTGACCTACTACGCCATCTGGACACTCACAAATCTATGGGACCTGATGGGATCCATCCAAGAGTACTGAGGGAACCGGCGGAGGTCTTTGCCAAGCCACTCTCCATCACCTATCAGCGATCCTGGTCAGCAGGACTGGAGGCTTCCCAGTGTGACTCCCATTTACAAGAAGGGTCAGAGGGAGGATCTGGGGAACTACAGGCCTGTCAGCCTGACCTCGGTACCAGGGAAGATTATGGAACGGTTTGTCTTGAGAGCACTCACATGGCAAGTCCAGGACAAGCAGGGGATCAGGCCCAGTCAGCATGGGTTTACGAAAGGCAGGTCCTGCTTGACCAACCTGATCTCCTTCTATGACCAGGTGACCCGCCTAGTGGATGAGGGAAAGGCTGTGGATGTTATTTACCTTGACTTCAGCAAGGCCTTTGACTCTGTCTCTCATGACATACTCCTTGAGAAGCTGGCGTCTCATGGCTTGGACAAGTGTACTCTTCGCTGGGTGAAAAACTGGCTGGATGGACGAGCCCAGAGGGTTGTGGTGAATGGGGTGAAATCCAGTTGGCGGCGGGTCACAAGTGGTGTTCCTCAGGGCTCGGTGTTGGGCCCTGTTCTGTTTAATATCTTTATCGATGATTTGGATGAGGGGATTGAGTGCACCCTCAGCAAGTTTGCAGATGACACCAATTTGGG
>NW_010973238.1:4767911-4839623 GCF_000737465.1 Haliaeetus leucocephalus | reverse complement strand
AATGGCATCCTGGCCTGTATCAGAAATAGTGTGGCCGGCAGGAGCAGGGAGGTGGTTGTCCCCCTGTACTCGGCACTGGTGAGGCTGCACCTCGAGTACTGTGTTCAGTTTTGGGCCCCTCACTGCAAGAAAGACATTGAGTTGCTGGAGCGTGTCCAGAGAAGGGCAACCAAGTTGGTGAGGGCCCTGGAGCACAAGTATCATGAGGAGCGGCTGAGGGAGCTGGGGCTGTTTAGTTTAGAGAAGAGGACGCTGAGGGGAGACATTATCACTCTCTACAACTACCTGAAGGGGGGTTGTAGTGAGGTGGATGCTGGTCTTTTCTGTCAGGTGGCTGGAGATAGGATGAGAGGAAATGGCCTCAAGTTGCAGCAAGGGAGATTTAGGTTAGATATTAGGAAAAATTTCTTTACTGAGAGGGTTGTCACACATTGGAATAGGCTGCCCAGGGAAGTGGTTGAGTCACCATCCCTGGAGGGATTAAAAAAGGGAGTGGACGGGGGACTCCATAACATGGTTTAGTGGGCATGGATGATGGTTGGACTCAATGATCTTGAAGGTCTTTTCCAACCTAAAGGATTCTATGATTCTATGATCTGACCCTGGCACACTATGCCATACTGTGAATTTCTGGCAAAGTCCACATCACAGTGTGAAGAGATGGATGCAACAAAAATGTACATATCCCAATGTCCTGGTAAACTCTACTAGCCTGGAGTCCATTTCAGAATCAAGAAAAGAAAATGGTATTTTTCTACATTTGGCAGGGGGGGGGGGGGGGGGAGGGGGGTGAGGGTGGGGGGAGGATAATCAGATTTAGGAAACTAGAGGATCTACAATCATCAGTTGCTGTCGGAACTGCATTTACTTCTTTCAGGGTAATAACTGTATATAATTTAGCAGACATGATTCACAAAGTATAACTATAAATTGAATAAAAAAAAAAAAGCTACAACTTTTTTCACTCATGAATACATCCATGTCTGACATTAAGTACGTTAAGGCAATTCCATCTCTACCATTTCTTTGTTGATTCATTTTCAGAAATGGGAAAACAAACCTAAAAGGTTGCAAGCAGAAAGTATCAATACTGTCGACTTTTAAACACAAAGGAAGGTTACATTTATTAGGCTCAGCAGAAACATGCTAATAAAAAAGAACTATATCTACACTGTAGATTCAGAAAACTCATGTTCCTAAGTTTGGAAAACTATGGCATGCCTACATATGCTAATTGTAATGTATGTAACACAGCACAATGTTAATAACCAGCAGTAATTTGAGCTTGCAGCAAACAGGAATTGTAATTGCATAACACTAGAAGCTTTGAAGCATTAATTACTGAAAGCGTTTTGAAGGACTGACATGAAATAATACTTTATATGTTTTCCATTCTCAGCAAAAAACTTCAGATAAAGATTTCCTTTCAATTTTGGTTTCCAGTATACATATCTTGAAGTTTGGAGCAAACCAGTAAAACGAAATAGACTAGAACATTTTCCACAAACTTCAGGTTTGATGGGAAGGATAGAGAGTCTTCAGCCTTCTCTGGTCATCAGCTTGCAAAAAGATGACAAAACAGTCTCTGGGACTGCATAGGCTGTATGTCCAGGGCTGGTCAGTGTTAAGGGTCTTTGAGGTTTGCCTTTGATCACACAGGCACAGCTCTGGGCTCTACAGCAGCTCTTTTTGGGGTAAGATGTACGACACTATTTGTGCCTCTGCACACAACCCTCCCATGTGGCTAGTTACGAAGAATACAATGAATAATTAATTTGCATTCAAAAGGAGAGAAGATAATAGCATAAAGGCACAGGACATTCAATCACTTATTTTATAAAGGCATTTAATACTGCTTCACTGGGAAGATATAATTGCTTGTTGCTTGTATACAGCATGTCATCTTCAAATAATTGTTGATATTAGCAGTGATAAAATGGCTTCAGAGAGGTTAAGTGACTTGGCCAAGACCAAAGAGGAAGGAAGCGTGTGAATTAAGCCAAGAAATCAGTCCGTTTCTTAAGGCTCAGCGCTCCAGTCCAAGCTTACAACCTGGTGCTTACAGCAGTATTCCGTATTTATCCATCATTTCCATTTTATCTCCTTCCTTCCTTTCCTCTAACTCTCACACCCATACAGAGTCAAGACAAATATTTTTAATTTCTCCAGTTCATTAAAAAACAAAACCTAGACCTTGGCCCTTATGGTCCAACTCTTTCACAAAATTAAAAACAGTCCATCAGTTTCACGTTCACTACTCTAAATCTTCTACTATGCAGAAGAGCAGTATGAGGAAAAAAACCCAAACATACCTTTCCCTATATATTTTAGTATTTAGCAGTTTCTAGAAGGTTCCCCTTGGAGACAATTTCCTATTAGAAAAGGGATAGAGCTTACTCTAAACACAATTGTTTTGAAACAAAAAAATATTCAGTAATGATGAGTAATTTTTGACTTCTGGTTGTTTTGCATGTCCGTTTCTTTTTTTTGACCTGTATATCCTATATTTTCCATCTGTTCAAGCCATGATTTCCAGTCCACTGGAGCAAAAGCAATGGTAAAAGCATTTTGCCAGCAGCCCTTGGCCTCACTTTACAAATACAGTTCCAATTCTTGCTGCCACTCAAGGTAGAGCTTCTAAAAATAAGGGAGTGTTTCAAAATAAAAATTAATACAATTTTCTCATGGGGGTGGGGGTGGGGCTGTGCTTTCCTTTATCAGAGAGGAGATCAGAGTGAGAAGACACCAGACAGATGCAGCACACTCTGGCTGTATTGCTGTATTTACAATATAGGAGCAGAAACCATAAAGACCAATATCAGTTGCAGTGCACAACAGCCACCAGCACACCCCTTTTTGTCCCAAGGAGCAGTACTGCCATTGCAATCAGAGGACACGGCATGGAAGTAGTCACTATTCCCAGCACTGCCAGGTTAGAGAAAGGCAAAGGAGGCGGTGACAGATTAACTGACTCACTTGAAGTCTCCCTGGAAGTTTACAGATTATTGGGTACTAATCTGTGTCTGCAAAAAGAAATCTGATGTCTTCATTATATGACAACAGCTGGCAGTGCTAGCCATACTAGCCTCTTATTAGCCAGATGCAACAGACACCCGCAGAATTCATTTACGGTCTTCACAAACTAAGGATCTAACAAGGTTTTCCCTACACCCTCGGGATTCCCTTCTGAACCTTGGACCACCAAAGTTGAAAACAGCCAGGAGTTTGTTAAAGTTAAGTCCCAGTTCTGAAGCAGCCTGTTGAAAATCAGTCTGGTGAAACAAGGCATCTTGAAACACGTTACTTTATAGCCCTTAGAAGTAATCTGATCACATAGTGGGTTTTATTGTGCAATCCTGCGTTCTCCCCATTTAGTTTATATTGCATAACAGGCATAGGTTTTTTTCATTTAGAAATATAAAATCTGGCCATCAGTGAAAATCCATATGGTGTATAGGAAAAAGGGATCATTTGGAAAATACAGAGGGACCTTCTGTGTATCTGAGGCCAGAGGCTGCTCTTCCTCTCCCCTCTCCCCAAACTGCAGGTTTTTTCCTTAGACTCACCATTTCTGTCTGAGTGGACAAGGTCTGTTATGCTTTCCTAGGTATTTTGATCAATCATTTTATTGATTATTTACACAAATGGATCATTTCTACTCCTTTTTGCTCCATCTCAACTGACAGAATGGAGGACTTTTTACATGTCTCTTCATGCCCTCATATTCACATGTTCTAACAGGATGAAGTTTCTTTCATTCTACCCTGACCCAATGTCTGTACCTCTACAAAGCAAGAGAATTTAAAGTTTTAGGATTTAAAACTCGATTGGGTCACAGAAGAGGTCTCTGATGGCTTTTACACAACGCCAACTGGAGAGGTTGTTCTGAAATCAGAACAGGCAGCATACCACAAACACAGTCTTTTGTTTAGTTGACCATGTCAGAAGAGAACCTATATAGTGTAATCATAGAATGGTTTGGGTTGGAATGGACCTTTAAAGATCATTTAGTTATGGATAATGGATATACTAGACTGACATGTAAGATTTCCAATCCTGAAATAGGGCCTTATTTCAGTCAAAGGCTACTTCAATATCTGACCACTTAGAGGGACATTTACTCCTAAAGAGAGGGCCATGAAACAGGCATTAGTATGTTGTCTGACACTGGGATTGTAGGAGATCCCAATATAAAAAAAAAGAATTTAAGCCAAAGCATTTAATCAAGCTCAATTTTTTGTTCTTACCTGATAGTTGCTTTTTCCCTTACAGCAGAAGGTATGTATAAATTAACAACCACCGAAAACTGAATTAGCTATGTACATGTCATAGAGGGATGAATGCAGAACATGGATACTACAATTCTGACCAAGAAAACAACCAAACAGAAGCTTAGACATGCTGTAGCTAGATCAAAGACAGACAGGCAATGGTGCTCTAGAAGCACAGTAGAACAGATATTATAACTACTCTGATATTGCAGCAGATTATAGTCTGAAAGCCTGCTACTGTTAGAAAAGCAGGTCAAGAGAAATCAAAACTCATGAAAGTGACATGAGTTAACAGCAAGCTGTTACAGAAGCTTGTATTTAAAAGGTAACAGCAAACTGATGTTTTTGAAGAAGAAAATGCCACATTTTTCATTTTGAACCGACATTTGCTATCTATTTTTAGCTTTTTTTCCCTGTTTTATGATACCTTAGATCTCAAAATAAAAAGCTAAAATTCAAACACACAGTTTCCTTTTTGTTCCAGAAAATTAATTTTAGAAGCATTCATTTAGAAATTCAGGTGTTCAGTTTTCATCCTAATTTAAACAAAGTAAGATTTTGAAAATTTTATAAACCTACATAATTATCATGGTTATAACTAGCTCTACTTTTAACTGATCACAGCTCACAAATATAGAAGTCGTCAGATTTCTTAGACCCTGCATTTACAGAGTAAAAACAATGAACAGTTTTTACCTTAATTTGCTCTTAGATAGAAAAGTTTTTTAATGTTTATATTTAAACCAATTTTCGTATGTAGTAGAATTTTCCATACATGTCCAAAATAATATCCCTTTAAAGTCATTAGTATAGAGAAAAATAGAAAGGCATCCCTGAATGCTCTACTATGAGGAACTCAGATTGTCCATCTTGAAATTAGTCACTCGGGAAACAACTCAGAAAATTAAAACCTGATATGGTAAGGGAAGTAGATATCCTACTGGTGTTTGTATTCTACCAGATGAAGAGGAAATAACTGTCCTTGATTCAGCAGCTAAGTGCTGTGGTTATTCAGTTTATATATCACACAATTGCAAAGAAGTATGACGTGATTTTGTGGCAAACCACTTCCCCCAGAAATCCCACACAAATCTCCCTGGGGGAGGTGGGGAAATAATGAGAATGACCAGTTTGAGCCCTTACTACTTAGGTCAATGGAGTTAAACCTGACTTACTCCAGTATGAGGTATACATCCAAGTTCAACAATGCTGCATTTACAGCTTTATGCCATTTTAATAATTGAACCCTGAACCATATCCAGGTGACTTTAGCCAGAGATTTTCAGAGTTTGAGATGTATAGGTACCAGAGAAAGGAGAATGTATTTTGTATCAAGTCAGAGTGAAGGCACCAAGCATCTCTAGTGCTCAGCACAGCTGTTGGCTCTGGTGCATCTGTGACATTTGGAAGAGCGGGGGAGTTCATTGCTCCCTCTTATGATGCACCTCCTTTTTGGAAGGTATGTTTTGTGAGCTTCAGCACCAATGGTCATTTCTGGGACAAACACCCAAGACGAGTCAGTCAACGTCCAAATCCAGAACATGACACTTACCTCCAGTTCTAAAAGAGCTGACACGAGTAATTGGTAAGGGATAAAAGAATGAAATTAGCTCTACACACACCAATCTTCCATGTGTCAGCTGCACAACCCTAGTTTATAGTGCTGGAACACAGACTGGCAAACTTGAAAAGACAACTGGACAGTCTCACTTGCATGCAATGCACATCTGCTCTCAGTTTGTCACAGTACAGCCTGATAGTCTTTGTTGTTCTTTCTTGTATTATATTGGAGGTTATAGTGAGCTTCCCACTGTAATACCCCAGTGCTTGGAAAGCAGCAAAATAAACCAATGCGGCATTTGATGTTACGTTCAAAAAACAACCACTACCATCCTCAGGTATTTTTCATCTTCAGAAATGGTTTTGGTATATCCATAATACTTAGGAACCTCAAACATCCTATAAAACAGAACCAGGCTTACAACAAGTTGGGGAGAGATATTTAAGCATATAAATCCTACTTAGATGCCTAATTCTTGCTCACTTCCTATAAATACCTTTGTGGATTTGAGCTTTACTAATCTTAACACGAGTTCAATAAGAGATTAGGAGGACTGCAAACTCCAGCTCAGGAGACTTTAAATGTTATCTCCTATTAGCACATAGATAGGTCCCAGCTCTACTATTTCAAGTTTTATAAGAAGTACTCAAAGGACAACCTCAAGAAAAGGCCTTTCTCACTCAAAGAGATCACATCTCAGACAATTCATACAATATTAGACTGAACAACAGGAGAAACATCACATCAATCAACTGTGATACAATTTCTGTAGAGCAGCAATTTATACATGAGAAACTGACTTC
Source organism: Haliaeetus leucocephalus (assembly GCF_000737465.1). NCBI lineage: Eukaryota > Metazoa > Chordata > Aves > Accipitriformes > Accipitridae > Haliaeetus > Haliaeetus leucocephalus. The sequence continues at coordinate 4,832,988 of NW_010973238.1, read as the reverse complement.
CCATACCAAGAGTAGAGGAACAAAAAATAAGGTACCAAAGAAACACAAAACAGCCTTACCTCAGCGTGAACTGATCTTCTGTTGAATTTTTAGCAACAGATACAAGGAAAGTCAAAATGTCACCTTGTTTAACAGTCTTTGGTGCATACTGGATGGCAATATTATTATCCAATCTCATTTCATTTAAAGAAGGGCCAGCATGTGTCTGGTAAAGGAAAACACTTCCAATCCTCTGCAAGGGAGGTCCTGACTCATCAATGTCATTGCGCCCTGGTCGGATCCCATTACTTTTCCTTACATCCTCCTTGGTGCATTCCCCTTTCTCGTCTCCTGGTTGTATGGCATAGTAAAGCTCCACAGGGCTCCCTTCAGACTGATCCATTGGTTTCTTACGGCCAGCAACAACCGTGGGGGGGTTAAACCAGCTTGGCAGGAGCTCCAGCTCTGCCACACACAACCCCAGATCCCCTTTCAGCCTGCAGCTGCCTCTGACTTCCCGAGTCTCTCGAAAGGCAAACACCCGCAGGCAGGGCAGCCGTTCCGTGGTGCTGTAGTCATCCCAGTCCCTGCCCACAATGTAGAACAGGACCTGGACTTTGGGCTTGCTCGGGTAAATTTTGTCGCTCATTATGAAGGCCTTAAGTTTCCAATTAAAGGAGAACTTGTTAGTAGATGCAAATGGATTTGAAGACAACATTAAGTCCTGGGGCACTACTTGTTCAATGGAAAAAGGTCCATAGCTGGCATTTAACACAGGTGGCCTCTTGGATTTGTAGATCAGAAAGGATTCCACTCGGGACTGCAAGCTAGAATTCCTCATAATATCCTGGTTGGCTTCCTTAAGAAAGAAGGAAACATCTGCATTGTGGATACGATAGGTCACAGGCAAGTAAGTTGGCAGTAAAGAAAATCTCTGTATACTCTCCAGGATCCCTCGACTCTCAGTCACTGTTGAAAGGAAAGGAGAGTTTAAAGATCAGATCTTCAAGTCATACTGTGATATAACCTTGCTGACTTTACTGAGGGGACTGACAGTGCTGTAGCTGGTATTAGTGGCAATAGCAAGCATCATCAATCTATGCAGAAGTAGCTTAAGTAGCTGATGATTTATCTAGTTAGCTTGGAAAACAATAGGTTATGATATGTTCTACATGGCAGCTAGATTAAAAGAAGTAGCTTGTGTAGGTTTACCCATGCCAAAGGTCACACCTTCACTTGCAATATACATTTATTATTGGAGAGCAAAATTACCCAGTTAGCATCTGCAACATAAGATCGCTGCACAGGCACATTTAAAAAGGAATTTGATCACTAAAACAAGCTGCACTTGTACAGGAAACCAATGCAATGATTTTTACATCAAATGCTGCACATGGACCACTTAGAGTTCACGTCGACTTTCTTTTCAGCACTCTCAAGCAATACGTGGACTTTAAGTGGTTTCCTGCACAAGGCTGCATTTCACTTTAGGAATAGTTAGCACAATAACCATTTACACAAAAGCTCCCTTACAGCACTCTGGTACTAGAGGATTTCAAAAAGACCTTTATTTGCATCCAATTTATTGTTCCTTCTATTTCCCTTCATCTATGAAAAGAGGTTTTTCTTCTGTAAATAACTATCAGGATTCACGCCACTGTTGTTGCTTAACCCTACACTGTTCCTTAATACAGCTGCATTATCTGTACACTGTACATCACTGCACATTGAAAGAACATTTTCAATGACACTGAGCCTCTCTTACTGCAAGATATCTGTTTTAACTGTGCCATTGAGCAATTACCTGAGGCAGGCTATCATATTAAAGAATAAGTTCTCCATCTTTCTAGGAACTGTCAGTCCCAAAGAGCAAAGACATACACTGTTATAAAACACAGATGCAAATACAACATGTCGTTTCCTCTTTGAACATCTGACCTTCATGCTTATGTCTTCACATCCTAATTGTGAAATAAATTGTGGTTTTTTCCATAGCAAATTCAAATCCTTACCCTTAGTCAAAAAACTGACAAAGGTTTACCACAGATGGCATTCAAAGACAACCCAGTTTCCCAAGCTCTAGTCCACAAATGCTTTATTATACCTTATTTTTTGTTTGGCATCTGACCTAAATGTTTATTTGCTTGTCAAGTACTGTGGTGGCCTAAACTGATGTCAGTTACTGCTAGTCACCATTTATATACTGCAATTCATTGCAAATCCTAGAAAAGGCTTGTTATCTTCAAATCCTATGGGAAAGCATTGTTAGCTCCTAAAAACCTCTGATTTCAGACTGTAAGAGTTCACCAAAACCAATATGGAAAATGTCTCTCAGAGCAACAATCATCTTATCCACCTATGGACTGTATAATTTGCAGGAGCAGAAGCCAGTCTGATGCTACCTATAGCCAGCATGTCAATCAAGGCACCTCCATAGCAAAGCAGTTAAGGCAGAAGATCTCGCTGTGCCATAGACTTTGTCCAATCTCAGACAAGTTGCTTTTCCTGTGCTGCTGTTCCTTGTCCAACAAATAAGGGTATTACTATTTATTTCCCCTCACCCTTTGTCTGTGTGGTCTGCAAATGCAACAGACTTATTTTACTATTCATATGAGAACATCACCTACAATAACAAGGTTGTGATCTCAGTTAAGGTCTCCAGGCACTAACGTCATGCAAAATAATAAACTGGAAAACTGGAGCAAAGAAATTTCTATATGGAAAAGCAAAACCAGCTGTCCATTAAAAAAAAAAAAACCAAAGCCACACACACACAAAAAAACCCCCCTTATCACCAAAAAAAAACCCCAAAATACAAACAAACCATAGATAAGGGTTGGCATCATTCATCTGTAAGAGAGAAGGAACAAATCTCAGAATTGAAGAGGCCAGGAAGAAAGGACTGCAGAGTAGAGTTTAATAGTTTTGAAAATCTTTCTCTTCAGCTTGAAAACCTGAAATTCCTCTCTCAATAAACAACTAAAATAAAACCTTACTTTCAAAAGTTTAATTAATGTCAACTCTTAAACCCCACCTGGAATTAGAACTAAATTCCATCTAAAGAATTGGGAAAATGGCCTCAGCACACACTATCATATGAGACTGTAAATCGCAACAGCAATAAAAGGCTGAAGTCCCGTGATCCCTAGAGGTGGAAAATTCAGTTTCGATCTTGTTTGAATTTAAAGAAAGTCACACCCAAGGCTTTTCTGCTTGTTTTTAATCAAGAGTAAACTGCAGAGATCCTTTGCATGCAAATCCACCCTTTATTTTAGCCTTTGTCTTTTCAGCATTCAGTTCCCACTCTCTCTCCAGATATTCACTGAGAGTAGATGAAGTTTTTAAAGACCTTTTTCTAGATAATCCCCCAACAAAGATTTCTAACAACTCTAAATGGCTTTGCTAGTACTTAGGAGTTGCAGGGATGCATCTCTCCTATCCAGCCCTAAGGCGAAATCTGTTCTGCTGTTGTACTCCTCAGATCACCAAGCCCATAACAGCATTTCTCCATCTAATGTCCCATTTATAAATTCCCCACTCATTTTGTACTCCTCCCAACAGCTTGGCAAAGCACCATTAAACACAGTGAGGCATCAAGGAGGCAACTTAGAGAGAGAGGCAAAAAACTCAGGGTATTCAATTTTTTATTTCCCTTATTTTGATTACACTCCCTCCCTTGCATTCCACAGGGAGAAGTACATTATTTTTATATTAAAACTAACAGTGTTTCGCCTCATAATTTTTAATCATTTATTTTAGTGCTTAATTATCTAAGGGATTAAACATATTCCCTCTGTATTCCCCATCTCCACAGGACAATGTTCCTCAGAGTTTGTAAATCAATGACTCTTCAGAATAGGAGAGCAACACAAATTAAAAAAAACAGAAGGTGAACTGCCTATTAAAAAAAGGAAACAATCTCACCAGATAGAGCAAGGTCCATTGGTTTTTAAATTTTTGGGCAATGGCAAACTGGCTTGCTCACTGTTGCACTTCCCCTACCATCAAGCTGTGGACGTGCACCAAATATGAATTGGCTTATGCTGGAAGCTGACAGCAGCTTTCCAAACAGCCAAAGGCCAAAAATTCAAACAATTTTACACTTTTATCTGGGGAGAGTTATAATCAGCACAAACAGAAAAAAAATCTCAAAACCTACACTGAGCTCTGCAGTACCATCTGGATTTTGACCGTGAAAGTTTATTAGGGATTCTGAAGGATAGGAAATTAAAAACAAAAACAACTATCAGCATCCTTAATTGCAACCATGACTATTTTTGTAAAAATTATGCGTGTTTTTACAAAGGCACAATTGCAGAAGATTACAGATTTGTGTGTTATTGGGTGAGACCCAGCGTAAAAGTGGAGTTTTAAAGATTTAAGTCATATCATTTACCCTAAATATGGCATCAGACCTCTACCATCATAATCAAAATTCCACAGGAATCACCCACCTGAGTAAATAAGACAAGAATCACACAGTGAATCTCTCAGTTTAAATATGTCAAACAAAATAAAGGATGGGTAACTGAAGTGCTGTTAAGGAAACAACATCAAGACAAAAAATAGTTAAATTTAGGAACTGCAGTTTATCTTTACTGTACCACTATATCTGAAGGCTTGTCTACATGGGGAACTTGGCAGCAGAATAACCAAGAGCAAGAGTGCAGTACATTAACTAGCCTTACTTGTTCTCTGTGTGGATGTATGGCACAGGGGATGTCATACTTTGCGTCAATAGAAAAAGCAATAGTACCAGATTACAACAAACTTCTAGGAGTTTAATCTATCCATGTAGGGATAGATTCCTATGATCCACAGAGATCCAGGCAACTTTCAATTTATTAGTTGTGGCAAGCTGTAAGATCAGTTTCTCTTAAGCTGAGTCATTGCAGAGGAAAAAAGAGATTCTTCCAGAGGACCACAGCAAGCAATGACTCACAGCACTACTGAATCTTGAGGGGCTGACTCTCAACTGGAGTAAACCGCTTCACTGCAAGGTCTGGTGAAGACAATCTGCTGCAACTGCAGAGTGGTGGTACAGCATTCTGGATTAAGGAGATGATCCCCAACAGTTTGAAGCAAACCAATAAAATCTAAATTTGATGCTGTGCTTATGCCAGGAGCTATTATTTCTCAATCCCTTACAACTATGTCTGTATTTGACCTCTCATGCTGTGAATGGTTTGCTGAGGATTTCAATCAGTGGCCACCTGGGAAGAGATGCTGTAGTAGGGTGGTTTTCTTTCCTCTCTCTTTCGTAAATCTTCCCCTGACTGACACTGTTTAAAAAAAGCCTGTCATTGATGGAAGAAGCAAATTCTTTGCAGGTCAGCGAATTTGAAAAAAATCCCAGAAAAAGGCAGCATATTCAGCCTCCTCCCGCACAGCCAAAGCTTATGCATGTGATATATCCCTGAACATGACATTGTAAACATGCTGCATTTACCTTCCAAAAGGTCATACTGCTTTCTTCATTAGGCTACTAATTTTGTACTGCAGTCTGGCTAAAAATCTTAAATCTTTATTTCTTTAACATCATGTAACAGCAGCTCTCAGTCAATGACAAAAACACTACTCATAGCTCAGTTTTACTGTAAAGTTATTGACCATGGCTTCAGAAAATTGAAGAAATCTGCCAGACCACTAACTTCATTCTGTATTGCCAGATCCTTAGGACTTCATTGCCCTAACAGTTACTTTATTTTTAAAACTATTCAATCTATTATCATCCAGCATTCATGAGAAATAAACCACTCTTCCAATCAACTAGATAATGCTAATATTTAAATTAAAAAAAAAAAAAATCACCTTTTTCTTGTAGATTGAAGGGAACAACTTCTTAGGACAATTGCCTTACCACCTGCAAGTGCAAACTGGTAATGCAATAGATGAAGTTTGTTGCTGTATCTTGAGGATTGAGATAAGTGGTTCTTTTCAGTTTGGCCAGAAAATTTATGGTTTTAGTTAGTTTCAGCTGTTCTCCTTGAATCTTCTGAACATTTTTGCTCTCCTAGGTTTGTTATGCATTGGAATGTTTTTTAGCCAAAAATCTCTTAAAAAAAAAAAAAATCTGCTAGTGTGATCTATTTCTAGATATGGAAACTAATGTCACAAGGATGTCTGCTCCAAATAAACTTCATGCTCACTTTTGGAAAATTAAGACATTTCAGTCTTAACTTAATTAAGTGGCTGAATCCACTAATGCTCAAAAGTGAGGCAGGTTAAAGCTAAGCTATAAACATTGTGAATACCATCCCAAGGTGTATCTCAGTCAGTTCTTAACAGAGGGATGATCTACTCTGCCAGTATATGCCACTTTCTATGGACAGAGTCAATTAAGACTGTCACATGAATATCTGAGTAGGATCATTTCCATCTTATAGGATTTGTTGGTTGCTTGTCATATTCCTTCCCCAGGTTCAAGCATCCTTCTGTGCAGCCCTTACACATGAATAGACAAAACTGGAGCTTTCCGAGGATGACTTAACTGTGTTCCCTCTTTTGCCAGTCTTGTGGCAGCTTCAATTTGCTTAAAACAATTAGCACCGCATTTTCAAGCTTTTGATTAAGTGCTATGCTTTATTGAGAACAGCTTTATGACACAGTGACAAACTGATGGGAGGTTTTGACCTCAGACAGAAAGAAAGGCAATACAAGCTTTGCGGCAGTTGCTCATTTTGCTTGTTTAAAAGCAATAAAGTTGTTCATTGATTACGCTTTGCAGTGGTGCTCAACAGAAGTCCAGAGAGAGGGAGCACTGTAGATACAGAACAGCAGAGCGCAATAGGTTGTAAAGAACATCAATAGCTCAGATGCATTGGAGGGCAACAAATGAAACCCATAGGAAGAAACACACTGCACCACAGGATCAAAAACCTGCAAACCCACCCAGGACCTTACCGCAGATGGCTTTCTTTGAAACAATTTTCACATAGCCACACAGCTAATCTGTGCAGTAACACACAGACAGTAAAGTATTTTAATAAACACATGACTCTATCCCACAGATATCCACATTGAAAATTGTATGCTGTAGTCATTCCCTGACAAGAAATTAAACCAAAAGCTGCAAGATTAATTTTCTGTTAGGTTATATTATGTTATATGTGTTCAAAAGTGAACCGCTTGGTATCCAGTTGGACATGCTAGCTTTCTTCCCTAGTTAGCATCTCATTTTAGCATTGATTCTGGGAATTTAATTATATTATTAAATCTTTATTACTTCTGCGACCAGAAGCCTTAACTGAAATCAGACTTCATCACAAGGAACAGTATTTGCCTGAAAAAATCTACAGTTCAAGTTAATAGGCAAGGTTTTAAGAACTGGAAATTGACGCCAAAATAGTGATGGGATTTACCAAAAGCCATAAAGCCAGCATACATTCAGGGCTAGAAACCAGTCATAAATCACTAATTCCTCTCCGTAGCCAGTATTCAACATGAACATTTCAAAAAGATTTTCAACAGCTGCTTCCTGATAAAACCTGGAAATGTAAGGGGGGGTTGAGGACTAAGTCAGCCAGATTTTCCTGTAGTCTTCCACTACTTTATCATATCAGCCAAAAAAAGAAAACTCTTGTTCAACAGCTCTGCCACGAACAGATAACAGAGGAAGCTGAGCCATTGCATCTCTAGCACAGAGGTACAGCATGACAGTGAGCTCCTGCCTACACTTCACAGGAACAGTGCAACAGGTAAGTTTTCCTATCCTGGATGTGAACTATTTCTTACAACAAAGTATTTCCTTATGACGTTATTGCACGTAAAAACGTTCGGTGATCGCATTGTTCTCTACGCAGCTGTATAACACATAAGGCTGAAATAACAATTGATGCATTACTATCACTAGCCACACTGGAGCACGGATTTGCCATCATTCTTCGCCTACTTCCTTGGAAGAGGAGTATCAGAGTCCCATCTTCCATACCAGTACAGAAATAAAAGAATCCAGCCTATCTGGCAGCAGGAACCCTAATCTTTCCTTCTAGTGTTGTCACACCATTAGAGAACAGTTTCCAAAAAAATTCTCACGCTTTCGGTACCACCACCATCGTTCTAAAGGGCAAGTATCAACTGAACAGCTATGAGGCTAAATCAATGTGTCACAAATAGGAAAACAAAAATAGAACCCTGGAACCCAAGAGTCATGCATTTATCTGTAGCAAATGAAAGAGAAAAAAGGCTTCAAAGCCAAAAGTCACCAATTTCTTTTTAAGCCCTTTCCTTATTAGCATTTCAGACTGCTCTGCCTTCTTCAGTTTATAACATTCCCTGTAACCGTTTCATCCTTGGGAAATTATCATCCTTCTCTGATAACAATGCTGTTCCCAACCTGCCAACATCCCCCCTTTTCCCCAAGTTATTACAACTCTTGTTCCAGTTCTTCATGTCTGTGCAGAGCTTGTTACAAAGCAAGGGAAAGATTACTGGAACATCAACGCCACAGACTATGTAGAAGAGTTTCTTTGTAAAAAGGTGACTCCTCATTTCTTGTAAGAGAATTTTAAAGAAGTTGGAGTATTGTTAGAGAGTGCAGCACATATTAAGTGACAGTCACAAAGTAGATGCTGAATAAAGCAAATTAAACTATGCACAGATGCAGACAAATCATTTATACCATCATTTCTAAGAGGAATACATACTTGCAAACCATTCTTTTTATGAAACTATCAAGCATTGCTACCGCAGTCAGAAACAGAAAGAATTTTTAATTGCCGAGTCCTGCAAGGAAGAAAGTACTCTGACACAATGTGCTTAAACTTCATGAGAATATTCCTGTGAAAGACAAGTCGGTTAATGCTTTGCTGAAACAGAAGCTGGACTCCTTTTCAAGAGGCAATGTTACAGCCTGCCCATCAAAGCATGTCTTGACCACTTTTGTTTCTGTGTTATCAATCCTGCTAGATTGCTCCTCTTGAGCAACCTTGTAGTCCATCTTGCAATTTCTCTATTAACTCCACAAAGAAGATTCCATGACCTGAGTGGGAAAGGAAGAAAACCTCCTAATGAAATACAATATGAAATTCACCCCAGAAGGGTCTCCAAATTCAATACTGAATCAGAAAACAAGAAATAAACCTGCAGAGCGATCCTCAATTAAGAAATCTACTCCATCTTTAGTGATGTACCATTTGGCCCACATCAAAGAACTGTCACTCAAAGGCTTCAAGGACTCTGGCTCAAGCTTCTGATTTTATCTAAAGGGGGGCAAGTGAATCTGGATGATAGACTTTGTAACTACTATCACTGTATCCCAGAGCAAGTACACACTGTCAAGTGTGTGACTGGACCGTTCAACTGCTGTGACCATGACAGTGTTATTTATGCTCGAGGCGGTCCAGAGGAGGGCCATGAAGACAATCAGAGGTCTGGAGCACCTCCTCTATGAGGACAGGCTGAGAGAGTCAACATTGTTTATCCTGCAGAAGAGAAGGTTCTGAGGAAACTTTATAGCAGCCTTCCAGTACCTAAAGGGGACCTACAGGAAATACGGGGAGGGACCCTTTAACAGGGAGTGTAGCGGTAGGACAAGGGGTGATGGTTTTAAACTGAAAGAGGGTAGATTTAGATTAGCTGTAAGGAAGAAGTTCTTCACTGTGAGCGTGGTGAGGCACTGGAGCAGGTTGCCCAGAGAAGTTGTGGATGCCCCATCCCTGGCAGTGTTCAAGGCCAGGTTGGATGGGGCTTTGAGCAACCTGGTCTGGTGGAAGGTGTCCCTGCCCAGGGCAGGGGGGTTGGAACTAGATGATCTTTAAGGTCCCTTCCAACCCAAACTATTCTGTGATTCTATGTTGTCAATGGGATGTCACTAGACCACAGTGACTTATGTGGTCTCTCCACACAATCTCTTTCACACAGCAACTCCAAGTTTGATTTTACAGAAAAATTTAGAAGTCAAAAACATTCAGAAAATGGTCTTCTAGAAAGAAAGCTCTTGCTCCACCAAAGCAACTGACACCACAGAAACAATCCTCAGTCTTAACATGAGCCACTATATGATGCTTCAAAGGCAGGGCAATAAAATAAAACCAAAATGAATCTACCAGTGTCACAAGCCTGCCTGTCAGGAACTCCTTGTGGACTGCCATAAATGATAAGTCTGAAAGATGAATCATGACATCAAAGGATTTTCATGCCTCCATGTCTGGAGCAAGAGCCGGCATCTGATCTTGGCATGCATAACCTTATATGCATGACTCCAAGGATCATTAAAGCTCATATACTCATCCAGCACTTTTCATACTTTAACTCTGTTATTTGACTTGATGGGTTTGTAAGTACTCATCCTTGATACACATCCACAGATGCAGATTGTACCCCCAGTTGCTGTATCAATCCAGGAATTCCAGTTGCCTTAATGGGCCTGATTATCAGTCAGATAAGGTCTTTCTGACAACAGCACTATAGTCTGATGACACAATATTTTCTTTGAATATCCCATTTTACTGAAGTTTGAAGAAACTTTTGTAAATTAATCATTGATGTCAGGACAGACTAAACCTCATCATTCATTAGGAGAGAGATGAACAATCCTGAAGTTATTTTATTATTCACATTGACAGACTGATAAAGAAATCATTTAAATAAAAGGGCCGCAGAGGAACACATATGCCTTTATATTACCAAGTGATACAAAAATGATCAGAGAAAGATCATATAACAAAGGCAAGTTCCCACCTGAAAAGGCAGCAAAGTAATAATTCCAGAGAAACGTATTAAGATAAAAGGATATGGCACTGTTTCACACAAGATCTGATGTCAGCCTGAACATGAAAGGGCAAAGCAGTGATGGGCACCACAAAGTTTACAGTAAGAAAAAAAAGGAAAAAAAAAAAACCAACCCAAACCAAACCCACAGTCATGTTAACTACTGGTGCATAGGGAAAGAGTGGGTAGGAAATTTTCTGACACTCCAGATGCAAAACATCAATAATCACACAGAGGGCTGTCCCCAATCCATCAACTGCATGTGATGCAAGGAGTAAAAGATACTAGACACGGTAAGATGCATCACTCCCTTAAGCATGTCATTGCTTACAGCAGTGAGCTTACATCACTAAACTCACTGGGCCATCTGGACACACACCATCTCTTGGCCTTTTTTTGCCATTTTGATGCATTTATTTAATGAAACATAAAAAGATAGAATCTCTCTTTAATGAAAATAGTACTAGGCTAGGTGCTATCCGCTTATGGCACTCTAATGGTGAAAGAACTAAGAGAAAAGGGCTTCAGTGTTTAACGTACTGAAAGATTTCTCAAGCTTTCAATGGCAATAGTTTGTGTCTCCCTTTCTGCCCCACCTCACCTCCTATGCCTCTACTTGCAAAGGAAGAAAGAATCAATGAAGATTTAAAAATTTAAAAACAAAACAAACACACATCTTAACCCCCCAAAACCCCACAAACTTAGAAAGCTGGAATTCTTGCCAGGAGTATCTTGACTTAAATACTATTTCTAGTGTGCTTATGTTTAGGAACCAGTAAAAGTGAAGTAAGGCTGGGTAGTGAGGGATTGCAGAGTGCCAGGAGTCCAACATCAGTTGTCAAATTCCTCATGACAGAGGCAGAAATACAGGACCACACACGCAACAGCCTTATACCGCTTAAACAGATTCTATTCAGACAATCAGTAGTCAATCAGATTCTGCCTCAAATGTCTGCAAAATTCCCCCATCATTTTCTGCAAGGATACCAGGGACTGTGTGGTGACTGCAGTTCTGCTACCAGGCCATTATTGACAGGAGGAAAAAAATTGTAAGCATTAAATTAACACATGATTCAGCAAAAGTAATAGGCCAGTTTCTGCTGCTGGCCTTTTATGAGACAAGCCATATCTATATACCCTAATCCAATTCCAGTGGAATGTGAAATGCAGCACAAAAGTGTTTGTGGCTGCTGGCTGATCATTCTCCCCCTCCAGAGTATGTTTTTTCAAAATTAATTTTAAATTTGTTAATCCATATTGTGTCTCTACATCTTGCTGTAGGCTCTGTACCCAACACTGAATTTGTACAACCAACAATTACAATATTGATCTTCTATTGCTACATTCACTAACAAGATAAAAGGGTTTTTTTGGGGTGGGGTTTTTTTGTTAAGTCTTTTCAAAACAACACCAGAATACTGGTACATGCAGTAGATTTCGAGGAATGTCAACAAAACTAGCAATATATCACTAAATACATACCCATTTTACATTCATTCAAGAAAATGCAACTTAAAAATATTTGAGTGTTTTCTCAGAAGGAAGTGAAGATATTAATGGGTATTTGTACCTGAAAAGTCTAGAAATTGGAGGGCACCATAGAATATATATATGTACATACACACATGTACACACATGTACACACACAAGCACAGATACAAGAAAGAATCTGACTTCGGTGGCATGGAACACAGCCAGAGCTAATTAACACTGCTTCTTGGGTATTTCTATTCTTCACTGTGGTCTCCGATATAGACACACTATGAACATGGGAATGTAGTGTCCTGAATCTATAGGGGTCCTCCTGCTTAGAAGATTTAGGTAACAAAGGTTTAATTCCTGTCCCGAAAAGCTGGTCTAAAACAACGTGTACAGTTCAAATCTGTCAGCAATGACTAATATATCTCACCAACTTTCCCCAAATACAAAGGCTATACTCATTAATGCAGATGAGTAAGAACTTTTCTCGACATGTTCTTATTAGCTTCTGAATCACAAAGTCTTCATCCTTCTCATGAAGTTTTCTCTTTGTTACAAGGCGTATCTGTAACCCTGACACATTCCCAACCCTTTTTATCTTCTTGTCAACTAAGTAGGAAGCTAAGGTCTCTCAGAAAAAGAATTTGTCTGAAAAAAAGGCACACAAACATCAGAATAACTAACCAGGCAGTTTTTCAGGAGTCTTATTCTGACCATTGAATGACATCAAACTTCTAGCAGGCCTGCAGCATGCTTACAGATGCTATCTCTAATAGCATCAGGCATGGTATCTTGTCTCCATATATGCCAGAGTGGAAAAATGAGTATGTGCTTTTTTCCAAAGAAAGTTTTGCAGAGCTAACTAAAGCAGTTGTGTGTGCAGCTGGCTATACCTCAGCTGCTTTATCATCCCCAGGAGCATCCATGATAATCCACTCCCAGATCATGACTGAGCAGAAGAGATGATCCAGTCTAAAGCTTTCTGCTAAATGGCTCCTCTCTTCTCATTCCTCTTTTGCTTCCTCACAGTTGCAAAATGACGCTCTCCCCACTAGCCAAATTGGGTGGTCATCTCTTCTTTCAGGTGAGATGACTCAGCTCATCTAGATTGGCAGAAATAATCTACTTTTTCCTGGCTCATTTTCTGGTGAATAAGCAGATTGTATTGGCTTAGTAAGAGGCTGGCTGAGGCGCCAAGGGCGTGCACAGGAGGGCAGAGTTACACGCCAGAGCCCCGCTGTTGGAGAGTGGGACCAATTCCTTCTGGTGGTAGCAGGCTGCTGGATCTTTCCAGATTGTCTAGCAGCTCCTGGAGTCATCACCATGCAGAAACCTGCATCAGTTCCAAGCTCTTGGCCCATCACAAATATGAAGCTTGTTTCCTGCCCTTGCCTTAGCCCAGGCACAGTGAAGTCAACTACACTGTTGGAATAATAGGTTAGCATGGCAAATCCCCAAATCTTTTTGAGAGACTACTTCTCTGATTTTCCAGTGCAAGAGTCACACAACAGATTATGATTCTTTGGAGAGTGCTGATTTATTTACTTAGGAGTTAATTTTTCAACTCTATATAAACCTTAAAGACACAAGTAGAATTTCACTGCAAGTCACTAACCAGGCCAAGTACTTTTAAATATTCAATAATGCATCATGTGCATCTTTTCAGACTTAAAGTACCTTTGAAAGTCTGACTTACTCTTATCCAGGGCTGTGAATTTTCATTATTTTTCAAAAACAAAGCCAGTTTGCAATTTGACAGTTTATTTTGTAATGAAATATTTTACTGCTTTAGAAACGTATTTTACAGACACATAGCACATTACTGTATCTTTAAAATTCTTTCTGTTCTTCTTCTGGAAGTAAACCAGTATGCTATTCTCTCAACTTCCTCAAAAGAGTAATAATCAAAAGAGTTAAGAGGATTGAAATTATCATTTTATAGCCCCATAATATTCTTTTTCCCTATCCAGGCAAACTTCAAATGGCATGAACTCCTGAACTTACCTGGTATTCATTCAACTAAATCTAGGGAAAGTTCTTTTCTCATGCAAATCTCCAAAGTCTTATTCAGAAACTGATTTCACCTTTTCAAATTATACTCTTTCTCCTCCTTCTCATACCGATTTAAAAGTGGTTTCTAGATAAGGTGATACTGATAGAGATACTACAGTGTTTGACACTCCATAAACACCTAAAAATAGAAAGATAAGCTAGAACTCTTTTTTTTTTTTTCTGCCTGATGAAGTCTCCAATGTTTTCTTTGGGAGTTTGTTCTGTCAATTTTGAGCCAGTTTCACATCTCTTCACAGATTCTAAAGGTCATATTAAAATCTGCCTCAGCTAAATACCTTGTTTTCTTGAAGCCTGACTAGAAATTGGAATGTTATACCTGGGTGTCACAGTCAGAATCCTCCAAGGAGGATGCCATGGCACGCGGAGCTGAGAACTCTGGCTATTTAATTGCAGGAAAGTTCCTCCTGGAGAATGTGGAGGATGTTTGAAATTCAGCAGCAATAAAGACTGCAGGGGAGCTGCACAAGAAGCGCCGACAGCTCAAGATTATTTTCCCCTACCCTGCAATTATCTTGGATACTTAAAAAATCCCTGCTACTTGGACATGAATAGTTTTGCATTCTAGCCCCACCGAGAAGCTTTGAACAAGAGATTTCAGAAGCACTGGTGAAAAACATACAATAGAAAACTCAGAAACAATAATCCTACATTTGAAACAAATTACAGAGATACTTTCTGCCAAGCAGGTCTTCACACTTATAAAGAGCACAAATTGAAGTCCCTGTCATAGCAAGCTCTTAGAGGCTTGTTCTCTGAGCATTCAAAACAATCATCCTCATGAGTGTCTCAGTGCATATTTGCACATGTGAATCCATATGCACATTTGAAATAGTTTAATTCAATTTTAGTGTCTACATTTGTGTGTAGTTAAGAGCAAATCCTACTGCAAGCAAACATATTAAGTTGTATATATTAAGTCTGTACCAAATGGATTCTACAATTGTATAATTGACTGATGCTTCACATCACTGCTAGTAAATAACGGATTAAAAGATGAATTTCTCTAATTGAATGTCTACAGAATAAAGAGCAGTATCTACGAGGTAGAGCAAAACAGATGGTAGGATTTGTCTGCAAGCAGAAAACCAGCAGAAAGGCATTACCCGATTTAAGTTGCATTTAGAACATGCACTGGCCACTGCATTTTATTCAGTAGGGCTAATTTATAGAACTGATGTCACAGTTTGGAATATTCTACTCTAAATCTGCGTAACTGATTTTTCAGCTGCCCAGCTAAACTAATAAAAACCCAAAAACAATTCTCTCAGATCAATCCAAACTGAAATTCCTTTTTTCACCCAATCACAACAAATGGGAAGGAAAAAAAAAATCTAATAAAACCTTAAGAAAGGATTATGTTACACTTCAAAGTTAAAAAGGAAAAAAATTAAAGCCTCCAACCTTTCTTCTCAAACTCCAGCTTAGGTTTTGAATATTACTTTCACGGGAAAGCTATTCTGTGTCTCCATTTTAACCCACAGCCTTTCTACTAAACTGTCATGTAAAAGAGGTACTGGAATTTTTTTTAATCTAGTACATTCATAATAAAGGCAGGTCATTTAAAGCTTGATATTCATAGGGAAGCATTCTTGAACATGCTAGCTACCTCTCACTGTCCTATTTGGATAATGATCAAATCGCTGGATAAATGGAATAAATAGTTGAGCAAATATTTCTATGCCGTGTTACCATGATCCACAAATCACTACCAACTGTTGTATTGTTACATAACAAAGATAAGGATTAAAGCTGTATTTGGAAGAAAACAAATGTATAATTAAGACTGAACAGAAAAGTACTGATTACTTAATCTAATTTATGTTACTATTTCTTGTTTCACAAATTAAACTAAGCTCTTTACATATCTATGCATGCAGTCTACAATTACTTAAGACCCCTTTCGTGGTCCCTGAAAAATGGTTTGAGTTGCTCAAACAAATCACAGAATGTACAGACGTTTTACTGCCTGGCACTTTAGGAAATATCCAGGAATAAATCAACCAAGACAAACCACTGAAAGTGAAGAAAAGCAAAAGTATCAAAATGACATATTAAAAGCGTTCTCCCAAATTACATATGGTTCACAGAGGCGCCACATATAAAATTTAAGACTTGAGGGCTTTAAATTGTATAAATAGCAAGTAGCATTACTGATACCCTAGTCACTGAAAGTGAATAACTTTGCATATCTTAAGTAATTTTGATACCTCACTCTTCCACCTGAAGAAGAAAGACAAATCAGATTCATTGGTAATATCTTGGGAGGAGATACTTGTAATAGGTGGAGAATCGCATATACTGTACAGAAATAGGAGAAATGTTTCCAATGAAAAGTTCATCAGATAAAGTGCACATAGCACCCCATGAGAATTAGCAGTGCAAGCAGATTGTGTTCCAAATAAGTTATATAGCTGGTCCTTTCAGGTTGATATGTCTCTGCTGCGTGTGCATGCAGTTCCTTCCTCAGCACAAAAGAACAAAATTCCATCTAGTTGTTACTGCAATACAACCTAAAAAGTAAATACTTTATACCTGGAGCATCTCTGTGGTTTTATTAGCATTTTTCTGCATGTTGCTTCCCTAAATCACCTAAAACCCACTGTTATGTTGTATTGTGACCACATCAGAACCACAGGCTAATTCTGAAAAACAGCTGGACACTGTGCAAGGAAACACACTGTACTTACCATGACCTTCTCTCTCAGGTTAACTAAAGATTACAGATTGGTTTATCTGCACAGTACCTGTGGGGTTTTTTTGGGAGGGGGCTGTTGTTTTCTTTGTTGTTGTTGCTTTTTTGTTTATTAAAGTACTCATCTCCTGCCATGATGTTTCAGATTGTTTACATTTAAGAGGATGCACAACCATATTGCACACTTAATTTCAGCTCTACTTATTGAAAAGAGGACTCTTCTTGTTTCCTCAACAGAGCACAATGTGATCTCTGCTTAGGAACCTGCGTAATTCTATAGGCTGAATAACTGAAGGCAGCAATATATCACCTTTTCTCATAGATACAAAAATAGTCAACTCCCACCCTTGTTCTTGCAGAAACATCCCTTAGGGCTTATGCCCTCTGGTTTCTTTCAGTCTTTTTAAAGGTCATGGTCTGACATTTCAGCAGTGTTAGAAGTCATTGTCTTCCTTTCTATATGTGCGTCCCTGCTTAAGCGTTATTCCCTTCTAGTCGCAAGGCCCAGGGCAACAAATTACTTCTTTGTAAGAAGACTAGGTCTGGTAAGTGCACTTGGAGACTGATTAAAAATAAGACAAGGCAGCTCAGCTGAAATAATGCTAGGTGGAAAGGGGTTATGCATAAAACCAACAATCCACGGGAAATGTGAACTTAAAATAGAAGATGCACATTTTTCCTCCCACTTAGGTTGAAAAACAAAACAAAAGATGAAGCCAGTCTCATTCACAGATCAGAGTAGATCAGGTCTTTTCTATAACGGCAAGTGGTATATTACCAGTTATTACTAATATTTCAATTTAAATAGTTAGAAATCTCCCTCCATTAAACCATGACAAAAAAAAAAAACAACAAACAACAAAAAAAACCAAAACAACAACTTACTTTCTTCATAAACAGGATTTGCAGATTTACATAACACACTGTCCTTTCAAAGCTGTTGTAACTGGTAAGCGAGGTCACTAGAAACCATGAGCTGCTCTTTAAATGAAAAGGGGGACTAAGACGAGGAACTCTGTATTTAATTAGAACCCACACCAGGGGATGGTTTGGTTAATTGCATGACTTAGCAAAACCCCAAGGCTGCCCTGGGTTAAATTAGTTTTTGAGAGACTTCTATAAGCTTTTATGCTCTTACAGTACTCAGAATACCATGTGCTCCAGTAATGCCTTTCCTGACATCACCACCTGCCCAGAGTTATTCATTGGAAAATCTCCTATGAGAAAATTCTTTGGAAGTGTCTACCTCCTCACTGAAACACTTAAATAATACTAAGTGGCCACAGCAACCAGAAAGTCACGGAGTCACCTTAACAAATTCTTCAGAAAGAATTTTAGCAGTCCTGCAAGGGAATAGTTAGAGTTGTGGGGCGTTTATTGCTTTTTATTTTTTGATTGAAGGAAAAATTGCAGAAAGGTTGTTCTCTGAAAATTTCTGCAGCTGTAATTAGGGAGTGTATCAAATATGTTGCCAATTAGCTTAATTGGTGTGCAGGCTGATTGAGACCTGAGTAGGAAAGGTTTCTCATTACTTAAGGGGGGGGGGCAGGAAGAAGAAGTAAAGACCAAAAATTCTCATAAGCTTGCTATGCAGAAGAGGACCAGAGGAAATATTTGATTACTGCTCTTGATGAAGTAACAGTTCTCCAAGTATTTGAAGAGAATAAGCTCCCTGAAGAATGGTTTCAGCTGTTCCTCACTAAATCCCTCACTAAGTGCTAGAATAATGATGACTTTCAGCTGGCTCTGCTATGATTTCATCAGAAAACAAGTCAGAAAAGGAAAAAATTGTGGTCCGTTTGGTATTAAGCTAAAGCTCTGATATGAATTTTAAAGATATTCAGCTCCCTCGGGACGGATATAAGAGCTGCAATCTTAGGCACTGTGTACCTTCTAGTACCAGCAGTAGATGGCTCAGATATTGGACCACAGGAGTTCTAATACTGCCCAATGCCTATTAATTATGGAGTGACAGACAATTAAAAGGCTACAGTAAAGTAGTGGAGAAGTATTTATGTTGCCTTTGAAATTAATTTCATAAGGTTCACCAATAAGGCAAATATCAGATACATTCTTTTCTTTAGTGAGCACTGTAGATTTACTGAGCATCATCTCCTGGAGCGTGTATGTACATATACACATATATACCAAAACCAATCCCATCATAAATGTGCTAAGTAATACACAGAATTAAATCACTATCCAAGCTGTAATTTTGCACAGACGAAATCCAAACCTGTTGCTATTATTCTGTCTTATCTACATGAACAGCAGTCTGCTTTTTGTTAGTATAGAGTGTTAAAAGTAAAGCAAAGTACAACTTCTTTAATTACATAGCTTTTGAAGGTACGTGTCCTGCCTCTGACTTTAGAGACAAGAGATTTCAGCACCATTCAGCGCCATGCAGCTTGGCTGTGGTTAAATTTATTCCAAGGAAGCCAAGAGTGAATCCACTAACTCAGTAAGGCTTAGTTGGCATAAGGGAAGATCAAAATCAGACAAGCAGAACGTTAGAGCTGACAGTGCTCCATGATCATACTCAGAGTCTGTTTCTCCACATCTTAAATTATTTTTATAATTTATGTTCTGATTTAAGTGCAGCTCCATACAATGGAATTTTTCTAGGATTGCCTACATGTTTGATCTTTGCATCTCAAGAGAATACAAGAAAATTCATCTGAAATCAAGTCTACTTGTTTTTTTTTTTAATTTCAAACCTAAAACTATGGCCAAACATAGTCAAGATCCAAACCCAAACAACTCCTCTTTGCTTCAACCTTAACTAGGATGACCTCTTAGCATTAGTATTCTCTGTTCATAAGAAGTCAGTGAACTAAAAGAAAACAACATCTGAAGGCAAAGAATCTAATCAAAGCTACAAACCATAAAGGCTTTGCCTCATGGATAGTGTCTCTTGACCAAAATAAAGCTCAATTCACATCATCGCTTCAAATACTTAATGATTTTCAGTCTTTTATAATGCAGATCAATTAGCTTGTTATTGTACTACGGTCAGATTAAGTTTAAGTAAAGTTGTTATCCTGTGTTTGATAGCATATGTGCAGGTTTAGTCTCTGACCAATTTCCAGCGTGCAGGTATTAGTAGCATACATTACTGATCAGAGACAGAGGGTAAACTTTAAAAAATGTTTCCTTCATGACAATGTTCCAATAATCTGTCGAAGTAGCTTGTTTTCATGCCAATAAGAAAGCCAAACAATATTTCTACAAATAAAGTTAAAGGAAAATACAATAAAAATCAAGCTATGTATTCCTATACGCCAATGAAAACTTTACACTAATGGAAAAAATAAAATGCATAGTAAATTTCTATTTACAGCCCTCATACCTAAAGGTCACATATATCCTACTCAAAAATATACCATAGTGTGTACCGAAGGCAGGCTTGGAAATGATCCTGTCAAGAGTAGAAGAGCACTTACTAACGCAAAGCACACATTTCTGTCTGTAAGTAAAATTGAAATGAAAAGAGCTAAAGAAGGTAAATGTATCACAATTAGGTGAAAGAATAATAAATGTCCCCTTTATATTATTTTAATGTTCCTCTGAAAACTTTATGCTACTCAATTCTGCAAGAAATTTCAGAGGGGCTGTTGGAATTTTGACCTTTCTTGACAGTGTTACTTTCCTGATCAAGGTGTGAGCATTAACCGGTAACTACCCCATTCATATGAGTAATGTCCATTTTAAAGTTTCCACTGTAGTGTAACACCTAATTTGAATTACTGTCTGTGAAAAGAGTAGATTCAGCACATCTCATTTATGTGCTTATCTAAACAGCAGACAGCCTCACAATATAATTTAGTGTATACAGCAGTTTGCTAATAGAGAAGCTAAGCACTGAGTAGCTTTTACTCAGAAGGTTTCTGTAGCTTGAAATCTGAACACTTAATACAGCAGAAGAATTTAATTTTCTGGGGCATAGTTTCTCACTGACACAGGTGCTCTTAGAGGAGAATTTACAGTGTCCATTATCTTCTCAAATAGGAAGCACAAGAAATGACCATGCAAGAAAACACATTATAAAAGGCTTCACTTAATCTGAGATTTGTGGGAGTAGGGCTCCAGTTTAAACATCAAAAGCTAAGTTCAAAGTCCTACTGAAACAGGATCTGCAGATGATCGTCTGTAACTCCAGGAGCTGCCCTGCCCATTTAGACAAATCATGACTGGAATTCTTACACAGTCATTACACAGCACCATTTATCTTGCTTAGTGTCTCTGACTAATGGAGAGGACACAGACATTGACAGACTACGGAAGATGCATTACCTTGGCCACTGGGAAGGGGAGTAAAGAACAAACACAACGCTTTTCATCTCGCTTTGGCAGAATGGCAGGGGAATAACTAAAACACGGTCAATACACTCCTGGGAATACCTGACTGTCGGCTTGCTAAGAAGTAAGCACACTCTTTGCCTTAGGCTGGAAAAGCAGCTCTTAATTGGAATCAGATTGTGACCACCACACTCACAAAGTAGGGAACTTGCAAAGACCCTACTTTGTGAGTAGTTCAACGGATGTCAGCCAGGCCACTTGAGAAGTAAGGTACCAATCTATTCTGATTTCCTCACAATTCAGTGGTATATTCCTCTCTTTTGGGCACTAAGAACCTTTCAACTTTGCTCATGGGGATGAAGTGTGCTAGACTGATGCAAGTCCTCTCTTTACCCCAAGAGCCTACCTGTCATGGGGAATCAATATAAAATTCCCCATGTCAAGCTCAGTAACAGATTTCACCTGCGGAACAGGAACATGAGTCAGAGCTCTCTTTGATACATTTCTCAGGAGGCCTTCACTCCTCAATGGGGATGTACCTGTTTCCAAACAGTTCAAAGCTGTTACGTTCAGTCTGTTATTTTACAATAAGAAGACCCATCAAGATGCAAACAGTACAGGAAATCAAGACACAGTCTCTGTGTAAAGGAAGTACAACTGAAACGAGTTGTGACTTCATAATGTTGAAACCCATGTTAATAAATAGTAGCAAGACACAAGATGGCTGAATTTCATTGGATTAAAGGGACATGGTAGAATTCAGGTCAAAACTGAAAGGTTAGCTCCATTTACTTCAGCAGGGGGTGAAACGTGGAACGTGATGGAAACATTGTGAGTAATGGGATTGTGCAGATTTGTGGTCCTTACTCAGATGACCAGAACAAGAGTTCACCAGGAAAGAACTAAACAATAGCTATAACATTTAAAATGAAATGCACAACGTACAACAAAACGTTGACATGACATAACCCGCAAAGACAGCAGAAACATGTCCTTATAGCAAGAATCACGGCACACAGGTGCAAGATTTTTTCTATTGAAGTTGGCGTCCTGTTATTTGCATGCTTGACTTCCTTTCCTGGTCCATGCCGGTCTCCGTAACTGCACAGGTGTACAACTGCTACTACTGAAACCAGCTAGCTGGGCAGGTTCACAGATGCTCAGCCTGAACTGGCTGACATAACCAGATACTGAGAGGTCCTGTTCAGGTGTACAAAGGAGTTGGGAACTTAAGAATACCTGAGAAGAAAAATTAAAGCTAGGCCTTGGAGGTCCTAACAGAAATGTCCTGAGAAACAACAGGATGAAGAAAAAGCTTTAACTGAGGCTTCTTCTGTCTCTATTTAAGTTAATAACAAAAGGACACCACAATGAAATAGGTACCTTAGGATAAGACATGGTGTATGTAAAC
Organism: Haliaeetus leucocephalus; assembly: GCF_000737465.1. Classification (NCBI taxonomy): domain Eukaryota; kingdom Metazoa; phylum Chordata; class Aves; order Accipitriformes; family Accipitridae; genus Haliaeetus; species Haliaeetus leucocephalus. Next base: position 4,810,345 of record NW_010973238.1, on the reverse strand, counting down.
GGCACTAATCTGCACATAATGACAGTAGACAAATAATTTACGAGCATATATACTCACTGAACCGAGAGAAAACCACAGTTTTAGAAAGGAGTAGTTAAACCCAAAAGCTAACCTAGTTTCCAAACCTCGTATGTGGAAGCATCCTTACAGCAGTTGATTCAGTATTGAAAATGATCAGCTGCAGCTTGCTTTAATGATCCACTATGTAAAGAAGCTCCTGAATGCTGGTAAATGCCCATCCTGGGTGGGGATACTCACTCTGACTGCTTGAAACAGGACAAATTACTCTGTTAGCTGTGTCGAGCGCTTAGGAAGTTTGAGTCCTTGTCACAGATTCTGCTGTTGCTAGCACTCTACTGTGGAAACCAAGGCTAATTAACAAAGAAAGCAAGAGCCGGATCATATTTAAAGGTGTACAGGTAGATAAATATACTTTCTACATGCTGGAAAATTTCAAGAGATGAAAAGGATAAAACCCACCATATGCCAGCACGCAGTGGCAATCTGTCAAAGGTGCTCTGACTTCATTATCACCTCCAAAGTACAGTTTTCCCATTGTGTTTCAGCTATGAACATAGCAGAGGGAGATTTCAAAGCAGGTTACATAAAACATTTTTTTGGCAAAGATCCACAGCTTTATGCTATGAACCATCTTTTATGTTATGTTTGGTTTCACTGTACCATTCTGATTTTAACAATACCATGGATAATAAGTGAATATGTTTCACAACTTGGTAAGATAACCAAAATGCCAGCATCTACCTAATGAGCCTTATAATTGAGTTGTAATGAATTTTATATAGTGCTGTGTAACTTGAATGGTGCAAGGGGCACTGCAAAGATATTTAAGAGGGAAGAGTTCTAGCACCTCACTTTTGAAAAGAAGGGAGGAAAATAATGGCTAGTTTACTCACACAGTTGTTATTCCTGACAGCATTCAATTCAAACCAATGATATTACTCATGTGAGTAAATTTGTCATAGAAATAAGGCTGCAGAAATAAACCCCAAGAGGTAAAGGTGACAACATTTAGAAAGCTTTTCTTTGTGCGGTATCTAGCTAAAACTGTGTAATGCATTCCTGTGAAGAAGTGGTTTACTCTAAGATGATGTGAAAGCCTTGGAGTTCTGAAAAAGCTAATATCCACTTTTAAAAATATTTTCTACTGATCAGGATTCAGGCATAAAAGCGAGAAAAGTCAAGTCTCTATTCTTTTGCTGGTTTTCTCTATTTGATGAACATCATTACCTTATTTGGATTTCACCTGGAAAAGAAATTAAAAATGAAATGAAAAATGAAATCAGGTCAACAAAATCAAAGAAATACTTTTAGATATCCTAACTTGCTGACAAACTTTTTAAAAAGAGGAACAGCAGATGACAACTAACAAAAATATGCTTTCACACAAAACATTACCTGAAGTAAAATGCATTAAATTTGAACACCTGAGAGCACTTGTGTGAGTACCCTGAATATTCTGAAATACATTTGATGACTTAAGAATAAACAGTTGAAGGTTCTGTATTTACCCCTGTAAGACAAAATAAAAATAAAAATAAAAACACAACCCTCCACACTTTTCACGACGTTTTGCCCAAGAGGTACCTATAGGTATTTTCCAAGAAAGATATTGAGACAAGATTTTCAGCTTCTAATCACCCATAGCTACCGACACATTTTCAGGAAAACGGAGTTTGTATCTGAAAGTATTTCAAAACTTCATGAAAATGTTTGACATGCAGAAGGTCTGCAGCACTTCTGGGTGGATTTTCAGGAGAGGTTAACACAAGAGGATAAGGGATGCTGTGCAACTACACAAATGGGACCAGCATGCTCTGCACTGATTGATGCTCATGGGTAGCTCTAGTTCTTACTCTTTTCTCCAAGCCACTGCTATGGTACATCCCTAGATGGAATTAACCCATGTTAAGCAATGGAGTTTGAAAACATTTTGTATTTTTAAAAATACTACTAAATACTAAAACCTTAGCCTGGTAGATATTTGCTTAGATTTTAAAGCATATTCCTACATGGATATTTTTCTGCATTAGATTTTTATTACATTCATTTTTTTAATTGAGACTGCATACTGCTTGATTGCCACATAAACCCCTCAATTCGGGGGGATCCAAAAACATGCTGCTAAGGAAGATGATTAATGTCATGGTTTTCTTGTTGACACAAGTCAGGATTGGAGGATTCTGAAAACTTCTGTCGCTTCGAGCTTTCTGTATAATGTTTCTTGTAATAAAAGTTTGTGGCTACAAGAGCTGAACAGAAACCAGTAATTTCACTTCATAGGAGTTTGTGTCAATATCTTATCTGGGCCTACTATGCCATGGGAATTTCATATTATCAAAGGATTTCAAAGAAAAGCTGGATGAAACTCAGTTTTATGCAACTGTGTCTGGTTTTGACACATGCAATCAAAAAATACAGTCTGATCCAAATCTCCACGCAGCCAATTAAAAAAGGCTCCAAAGGACTTCATCATCTTCAGATCAGCTTCTTTGTCTGGATTTTGTGCCACAATACAAGCCAAGACAACAACTGATTGTCACAGAAATACTCTATATATTCACTACTTTACAGAGAAGTTCCATGGTGCCAAACTGTGGCATCAATAAGAATCAAATAGCTATGCTGATCCAGAAATAAGAAGCAAGCCCACTAATTGTTATGACAGGCACACTCTGAGCTCTGTTGGGATTGCATCTGAAATAAAGGCTTTGTGTTTCCATTGTCTAAGGAATGAATTGTGCCTTACTGCCAGGAGTCTCATTTTATACCAGCAAAATATTCTAAATATTGGGATCAGGTAATCAAGTGACTTACATATACCTCAACTTTCCCAGTACGCATACTAAATTAAAACCAAAATCTTCCCACTGACACTGTCTGTTATGTTATCAAGAAGTTCCATTCCTGCAGTTTATGAATAGAATACAGTTGGCTTCACTCAGCTCTCCTATTTTTTACAAGCCTGATACTTGTACAACCTGGCAGCTTTTTAGCTCAATCATATAAATGTCTTAATACCCTACATTGATCTGGAATCAACACAGTTGCCGACACATGGATAAAAAGCATCTGGAGAATTCGTTGGTTGTTATTTCAAGCTGTTTATTATTCCTTGAGGACTCATATGAACACTCAGAACTATCATGCCTGCATTAATACTGCTCTCCTACACCTCTGGGTACAGTAACACTGTACATTAAAGATGCTTTAGAAAATTGTTTGCGAGTTGATATTGCACTGGGATTACTTTGTACGGTCTGCAGCTTTGCACTAAATAAATACTGGAAAACTGCGTGCTGTGAAGAAGGCAGTTGGAACTCCTCAGTCTGGCCTTTGGAACACAGTTAAGAATAAAAATAAAGCATTGATATTTACCAAGTTATATTTCAAATCTTGGATTTGGCAGACCTGTGATTAATAAAGACTCAGGGAACATTAGTAATGCTGTGCTTACAGACTAGGACTGCAAAACAATCGTTCACAGGCTAGTGAAAGAGCATTTTGTAAGCTGTTCTTGTTGCCCATATGGAGGCAGAGATCCCCATTTTTATCACTATGGTGCAGTATGACAAAGAATTATGAAAAAAGCTACCACAAAGAAAGAGAGCAAAACAAGATGCAAGCATCAGGGAAAAAGTGGGAGAGAAAGCATCTGAAAACTCCTTGCTGGACTATCTCTGATCTAGTGGGAGACCATCAGCCACTATTATACAAATAAGTTTAAGTCATGCAATCATCCAAGAAGAAAAATCCTATTAAGTGGAACGGATTGTGTTGATATTAGGAAAAACTGGAGGAAGGGTGAGAGTAAGAATGAATCAAAACATCCAGATCCAGACATCCAAATCAGTCCTAATTCCATTACTACCACTGAAAATAATTTCATGCTGAAGTGGGGCTATAAGGAAAATCTATTGTACTAGTTTTTCAAGACAAATTTCAAGACAAATCAGTACAGTCATAAAACAAGCTACATTCTGTGTAGAAGTATTTAGTACTACACAAACTTGAATAACTACAACTTTACAGCTTTGCTGATGGATATTTAAGAAAATAAAATTTCCACTAGTGACCTGACTGACTGAGAAAAAAATTCAGTTCCCCTTGGTCAAGCAAGCAGTCAGTGACACATTTGTAAGTCCAAGCCCCTTGTCTCAAAAGACTTACACTCATTCTCCTATACCAGGTTTCCTCCAAGCTACAGCTGTGAAATCACCAACTGGATAAAAGAATCTTTGTGCTTCTAATGAAGACCCTTTAAAAACAATAAAGTCCTTAAAAATCCTAGTAAAGTTGAGATAGAACCCAGTAGAAGTAACCACATCAAGTTGAGAGCAGGCAATTTTCTTGGGTACTGCAGAACTGCTAAAATACAGTTTACTTAGACATTGCTCTGTTTTAAGTACATGATTTCAGCAGCGCTTCCAGAATTTCAGGAAGACAGCAATTTGTTGCTCATTCAAACCAGCATCTCCAGGTATCTTAGAACAAAGTTCTAATTCAACTGAAGCAAAAAGAGAATGGAAGTTGCAAGTTTAGGCTTTCATTAGACTACAATAATAAGAAAACTTTTTGTCTCATCATTTTCTAATCAACCACTTATATGTTCTGTAGCACAACCATGAGATATGGGGGTTACCCCAACATTCACCTTCTCAACTTGCTTAATTCTGAAAACCACAAAGACACTTTCCATGCTCCAGATGGACATGAGCTCCTATGACAAGTCACTGAGACTTAAACGTCATTCCTGAGTCCAAACGCATAAAAGATGATGAATTAATTGCAAGAGTCATAAGGGAACCCAACTGCAAAATTCCTAAACCTAAAGGATGAGGCTAAAATAGTTTTTCATGGGTTTTCTTAAGAATGTTAAGCTTTTTTCCTTAGAAATGTTAAACTTCATCCAAATGGGGTTTAAAAAATAAAAAAACAACAAAACTTTAAATGGTCTAACACATACTGATTTACTGTGATCTATAAAAGCAAATATTATTATTATTGATGATAATATTTTTAAAACTATGTGCAGTTGGGAACACATCAAATGTCTCCTATATTTGGGATGAAAACAACACGGAACTCAAATTAGCAGCTATAAAAGATCTGAAACTGAACTTCTTTATTACCAATTCTAGCTAGTATCACATAATCTGTGATACAACTATGTAACACATTATGCAAACCACACAACTGCAGTCTATAGATTATGATTGTCAAAAGCCAGGAAAAGCAGGCAGTTGGCAGTAATATTAGAGTTTTGTATTGTCAGCTATGGTTCATGATGAAAAATGTCTTACTTCATTCATCTCAGAATTCTCTAAGTCTCATCTGTTCCAGTTCCTTGAGAAAAAGACAACCAAAGATATCTTTTATGATCCTTTTAAAGCAATCTACTTTTTAGCTACTCCTGCTCCTTCTGAATGACTCTCTACTAGTTCTTTCCAATTCATTTCATAGAGTTTTAAGTAATTAATTGAATAAACTCCCCATTCAGTTTAATATGCAAGTGCCCTATTTATTAGCACTGGAATTTGCTGACTGCATCTTTGGAAATATCCTGAATAATTCTTAAACTCCTATAATATGGTGTCCCCAGCCAAACCAATTTGAAACCTAAAGCCAATCTAAAGACAACAGCAATTTGTTGTTTTGTAATGTACCCTCACCCAAGTCAGAAGCATACTTACAGTGAACAAAGTGGAAATAGACAGTTCACCAGCTGGACAAGGCAAAATGCTTTAGAAAAAGTCAGCAGAAGACCCCATACAGAAGAATTTGGCTCTTTTGGCTTGGGCATCAATTTTCAATAGTGATTAACTGAAGCTGTAAAATTCAAAACTGATTTCACATTCCAAACTCAGATTGTTTCATTTAAAGTTTTTTAAGTGCTCAGATTAGATTTTTTTTTACTATAACCCATTATACTGATTGCTTATTATTTTCTATAACCATCCTATCTCCATATTACATTATATATGCACGAACCCACATAGTAAGTAGAGACATACTATATCTACATGTCTATCTAGACTGTTATTAATCATATAAAAGGGGAAATGAAAATAATTTGCCAGATGTTATTAAAATGTCCAAGTCATTTTATCACCTAGCAAAGAATAAAGAAGCTACTATGTGGTTGTTAATATAAAGTAGAAGGAAAATTACTGCTTCAGTATGGAAAACATTGTAGTCTCAAGCCTTTGAAAGTTGTCCCAAGCCTTTGGAAAGTCAGTTTGCCAATAAAACTGTCGGAGAATTGAATGTTAAGGATCACATCCAGCATTTCTTCCAAACTTCATCTGACCCAGCATTATTAATAAGACAACTCAATGCCTTGAGCAAGCAGATGGAGTAAAGAATGTAAAAATGATCTGGTACAACAGTGTTACTTTGCACGATTACAACACTTAACATTAAACATTTGAAAGAATTTTGCGGTACCAGTTAGCTCTTCAAAACAATGAAGTATTAGATCCAGTTTTAAGATCTGGAGGCAAAGCAGGCAACTGTCTTATAAATCAGGTACAGAGTGTGGCAATTCATGGGGCTTATACTAGATCTCTGTCTAGAATAAGGGTCAAATCTTACTTGACTTTTATGACACTGAGACTGTTTCCAAAGAGTCTTCTGTGACCATCAATCCATTTACCCTGGAGGTAAGCCTAGATGATGGAAGGATTTTCCATAGAGGTGTCTGGAAAAGTGTTTCTATATTAGCTTTCACTTCCTGGCCATAGATTACATTTTCTAAATCTTTAGTATCTCTGTTTCATAACAGATTTCCCATTTCCCATTCATGGCTGGGTATTTTACACCTGTAATATATCACATTCATGTCTTTAAATTTCAGTATACTATTTGAAAGAGTCCACAGCAAGACACAATCAAATTAGCTTCAACTGTCTGCAGGGCCTACTGTAGACAAAGCTGTAAAAAAAATCAGTAATTTCAACCTCAGTACTGACATGACAGTAAACACTATGCATAAAGGGTGTGCTCCAGAAATCCAGAGTAGAAAGACATATCAAAAAATTAATGAAAAAATACAAATATGTAAATGAAAAGAACCCTTTCTTCTCCCCCTTGATAAGGGAAGACATTTTTGTGGCTATTTATAGCACTTAAAGAGCTAAAGTTGCAACAGGGTTAGTAATAAATTAAATGGAAAAATTCTGGAAACCCAAGGTATGGTCTCCAAAAGTATGAGCAAAAACATGCTGCAAAATGACTCTTAAGTTGCATGTGTATTCACATAGGTAGCAACACAAAAAAGTAAATACCTGAGGTACTCTTCCCTAACTCCCAGCCAATTATTTGCACAGCCTGAATTTAATCATTAAGCAATCAGTTAAAGGAGAACAAATTAGCCTGTTTGTCTTTAATACTCAGGTGCACCATAGCCCTTTTGCACTCCCATAATTTCTTTATAATTCTTCTCAAAAAAATTCTTCCATAACTTTCCAGACATCCTAAGAATGGAGAGGGCCAGTTCTGCTGTTCACAGCTCTCACATAAATCTGGGGTGGCAGACTGTTAGCCAGAACTTCTACTCTTCTTCCAATTCCTCCTCAAAATCTCCCATTTCTTTTTGTTAATACTCCTATACCCTTTCATAGTCATTTGTAATTGTGCATGCTTCATTTCAACTGCAACTTCCTAAGGTTAGAGAACATGCCTTATCTATGTTTGAAAAGCAGAGCATAAATTAACAGTATTATATACATATTGCTAATAATAATAACAATTAATATTTACCCAGCAGAGCAGAAACTCAGATACAACATTCAATTTCAGAAAGTTCCTGCTGTTTTACCAGAATCTCAGTGGGTTGACTCAGGGGCAAATGTGCTAGAAAAATAGTTCAAGATCTTAACACAACCAAATGCTTTGGTCAAGATGAAATCCCAGACTACTCACAACTTTGGGGATGATGGTTATCCCTCACAAGATACAAAAATATGTATGCGGGACTGTGGTGGGTTGACCATGGCCAGCTGCCCGACCCCCACCCAGCCACCCTCTCCCTTCCCCTCCTCAACAGGATGGGGGAGAAAATAAGATGAAAACCCTCATGGATTGAGATAAAGACAGGGAGGTCACTTGCTCATTACCGTCACTGGCAAAACAGACTCGACTTGGGGAAACATAATTTAATTTATTGGCAATTAAAATAGATTTGGATAGTGAGAAACAGAGACAAAGTAAAACAACACCTTCCCCACCCTCACCATTTTTCCAGGCATAACTTCACATGTTTGTTCATACACGCAAGTTTCTCTGTTTCTACTTTTCCCTTTCATAACCTGTAACATCATACAGGTGGATATTCAAGCACTCAATCTTGGTGATTAAAGGAAACATTTTAAAAAAAAGTTAATATAATGAACTTACGTCTCCCCTATTTTCTTCCAAAAAGCTAATCATACTGCTGTTAAGAGTCATGCATATAAAAAAAGAAAGAAAAAAAAAAAAAGCAGTTTTGCAGTATTCAGAGGTATATATATCAAAGGAAACAAATGCTGCAATTAAGGTTGTTGGGCTTCTGTATTCTTCTCTAATACTGCATTTTTTGACTCAGCCGTATAATCTTGCAAAGAAGAATATAGATTTGTGGTAAGGTTTACTCCATAGTAACTATGTAATATAATAACATGCATTGAAGGAGACTAGGTAAGTTGCCTCAATGCTTTAAATAAGAAAAAAACATGTCAGGCACTGGAATAGCTTTTCCATCTTAGAGATCACTTCTCCAACTATGCCTTACTATAGAGAAAGATGTCCCTTCAGACAAAGGTACTCGAAAGCAAAATATGTTCATTGCAAAAATGTTGTACAGCTCTTCTCTAATCAGTCATCCATTAGCTCTGGCTCAGTGGGAAGGGAAAAATTGGAGCTGGATTTAGAAGAAAACACCGGTTTTATCATTCTTCCATAACCTTGGAAGAAATACGCATCAAGAGAATAATTTTTTTCCCTATTTTGTCATAATAGGCTTTTGCACTGTTAGAATGGCTCAAAAATACTACCGGAATTAAGAAATGGGCCTGAAGTGAAAGCTTCAAGTGAGTGAAACTGAGCAACTGAAACACACTACCCTTGTAGGCTGCATGTAAAATGCATCTATACAATGGTATTTTCGTATTACATTGCTTGGTTTTTCAGGGGCAGACTGGCATATCAGTGAAAATTTGTGGAGGGAGAGAAGGAGATATCCATATTTATGCAAGACCTGTATGAAAGATGTGATATATAGGTCGTCTTGATTCTCCCATAGCTTACTTGTGTGTCATGTAGCTTTTATTCTTATCTGCATCAGAGACGTAAGAATTATCTAAATGCAGATAAACATCCAATTCAGGGAAGCAGCAGAAGGTAAGATATTAGGGTCAAGTCCCCCACATAGCTCCAGAGATTTTGTTGACTTTACCAGCAGCAGAGCATTCTACAAAAACTGGGGAACTCTATTAGTTGAGCCTGAGAAGGAAATACATACTTGGAGTAAATATCTGTACTGTCTGTAATTTCAAGTTTGCAGGTATCTTTCACATTTTCTCTTGTCTGCAAAGACCAGAAATGAAGTCAATACCTAAGCAGTATACTCTGACTTTATATTCTTATAACACCCCTTATCTGAAGATGCTGAAGGCATTATAATACTGTTCCAAGAAAATTTGCAGAAAAATAAATAACAAGGGGTCAAACTGACAACACATATTTTCATCGCCCTTCTTGAATTTCTCCTTCCACTCAAAACATCAAAGAAAAAAAACCACAAACAAAGCAATTGCAGCTCTAATGTTTGCACTTACAGTCTTAAGAGTCAATACATCCAATAACTGTAGTCTCAGTCTGTTTTTCTCCTGTCTCAGAAAGCAGGAATTTCAATAACTTTCACAGAAATATTAAGGATTCCTCTTTATTTGTCTTTAGATATAAACCTTAAAGACTCAAATATATTCAGGGTTTCCTCCACAACCGCAGAAATGTGAAGTTTTTTTAATAAATGAAAGTGGGATTCATAGCTAAACCCATAACTTCTCAAAAGCACCAAATACCATGAGACTGATTATTCTACCATAGCAACCCTTCAAATGCAGAATATAACCTTACTTTTAATCTTGCCTATCAGTATTACTGCACAAAATTTTCCAGGCTTTGAGAGTAGGGTATTCATGATACCCTTTGGTAAAATGGGAAGAAATGCTGTGTTCATGCATGAATGATCACAGCTTTTAGAAGGGATTTTCTGTTCAAGAAGGAAATATGCATGATATGCAGATGGACAAACTGTAGAAAGAAGACCTAAATCTGCTGTGCAGAGATTCCACAGCCGAAATAATATTGAATAGAAGAGGAAACATACATTCACAACAACCACCCTTCTACAAAAGGCCTTTAAGAAAGAAAAATCTGGAGAAAAATCTTCTCAAAGTGGAAGTACAATGAATGGAGGGAGGTAAACATTCTCCACAGTCTCACATGGAAACGAAAGGAAAGACAAATGTGAGAGAGAGATGTGATTTGGAGCTGTGCTGTCTTGATCTCACTAATACCCCACTCTGCCAGAAGCAGTAAACTCATGAACTAACAGTTTCAGCATATTCTATAGCAGCCTTCCAATGGCTGAAGTTTCATAGATATGGGTACGTACCTCAGCTAGATGAAAGCCAATTCAGGTTTATCCACTATGCTGCAATCATGCCTCTATTTGTAGCTTCACTGTATCACAAACCCAACAAAAACCCCTATACCTAGTAGTAATGGTGAAGACTGACGCATTCCACATAGATCAGTGAAAGGAGTATCATCTTTTAATATATTATATGGTTACTTCCTCTTATTTGATTTGGGGTGGGGTTTTTGCCTCATAATCCTCTTCCTAATAGATCTGGAGCTACCAGAAAAGAATCACTGGCAAGTTCCTCCACATTTAAATACACATATGTGGAAACAGAGAACGCATCTATTAAGAACAACATATGTAAAAGTGCGTGCCACATCCCCTACATGATTAAAAGGTAATCTTCATGAAGAAATGTGCCATGTATTTCTTTATATTAATGTTAATAACTTGCTAACTAATGATAAATGTATGACAATTTATTCTAAGTGAAACGAAGTGTGCCCTAAAGACAAACTATGCAAATGAAAGCCTCTGCTCACACAGGTTTAGAGCATGTACGTTAATAACCATGTATCTTGACTGCAGTGAAAATGATTGTATGAGTGATATATTAAGGCAGATCTGGATGGAAGAACACAAAGTACCACAGGGTTATCTAAAATGCTGTACAAGCCCTAAAGTCTGGCACGCTACCATTCCCAATGTTTCAAGGCCTACAAACGCAAAACATATAATTATTTCTCCTTCTCTTAACAAACATACTTTCCAACTTTATACCTTCAAGGTTTTGCACAGTGTGTAAGGTCTGTCCTCTTTCCTTGCAAGTGGTAATGAGGACCCCATGAGAGGGTGAGTGGCCATGACTAGCTGTGTTCCTTACCTCACAGAGCCATGACCTAAAACATATGCTCTTGTTCATCTTTGGTTTCATCTCTCTAACGCTGTCGTTTGTATTCTGGAAATATTTGTTGCCACTGAGACAAGGATGTCACTGTTCAAACACATAGTTATTGTCTGTATATCTTACATGATACTCTAGGTATGGCTCAACACATTCCTCCTCGTGGTCTTTTTGGTGTATTAAAAAAAGGGAAGGTGGCTTACACCATTGTGCTTGGGATGTTTCCCAGATTCACACATGAGGAGCAGAATGTAGCCAGAAAATTTCCTTCATTCTCAGTAAAATTCCAGGACATCTTCACTCACCCATCAGAATCCTTCCAGTGCAGCAGACTTAGCAGAATCGGAAAACTGAACCCATAACTACCATCCAATAAACTCCACAATATTTCTTTCCACAGACAATCATAAATGGAGAGGTGATGCCATCTCTCCTTATGCTGAGTAGCCCCCAGTTGCCACTGGCACCGTTCAACAGAAGGATGTCAGAATACCTCGTCTGTGCAATTCTTCTTCCTACAATAAAGATTTGTGAAACACTGGAAAGCAAGCACAAGACTGAAGTTATTTTCTTTCCCTAAAGAGATATAAATGGGCAAGGCCATGTCAGGGAAATTTAAGTTTAAATTTGGAATGAAATGAGGATAGCACAGCTGTCATGAAGCAAGCTGTATCTATTGAAGTTATTTTCAAAATCAAGAATAACATTCGCACCCCAGCCACACTTACCCTCTCCTTCCTTCCCTTTTCCTTCTGTGTACCTTCACCCAGACACACTTGCACAGAGCGGAATGACTAGGTATGAAACAACACAAAACACAGTGGGAAAACCTAAACGCAGAATTTCATTAAACAAAATGTGTAGATGTTATATGGCTCTTTTTCCTCTTGTACACTCCTTTCAGTGTATAGTGAGAATCCATTTTCTCTTGAGCTTTGTAAGCACAACTTTCTTCCCAGAGACAGACCTTGTCATTAATACTGTATTTCTTTTGGAGGGACAGGGTAACATTACATTCTGCATAAATTATGTAATGCTTTGGCCTACACAAAGTGAACACTAATTTCTGAAGAAGGTCAAAAGCCATCAGTAACAGTCAAGTCTCCATTTTTGCCATAGACTCTTTCTGATGGTCATCCTTGGTCTTCTGATCATAGAAATGTTTGGCTAGGAAAAGACCCTTAAGATCATCGAGTCCAATTGTAAATCTAGCACTGCCAAGTCCACCACCAAGCCATGTCCCTAAGCGCCACTACTACATGTCTTTTAAATACCTCCAGGATGGTGACTCAACCACTTCCCCGGGCAGCCTGTTCCAATGCTTGACAACCTCTTCAGTGAAGAAATTGTTCCTAATATCCAAACTAAACCTCCCCTGGCACAAGGTGAGGTAGTTTCCTCTTGTCCTGATGTTCCTGTAATGTCTTTTGTCCCATCATGTTACATTTGCAATTTACTACTTGCTTGGATCAAGGTCTTATTTTTGCAAAGCTTAGTCCTGCTCCCACCGAAGTCCATGGCAAATCTTCCCTGGAAACAGAAGCAAATCTGCACAACCACAGGCTTTCAGAACCCAGGACAGAGTGTGATTGTTTTCTGCTGCCCTGCTCGTGTCCCCTCCACATTAAACAGTAGAATTCCATAACTGAATGAGAAAGATCATCATCTACCATTCTTCAGAAATTAGATCACCAACCCATAAATTTACTCCTGCCACTCGGCCAAGCTTTAGTGAAGACTCAGCAAGAGAGAGCTCCTTTAACAACCAAATTTAGAAAATTAGCAAAGAATTTGTCTAATTAAATCCTTGACCGCTGCAGAAGGATACTCTGAGTGAAAACACACTCCCGGACTGTAATGATTATGCTAATCTAGTGAAGAGAAAAGATGTGTTGCGTATTAATCAAAGTCCTGAGCTCAATTTCTCATTGTTCTTGGACTAAGTGATCAATATAGTGACACTCTCTTGCCACAGGTACAGAAGGACTCTGCCAGGATTTTACATTTATCTTGTGCTTGTGAGTGAAATGCAACTAATGAAGGTTCATCATACAAGAAAGTTAAAAGGAGCATTTTAGGGGGAAAATTGCATTGTCAGAAGATACAAAGTAGACAGTAAAACCTGTCTTTCACCTCCACTCTCTATAGAGTATCATGTACTCTAAAAACCACAAGAGATTAATCAAACATCTTTGGGGAAGGTTCTTTCTCCATCTCCTAAAGACCATTTGGACACCAGTTCTATAAACAAAGATACACATTCCTTTTCTCCTGTCTACCTAACTTATATTCTCAGAATTCCAGAGTTATTACTGTACTACCCAATAGGAACACACAGCACAAAATATGATGTACCTATCAGGCACTAAATACAGTAATAATCATGTAGTTATCATGTGTGCCTGCAATGACCTCCTGCGTTGTCATTCTGGGATAGTAAAGTATTACTGCTGTATGCCATCCTCTCTCTGGCTAGCCTTATGCAGCCAGCTGGCTGCACTAAGAAGTTCAATTCTCAAATTATTAAGAATATGCTGTTAACAAACCCTTGTTACTTATTATATACACAAACGTAAGATGGAAAAGTGAATATAAAACAAAACAAAACAAAAAGACAAGGGCTAAGTAGCAAAGAGAGTACTACTTCTGAAGTATAATGCCTGATTTGGCTTGGAGTATTTTTCTCTTCATAAAATTCATTTCAAACTCCAGAATCCCAACATGGCTTTTGAATACCATTTCTTAGATTATTTAAGTTACCCCACAGATTTCTGCTACAGAAGGCTTTACCCAGTACTCTGTTTCCAACAGGCTGTTGCCAGAAGAGCTAGTCACATACTGATTTGAAGCATTTTGTCAAAAGGACAGCTAGGCAACCACAGACAAGTGGGACTTAGTAATGGTCTCAAGGCTGGGTATGTGTGCCGTAACAGACAGAATTCATAGAAGTTAGGGAAAAATACCAGCAACCTGTAAAGCTAGTTTTACTCCATGGAAAAAAAACAGAACAGAACACTGAAACTTTCTCCCACTGAAACTGATTTCAAAATAGTTGCACCAAGAGTAAATTTTCAACTGCTAGTTCTAGTGTACATGAAGAAGGGACTTTATTCTGAAATTACTTTCTAGGTATTTCAAAACATAAGAGGCCCATGAAAAGTATTGCGGAATTCACTATTTCCCTATCTGAGGCTATGTCATTAGATTACAAACCGCATCACAAAAGTAGCTTATATGCACATTGAAACTCTCAGATTCCTAGAGCAACTGGAAGCTATCCGTAGTTCACATGAAGCTATATTAGATCATTTAACCACATAAAACAGAGAAAATTCAATGTGACTAAGTAAAACACATTTAAGTAGGGATTTACATCCCCCTGCCTATGTGCCCTTGCACAATTGGTCCTTGCTTTCAGGTTCAGGTTCAGACTAAAAGTGCCTCTCGGCAAACCCTTGCCCAGCCCTCTCAGCCCACAGGATGGGAAAGGGCAGAATTTTCATCACTGCAGAGGCCCTGATGTGTCTGTTCTCTCTCTCAGCCATCTTTTAGTCTCTGAAAGGTACACGACTATTTTATCTTCATCCTGCTTGTCACACAAATGCTTCCCATCATAACATAGACAAGAAGGATTTACAGTATTCTACAACTTGCTATGTAGGTTAATAGCTCATTTTGCCTCCCACGGTACATATGATTCCTATTAGTACTAATAACTCATAAGAAATAGGCAAATGCCTTCCAAATATCTGAATGAGTTATCATCTTCAAAAGCTTCTTTTGTTAGCAATTAATCTCTATGTATTTTTTCCTAATACATTGTATAGAGATCAATAATTATTATACTCTAACCAGCAGGAAGTAAGACTTATGCAGCCAGTCTTGAAAATATAGCCATTAATAAACTAATTAAAGAAACCATTAATAAATCCATCCAAATTGATTTCAACTTTTCTGAAGAACAAGGTAATCCCACAAAAGAAAAATCTGCTTTGAACATTGTGTCAGCTTGCAGGGCAGGTGAGGGAACAGTAGAAAAAATTCCTTTATAATTGAGTCCAATGTATTTTATTTCTTTCCCATTTATGCACACAAAATACTCTTTAACCACTATATTGGCTGGACAGAATGAAGAAACAAATGCTAAAGTCAGGCTAGTTTTCCCTTCTACTCACCTGATGTATTGGGTTTGCATGGCAAGGTTTTGGTAGCGGGGAGCTACAGGGTTGGATTCTGTGAGAAGCTGCTAGATGCTTCCCCAATGTCCCATGGAGCCAACAGCAGCCAGGTTTGAGAGGGACCCGCCACTGGCCAAGGTCAAACCCATCAGTGATGGTGGTAGTGCCTCTGGGAGAACGTATTTAAGAAGGGGGGAAAAAAACTGCACAAGGGCAACTTCAGCCAGAGCAGAGATTCCCCTGCAGCCCGTGGGGAAGACCATGGTGAGGCAGGCTGTCCCCCTGCAGCCCAGGGAGGTCCACAGTGGAGCAGATCTCCACCTGCAGCCCGGGGAGGACCCCACGCTGGAGCAGGGGGATGCCCGAAGGAGGCTGTGACCCCGTGGGAAGCCTGCGCTGGAGCAGGCTCCTGGCATGACCTGTGGCCCCATGGAGAGAGGAGCCCAGGCTGGAGCAGGTTTGCTGGCAGGACTTGTGACCCTGCGGGGGACCCACGCTGGAGCAGGCTGTGCCTGAAGGACTGCAGCTCATGGGAGGGACCATGCTGGAGCAGTTCATGGAGAACTGTCTCCCATGGGAGGGACCCCACGCTGGAGCAGGGGAAGAGTGTGAGGAGTCCTTCCCTGAGGAGGAAGGAGCAGCAGAGGCAACGTGTGATGAGCTGGCCCCAACCCCCATTTCCTGTCCCCCGGGCTACTGCACGGGGAGGAGGCAGAGAATTTGGGAGTGAAGTTAAGCCTGGGAAGAATGGAGGGGTGAGGGGAAGGTGTTTTAAGATTTAGTTTTTATTTCTCATTATTCTACTCTGATTTTGATTGGTAATAAATTAAACTAATTTCTCCAAGTCAAGTCTTAATGTCCGTGACAGTAATTGCTGAGTGATCTCCCCATCCTTATCTGGACCCACAAGCCTTTTGTTATATTTTCTCTCCCTCGTCCAGTTGAGGAGGGGAGTGATAGATTGGCTTTGGTGGGCACCTGGTGTCCAGCCAGGGTCAACCCACCACACCTGAGCAGGAACAGTGAAATTGATTGGATTTTTTTGCAACTCCAAATGACTAGTATGAATAGGTTTTCCAGGATCAAGAGTCAGCTTCTGAACTGGTATAAACTGACACAGAGTGATGTATTTATTTCATCAGTTAACTCTAATGGTGACAAATGATCACACTAAATCTCTCAGGACGCAGTTTCGTATTGTATCCTCATTCCAAAAAAAAAAAAACCCAAGAAATTTTTCAATTCTTCTTTGAGGAAGAATAATCTCCTTGGACTCAATCCAGAATTTACTGAAGTCATTGGTTTAGTATCACTGGATCAAATTTTTCTGAAGCATCTTTTGAAGACATCTCAAGAATGCTTTTAGGAAATAATGATATAAGAATGTGTTTACTTATAGAAGATTTTGCAGATTTCCATTCTTAGAATGTGTTATTGTCTCAGTAATTCTTCGATTTTCTGTGAGCAACAGTACTTAACATTTCGTTAAATAAACAATAAGCAACTCTTACTCTAATTGGAGAAAAATAATTTTCTTGTTATAAGCTACCTGTATTTTAAACTGCTTGTTATCTGGTATAGTTAGTTATTTCATATATTGACACATTTCCTGAAAAATAATTTTTAAAATATCTGCTTTTGTTAATAAGTGGTAATAATATGACCCTAACAAAGATATTTTCCCCCAAATAGGAATCTGAATTTCATTTTCTTTGATACATCAAAAAGGTGAAAACATAAATTATGGAATTCCCATACAAAGTTTTCTTAAGGTAGTTTTTAAAGTCGGAAACAAAACAGATACCAGCTGTTAAAGAAAAGATCCTAAAAAGGCTTATTGTATTAGGAAATAAAATCAGGGAAAGCACATGTATCAAATATATGTGCTGTGAAAGCAGAAGTGACTCTAATAAGAAAGTTTTTCCTCCTGTTAAAATCAAAGGGGATAAATTCTGTTTCCTGTTAAAGCAAAGTAAATCCATAGTAATTCCCCAGAAACTGCTGTGCATTTACGTCAAGGTAACAAGTAGCTGAATTTAGTCAGCGTTCTTGAAAATCAGATTAAAATTAAGCTCCACAAGTGCTACCCACACACACAGAGCATCCTATTTTATAAAAGGTTTGTCATATTTTAATCAGTAGAGGACAATGACATGGGCTAAAATATAATTCATATATTGTTAATAAAACTTCAGAAGCGTCTGGTTCATTAAATGCTCACAGAATGCCCTGGTGCACTCAAGAGGTGAAAGCAGACTGACACAGACTAGAACATTAAACCTGGACAGCATTCTATTTTTGGATTTAGGCAAATCAAAAGCATATGCAGAATTTATTTTTTAAGGGCTCTTTACTTTCATCCCCTCATTTACATTATAGTCTGAAGCATAAATGCTAGAGAATTTGTCTTTTACCCATATGTAAGTGGTCCATAACTTCACAGCAAACTTGGGATATTTTGTCCTATCTGAGAAACATGAAACATGCACAGAGTGATCTCATGACACCTGCAAATGAGAAAAGTCAGGTAAAATTTACAGTTCAGAGAGGCAAAACAGCAAAAGCTTGGGAAAGGCTAATTTAATGCATCTGTCATATACAATTACACAGTCAACTGTAATCCAAAACATCTATTTTTTTCCTCTTCAGACATGAAAGAGCCAATTGCCCAGGCTCCGAATTAAACATCTGTTTCACAAAACAAAGATATTAACCTCCAAGTTTTTTTATGAACCAATAAAATTCAATCATTCAGCACTACTCAGTAACAGTTGTTTTCTCCATTACACAAATTGCTGCAGTCAATTCCTCAGCATAAACCACTACAGTGATTGAATTTTAAAGGTAGTGGGTGGGCTGTTATTAATACAGGTATACAGATGACTCTTTTACTAATACAATATATTTATTAAAAAAGGTTTTGCTGCTGTTTCTGTCATTGGATACATAGATGAAACTAAGTATTTAGACATGACAGAATCAAGTATAGTAAAAGAAACAAACACAACTGGTAGCTTTACATTTTGGAAAACATGCAAATCATGTTTCCATATTAATCACAAGGCTTTTAAATGGTATAACAATTATTTCATTGTTTTAATTCTTATCCAGCCTTAGCACATACAAACCAGTCACAAATAAAACAGGAAGCAGTCCAAAACATGACTTCTATTCTTTCAAGTAAACCTTCACAATTTTGAAAATAAAACGTACAAACCATACTTAATGGATTTTAGCCACGCTCTTCAGCAGCAAAAAGAATGGTAAATTTCCTAAGAGTAGGCCAAATTCTGACCCAAGTGCTGCAATGTAAATCCAAAGTGACTGAATGGCATCTGGCACAGGAGCCAGTCTACTCAAGCTGTGCCAAAAATTGGGACAAAACTGGCCCCAAACTTCTCACACCTGTAGTTTTTTATTGTCTGGTGTGCTGAAGACAGCCTAGTGCATTCTCGGTTCTAGCAGTTCCTGAAGCATGGAGCTCATGTTTCAAAATCTGGTCTTCCTCTTCCTGATGTTGTTTTGTTGCAGAACACATTAACTATTTTAGTCTGGAGACATGGGAACACTGAGCTTCTCTTCCTTGACACCAAACTAATGAAGTACGAGCAGTTGTAATGTGTTCTTCAACAACTCAGCTCAGCAAAAATGGCAACCAAAGGTAGTAGTTAATGTAACAGCAGCAAACACGAGACTAGCAAATAACTTTAACACAAGCTGCAACCACCAGAAATCAAACTCTGTTTTGAACTTTTTCTCCGTAGGAGGTTGCAGATCTGAAATTCTCCTAATTTAAGGACATTAGAAATAAAAGACTGTGAAAAAGGATCACACTTGTTTAAACTTGTGACATATTATGCCACAAGGAATTTGCTTGCATAAGCAATGTTCAAATAAAGAAAGCTTTCCCTGGAGGCTTTAACTAAAATGTGCACAGCACCTTAGTTGATATTTCCATTGATTGCCAAGCTGTCCAAACAAATAGCGATTTGACAGTAAAAACACATACTTGGCGTCTCAGCCTTTCAGGAATTACATGAACATACATTTACACCAAAATGCCAAAGGACACCAGTGTTGGAAATTGTTCTGCAATGTGAGTGGGTTAGCTCCTAAACCATACACCTGGGAACAATATTTCTCTGGTCTAAGCCTGTTTATCATGGAGTTCAGTGTGAATTTTGAAGCCTGCTAAGTCACTGTAGATGAGAAGACAGAAAGTCTAGAATGACTGTACTAAATCCTTGAAATTAATCTATACCACCCTTTAAGCAGAAACAGCATCTTCTCTTCTCCAGAGGGTCAAGGATTAATTCCATTTCAAAACACATAATTACAATGCTTTTCTGTTAGTTCCTCTCCTTGAAGAAATTCACATATATCTGACATTGCTAAAATTGTGCTTATAAAATATTTAAACAGGCATTACGTTAGCTATCTCAAATTTCACTATTAACCCTTAAATTAAGGTGGTGTAGACACAAAATGAAAAATAAATTTGATTCTGAATATATCTCTACATCTTCTTATACTCATGCCATAATAGACAACTGCAGAACAAGTACCAATTAGCTCCTCAAAAGTATATAAGAATTACTAGTCCTTAAACTAGATGCATATTCCAGAAGTCAAAACTGCAGGAAAGCAGTTTAACCCAACAGAGAGAAAAGGGAGTAGGATTCTAGAAAATCCATACTCTAGTCCTAAACCTCTCCCTTCTTTTGGATAAAACATGCTGTAAAATTTCTTTGTAAAGTAGTTTGAAATCACTTGATCAAAACCACCATGTAAGAGTAAAGCACTATTCCATTGAATTATATTTTTTTTTTATTAAATCTCCTCTATTTTACGTCGGCATAACCCAAAAGTAATTCCAGTAAAAGGGTGTTTCCTTTTCACATCACAGTAACAAAAAAATGTAGCCTTAGTATATAAAAGGGTGACTCCTACTGCCTTCAGCTGGCCAGTATTCTAGACTCTTTGTGACCATGTTCTAACATCAAATCGAGTAGGTAGCACAAAGGAAATCTCTCGAGAAAAATTGACAGCTGTATTTCCTCCTGAATATCTTCTCCTCATCAAAATAGAAGCAAGGTATTTGACCAAAATACAAACTTTCATCAGGAAAAATTACAGAACAGGCCTCCAGAAAGTCTGTGTATTTTAATAGGACTATTAGATGGTTTTGTCCTCAAATATTCCTAAGCAAAGTTAGCAAAAGGTTAGAATTCAAGGCCAGTTTCCCTTGAGAAGAAAAATAAATCTACCAAAATGGTTACAAACACATCCCATGGATTAAAGGTTATATAAAAAGCCAATGGGTCAGAAATACCTCTCTTCCTCCTATCACTCCACAATACTATCTAATTAGATTGAATGCCTTTTTATTTCATTCAGTGCAGAGAATTTCTGAAATCCCAGTTTAATCAAGCCTGAGTCCTACTGCTCCTCTGAGGCACCATTTTCTTCAAAGCCATAAACTTCAGCCAAGGTTGTGTTAATTCTACACTTTTTTCCCCTCCTTGAATTAATAATAGCTAAAATCTAATAGTATTCCAGTATCTCACCTACTCTTTATTAAAACACTTAATTTCTGATTTCTTTAAATATCTCCTTTATGCCAAGATCTATCTCGTATGTTACTGAAAAAAGACAAGACATTTAGAATAGATAAGTACTATAAGGATGTTGAAGAGGGTGTCAGACACTAGGAATGTAGCTCCATGCTCTAATGTATTGTATCCAACCACAAGCAGGTGTTCACATAAGTAGTTTAAAGAAGGTTGGGTTTCTTTTTTGTAAGAATAGAATACTGGCTATTGTGCAGAGTAGCTGCAAATGGGGAATGAATTCATTGCTGATTTTTCATCCACCTATCATTTCTCATTTTATGCATCCACTGTAAGCTCTTAGGCCTGCACAACTCTGAAGTCAGTGGAGTCCTACCTCCCTGTACTGATCACATTACCAAGATGATAATCAACAGGAACAAGCTCTGCCTCTTCAAATGTGGCCAAAACAAGAGTACATCTGATGTTGCATGCTCCTTTTTAAATGTACAATACTAGACTCAGTACAAAGATAAAACAATGAATAAAAGTCTAATTACATGTTTGACATTATAAACGGAGAGACTAGATGGCTTTATAGGCCACTCTGTCCATAAAATCAGTAAAGTTATAAATTTGGTTACTAGCTTTAAGCCCTTAACTCCGGACAACAATGTCACATACCTGTATGTATCCAGGGCAGGAAAACAAAAAAACAGAAACCTGACAAAACCACACCCAACTACATTAATACATTGTGAGGAGGCTATGAAGGTGGTGTGTTATATTCCAAAAACTGTAGCTAAATTAATCTCTCTCAGCATTATTTTCTTCTCCCACTTTTTTTCTGCCCCCCCCCCCCCCCCATAAATAAATAAAACAGAGGTCTTTGTCATGGTAACTATGGAGTTACTTAGACAAGCAGCCTCCCAAGGAGAATTGCCTCTGAACAAGATGCCCACTGGATATTCCAAGTAAAGTCATAAGGGAAATAAATATTGAATTATTCTGCTGTTTTAAATCATGTCTCAGTAACCAATGTCTCTGAAATAGTATATAAGCAGCTCACCTGCCCACAGCTTTTAAGAACATATAAAAAAAAAGCAGCCTGTAAATTTCTTAATAATGGAAGAAAGGTTTTTCTAAAAACTGGAAGTTTGGTCAGTTTGTCTGGTTAAACAGAATGCTTTGAATATCATTATCAGAAAGCAAAATTAAGAAAACCAAGCACATCCTTACTTCTGGAAGCATCAACCTGCGGAAAGCAGATATCCTAATAAGAAAGTGGATATTATGATATTAACCAGCTCTGAAACAACACAACAAGAACTTAATTTTAGGAAGTAGATACGGACTGTACTGTGCATACAAGAAGCATGAAAGTTTATCTGGGAGTGATAAACTATCTTGCAAGATAGCAGTCATTTGGGTAATCCTGGGGAAAGGAGAAGGCAGTTCAATTCTATGAGCGATGAAATTCTTAAGGACAATCCAATCAATGGGATTCTGCTTGGAAAGGACATCAGGACCTGCTGATGTTCAGTCCCTTCATGTTGCCTCATAGAAACCAGAAAAGGGAGGGATGATTTGACATAGATGTGGGTTCCCCCTGCCCTGCCCCTCCCCACTCCCCTGAAATTTCTAATCCTCTAATCCAATCTTATCCTTCTAATACTAAACTCCTGCTGCAGACAGGACTTCCATCATATCTCCTAGGATTTTTTTTGTACTCTCATCAAAATCACTATTAGGAGGTATTTTCTTCCATTTCAGGTTAAGACACTCAATACACCACCTGGTGTTTCTCTTGCCTTAAGAACTTTAAAGGGACATAAATTTATTCTGGTGTTTCATTTTAACTCTTTTTTTTAACATCTTAGAAACCTCAAGTGTGGTGCCAAGGTGAGGGGTACAGGACATGAAGGAATCAGTAGCTTTCCAGAAGGATCAGTAAATATAGGCAAAAGCAATATTACTGGAAGCAACTTCTTGCAGGTAATGGGGGTAACGTAAACTTGTAATACAGGATATAAAAGAGATACAAGCTGAGGCCTCAAAATTTAACTGTTCGTGGACATAAATGCCTTTTGACTAACAATTCACTGCTGTGAGTAGAGAGATTTTGATGAGTATTCAGACAAAAATCTGAGCGTTATAATAGTGGCCCTAGCCGATGGTGGTACAGAGCCATTCTTTCAGACAGACAGCATGAGGAGCTTGAAAAATACCCAGTCTGATGGGCAAACCTCTACACATCTCATTTTGGCTGCTTGGACCCTGTCATTAAGTGCAGTTTGGTAGACGATGCTAGGGAGGCTGGCTTAGAGTCCCTGATCATAGCTCATTAGGTTCCTCATAGACTTGAGAAAACACTGCACTTCATAAAGTTGACAGACTAATGGCTAATGCACTCACCCATCCATTCTTTATTGAATTCATGCTGTTAACACATTGCTCCACCTTTTCCAAAACAAGAAAGGGCTTGCAGCATCAACAATGCACTGTGTTGTAGCTTATGGCAGGACTGAGCTAACAAATTAAGAAGGTATAGATGCTGGAGACAATCAGCTGCTGTGCAAAAGCTAAACAAGTCTTCAGGTAGTGTATCTATTCCAAGTACTTACCTAAAATTTGGGTACTTTTTGTATATAAATAATACAAGACTTACTGCCCCATGTTAGTCATTAACCGAATATAAATTCTCTTTCAAAAAAGTCAGTTTCTGCTATCTTGTGCATTCAGTGGGGGTTCCTGTTGAGTAAGACTTTGCAAAGTATAACTGAGGATGACTGAATCGGTCCTTAAAACAGCAAAAAAATTTTATTTTAATGGGATTTTTCTTCTTGGTGAATTCTAGCAGAAGAACTTGACGTGCCGCTTAACCAAAGCAGAGCATTAGTATGTAAATTCATTCATATGACATTTCAAAATCATGTAATGGACAATGCACATATTTGGCTTTATTTCTACCCACTCCCACTCATTTCTCAAGAATAATGGCAGGAAGAAGTCCTGGTCATACTGAAGTCAATGACTGAATTTGTAGAGCTAGAATTTTCTCTCACAAGTTGCAGTCTGCGTGAGAAAATATGAAAATAGCACTTGTCTTCAGAAAGTCATCAGAAGACATCAGGAAAGCCTTCAAGACCTTCAGAGTGTCATCATACATTTTAAGATTACATGAGGCTGTTCTGTTTGAGGAAATGTTTGGGTGAGGGACTGGAGAAGTGAAGGGGCTTTGTAGTAAAAACACTGACTGTTGTAGAAAAGTTCTGTCATCAGTTCAAGTCTTTCAGCAAAACTCAGACTTGACTTTAACATCTAAAAAAGTGGAAAAAATGTGATAACTGTAAAATTAGCCCAAGACAGTTTTAAAGCAATCTTAAGTTCTATATTTTGGACATTAGGAGTTTGGAGTGAATTGTGGACTTTAAGGTATTAGTGGCTGATCTGATAGTGACTCTGAATTTCAAGACAAAGAAATTCTGCCAGCAGAAGATAAGAGTGAAATTTAATATATACAGTGGAACAGAAATTCTGAATTAAAAACAAAAGTATGCTGCTATTTCAATGAAAACAGTAGTATAATTTCAAATTATTCTGAGGTTTTCATACACTGGCATCCTACTGAACTCTGGTTTTGCCTCTTATTTTCAGGCATTGAAGATTTGTATCAGAAGGTGGTTTATTATATCTTAACAGCTCCCTCTATTTCTTAAAGATCAGTCTGAAGAGAAAATTACAGAATAAAATAACAAAACAGAGGCCGCACTTCTTTCTTTGCTTTAATTCAAAGAACTGCTTAAATAGAATTGTCTGTTAAGTATGAGATCACTCCCTTCTCTAAATGAAGCAAATTAAAGCCAACATTTCAAAGACCTCTTCATTAACTTCTGTTGTAATATTAGTAGCTCTTAATACCACATCAGCATCTTTAAGCTCCAGTCAAGATTCTATCCACTGAGCTGGGAGCTGTACTAAAGTTCTCAGAAGAGTCGAGGCCTCGATTTTCTAGTGCTCTGCTCCCTCAATTAGTGTAGGAGGGTTCACAAGCATTCAGCATTCACCCCTTCCCTCTGTAACATTTCTGGATGGACTTTGAAGAAAGCACACGTCAATGTTGAGACTGACTGAAAATCTCTCCACTCATTTTGGTGCTTAAATTTAAAACTAAATACTTCTAAAAATCTAGCCTTCATCTACAGAGT
Source organism: Haliaeetus leucocephalus (assembly GCF_000737465.1). Taxonomy (NCBI): domain Eukaryota; kingdom Metazoa; phylum Chordata; class Aves; order Accipitriformes; family Accipitridae; genus Haliaeetus; species Haliaeetus leucocephalus. Next base: position 4,784,861 of record NW_010973238.1, on the reverse strand, counting down.
GAAGAAATGTAATCTCTAAACAGATGTCTTCATGCAATTTTGTTATCTTAAAAGAAAAAAAAAAAATCAACCAAGATAAGAACAGTTCATGCCTCACATATTCACTAAATATTATATGCTTCCATGTTTTATTTTAATTATGTGAAAACAAAATAGATTTTAATTAAAAAGAAGGCAGCTACCATAAACCAGAATTGGAAACAAAAAGCCTTAAGCAGTTCTTTTGAGGACTTCACAATGTCTGACAATTTCAATCTATTAGCTATCTTTCTGCCCATAGAGATCATGATTAGCCAGTAGACTTGCCCTTTCAATTCACTCAAAGCTTCAATCTATTCCATCTGTGCTCTCTGAACCTTTCATTTCCAATAGGTTCAGGCTAATTCAGAGCAGCCAGGGAGGCTGACAGGCTCTACCTTCCTTTCACATCCTCAGGGCTACATGCTGACATCTTAAAAAGAATTTAGAAATAAATATAATACCACTTCTTTCACACAGCAAAATCATTTATTTGAATTCCATTAGGGAAGCACACAGGTATAATTAGGAATTGGTCCATGACTCAAACAGCCATTTGCCCCCATGCTGGTCTAACCATTCCACTGTAATAAAACAAAACACTCCTGCAAGCTTACAGACTTTGACCTAAAAGGTGGATGCCTTAAGAACCAAGAAGGACCTAATTTTTAAAAAATTGTAACTCTGATGCACATCAGTAAGCATTTGTAACAGTGCTTGCATCTTGATACACACAAACTAATAGCAGCGATACTTGTGACAGATTTACAATTCCCAGATGGCATTTGTCTGCTAGCCTGTACATTCTGGCAGTGGAAGAGAAAACGGGGGTCGGAAACAGGAAGCCTACTCGAGATATGATGAGCCATTAAGACTTACCAATTTAACCACAGCACTAGTTCATAATGAAGGAAAAAAACCAAGTGATTAAGAACTGGGAACTGCCTGGGTGATAGGCAGATGTGAGAGATCTCATACAATAGTAGTCTGTAATGCTTAGTACAGAACTGAAAGCCAAAGAGAAAATGCTAGGCTGGCCCAGATCCATGATTATGAAAGGAGGATGCTCAGCTTTTTGGAAACAGTTGCAACAGCGGCCATTGGTGATGGCTGAAAATGACCATAGCTATGCGACTGGGGCAAGGAAGTAAAATTCAAATTTCTTCCTGGAAACTCCTGTGTCTTACATTTACCATACTGCAGCCTCTATCATCACTGCTACAGAATTCAGCTACTCAGAATTAGTTTGGCTGGATTAAGACTATAAAGACATTTCCAAAATCTTTCCGCTCACTCATCAAAATACTCAGCATACAGTTAAGTAGCATCCACTCCAAAGTTGGAGTATCACAGCTGAATCCAAAAGTAAGTGATCGCCACATTAACAACAACAGTGGGAGGCTTTCCCTTCCCTTCAAATATTTCAACCAAGCCGTGAAAAGGAATTGACTGAGGGAGAACTGGGACTGATAGTACGTGTTATATAAAATGATCACATATCTGTTTGACTTGCACAGCTTTACCTTGGTCATCATTAAATATTACTATTAGAATTTTATTTTAAAAGTGTCACTGTTTTGTAGATGGAATAGAATGTTACTTTGGTAAGGCTTATCATCTGAAAATGGCCATCATAAATATATCAAGTGATCACTGTCAAACTTTTTTCCATGCCACTCCATAAGCTTGAACAACATCTGATTTCCATACTCATGATTTTTTTGACAAGGGAATGAGAATGGAAAGGCCTGGGAACAGATTACTGGAGGTACAGTTTGATATTATAAAAAGAAAGTATAATTGCAGGCTACTGAGGCACACACCCAGCCCTTTTTCATCTCAGATCTAGTGAGCATGTGGCCTCAGGGTGAGATTATTCACAGCCCCACATCTGTTGGAAAGCTTTTCTTTTGGTGGGTTAGTTTTCCGCCAGATCAGGGCGCTGAACCACCTCAATACGCAACTGCAGTATTGTTGGAGCTGGTGTCTGCAAAAAAACCCCTAACCTATATAAATGAGGAAAAAAAATTAGTTTTCAGCTAAAAAAATTAGTCAGCTCTCTGCATGGTTCATTACTCAACTGCATAAATGTCAATGCCACACAAGAAAGAGAGACTGAAGCAGCCCCAACTGAGGCTGACTTAACCTACCGAGGAGACATACCATCCATGCTCATTTTCAGATCAGATTCAGCCTAGTAAAGAATGCTTACAAATTTTCTTCTGACTGCTTACAGTCTAGATTTAAGTGAACAAAATTCAACACCCAAAATACAGGAAAGCACCGCTGTTCAACTACTGTGCTAGCACTATACCTGTAAAATACCTTTTTTTTAATTTCCAGGAAAGGTCTGTCATAACCATTTTCTACAGCCAAATTATAAAAATTCTGCACATTTCTCCTGTAAAGCTAGACCTTGACTCCAAAAGACTTATTGTTCCTTGCTGTGTTTTCACAGCAGTTAGCAGATTTTTCATTGCAATATAAAATACTATGTCATTTCATTATTTCTTTCTCTTAAGTTGCATGGTATCCATAGTACTACAGAATGCATCTTTTTTGTTACCAGCACATTTGAGGACTACTTGTCCAGGGCAGAAGGCAAGTCCTATTGTGAAAGCTGTGCAGTCTACTGCAATTGAGAAGGAAACAAAAAACTTTTTAATATCACCTTTTGCCAGTGTGTCAAGGAAGGACACTGAGGGCATTTGCAAAGTGTGAGAGTTTCCATTATGCAAAGGAAAGAACGCCAAGAAAAACCCTTTACCACTGGAAAAAGAGGTGAGAATTAAGTAGCTCACGTGAATGAGAAAATATTTTACTGTAAAAACAAAAGGAGTTATTTTCAACCACTGAATATAAAGAAGTAACTGAGCATCAATTATTTTAGTTTTCCCTTCAGGTGGGTGAAATAAAGTACAAACCATTTCACATGAGATTATTATGAAAAAAAGCAAAAATCTATCTTGGCTGTCTGTGACTTGAATTTATCATAGGCAAAATTACAATTTATTTATTCCGTTAAAAATTATGGTAGTTCAATACTTGGTTTAGTCTGAAACTAAAGTTAAAATTTCAGTTGTCCCCCACCAAGGATGTTCTGCTGATTTAAAAATTCCGGAGCATTTCACTTGTTTGGCTGAACAGAGCAATCTTTTCCAGTTTTTCAGTATTCGACTGCATGGTAGATGCCCCATTCCCCTGTATCAGCTAAGTTTTTTAGCCAGAATTTATTCACAAGAAGCAGTTACAGTGATTTTGGGAACCACTTCAGAAAAACAACTCTGACCCCTGGCCATTTTGTGTAGAAGGGCTTGTGTCCTCTTAGTTCAAACTGCTTCAACTAATGTGAGGGCAATTTTGCAGTTTGGTAGGATACCCATTTTATAGGTTGAGGTCAAATACATGTTTAACTTCTCTGTGGGCTATGGTATAGGCATGCATGAGGGAGTCTGAGGACATTAGGCCTCCTGGGACCATTCTGCTGATGGGCATTGTCTGTGCACATACAGTAGTCTGAAGCAGGCCACAGAGCACAGGAAGCAGATATCCTGAATTTCTTTATTATGCAGTCTTTACAGTCCCATTCTTCATTATCAGTTCTTACTCTACAGAGTAGTAGCACAGAACAGAATACAGAGTTTGATTTTTATTTCCTCTTCTTGTCTTCCAGCTTTCATAAATTTCTTCTTGCTTGCCCTCAGTCTTAATTTTCTGGGCTACCAGCCTAGGTTTCCAATTATTTTCTGATAACTCCTACAGGTCAGTACTACAAGTTCAATGTCATCTCAAAATCTAAGATTATATGGTCTGTTTTTCTCCATGATTCCTTCTGTTCTTCTCAGCCCTAAAAACAAGACTTGGACTTGCAGCTGGAAGGAAAACAGTAACGGCACTGACCTGTAATTGAGAAGGCAAGAGAAAGTGCAAGAACTATGGAGGAATTCACTTACTGAGTGTTTGAGAGAAACATTTATTTAGTCATTGGAGAAGAAAATGAAGAAGTACCAGAAAGCAGTATTTGCAAAGGACCAGTCAGATTTAGACCAGGACGAACACAATAGATCAGCTCTTCCTAAGACAGATGTCAAAGAAGCATAAAACATAACTGAAACTGCTACAATAATTCCATAGGCTCCCGATGAGATTTTGATAGTGCCTGTCGGTCAGAAGAAGATAAAACAAGTGTGAGAAAGTGTACTTTCTCTGACAAATTGATCAAACTGGCAGCAAACATCTGTAACAAGTCAAAGACCATACGCAAGAAGCTGAGGGAATGGTAGTGTTATCACAGATACGAAGACTAGGATAGCTACTATTCTCAGGTTGAAAACACAGATGAGAATGTACTTATTAGGAAAAAAATGATGGGCTTTAGCACTTCACAGAATGAACTGAAACACTAGAAAATTCCTGTTACGCCAAATAACATCTTGCAATGCTCTCTTTGCATTTTGGGGGGGATTTTTCTTCGTCCCTTGATCTTCAGTGTCTCCCAACAACCTTCCAGATAGAAGTTGTAGTCCATAAAGACTTAAAGTTTGACAGAACTAATTAGCTGAGAGATTATGCTATGACCTACTGCAACAGCTAAAATCATCTGAGGTCTGTGAATGCTGTCCCCTGCACCTAAAGGCAGTTACTATCAGGACATCTCTGTGAGGGATCTTTAGTTTTGTATTCACTGTTCCTGATTTAGACTGCCAAAGCCCAGATTTGTTAGCACTGCAAATATGCTGCCAAATTCATCGTTCTTTTCTGATGCTGCTGAAAAGAGAACAGTTGAAAAGAATCTCTTCATGAACCATCCTTTTTATTATTATTGATGCAATTTGACGATTTGATGAGAACCTGTAATGCGTACGATGACATTCTAAACATCAAGAATATAAGTATCATAACAAAGGTTTGCTATATATAGTATTCTCCACTTACAAGCATTTCTCTTTTTTCAGGGTCTGATCCAAACCACATGCGTAATTCTGATAGGAATAGACGAAAGGATGAAAGGAGCACATGACTGTATAGAAATAGAAAGAAAACAAATAAATGCTTCAACAGTGGTTATTGTACCAATTACTCTGATCTATTGCTACTCAGATAAAGAGGCTAAATAAAATGGCAAGAAGAGACACAACAGCTGATGCTGATATATGTATTTTAAATTACTGCAGCAGAAACAGCAGGGAACAATATCCAAAGTTATGACAGGACAAAGGGAAAAAAAAAAAGGTAACAGCAGCAGCAAACTGTGTAAGGATCACAGACAGATCTTAGGTATTTACCTTAGTTAGCATTTCATCCATTACACAAATGAAGCATTAACAATAGCAAAGAGAAAAGAGCACTGAGATACCTCTGAAAATATCAACCTGCTGGATAGCATTAGGGAAATAACATTTTAATTCTCAAGGGAATTCATAGTGATATTTGCTTTATATTTTTTCTAACCTGAAACTGGATCCATTAAATTCAGTCTGAATTCTGGACCTCGAGAAGCTGGGTGATTTTGAAAGACAGCACGTCCAAAGAAATCTACAAGGATGCAAACATGAGAACATAAAGGGAACCTGCACTTGGATGCAGTATTGCTAAGATGGTCCACAAGCTTTCAACCAAACTAGCCAGAAAATGTAAGAAAACCTGCAAAGAGCAAAGATTCACGTAATCTGAAAACTTTATATGCACAGCTCTGCTGTTGACCACTTACTAAATGATGACGGAACCCTATGTTTCTTAAGCTGCAAAGAAGAGATCTTGCCAATTTTCTCACAAATGGTACCACCATGTGCATATTCCACAGGTTAAAGATGCTAAATGTCTTTATTGCACAAAAGGTTCCAAAGCTAATGACTGTTGCGAATGGTTCTTTTATATGAAGGCATTGCACGTCTCAGAATATACTGAAAAGCTGCCTTAGCCCCATGGTCTATTCACTCAAAATGCCACAGCAGCATGGAAGATTGTTTTTCTTGGGGACCTCAGCAACAGTTATTCTCGAGTAAATGGGCAGCTAGAAATAGAGGTTCAAATACCTTGTACTGGCTCCCTACACAGATCTACAAATGAGGACTAGTACTGTATAGGGCACAGAGAAGGCAAAAGAAACCCATGCTTCAGGTGGAAACCTTCACCTCAGCTGGAGGTCAAACTCCATGTAATTTAGAAAAAAGAACTTAAAGACTAAAGAATAGGATTGTGTCTGACTCTGTGTGTGTTCTTATAAAGTCAGCTTGGAAGTTCAGAAGAATCTATTCATTTTGACTGTTTCAATTTTCATGTCCTATCATAACAGGAGAGGCTAGCCAACAGTTTCTTTCACCAGTCCATCTCATCACCACCGCTACCCACTACGTTTGCAACTTACTAACATGTAGAAACTTAAAATAAACCCCAAAGACTTGAAGAGGTAGAGAAGGAATGACATATTTCTAAGATCTGTACCATCTGCCAAAAACCCCATTTTTTTAGTCTAAGTGGTTTGTTGCATTATTAATACAGATATTCAAAATCTGGTGGGTTTCTTCAATAGTTTATTAACACGGATTATAACAGAAAGAAATATAAAAACAACTTTATAACATCTTTTTATAAGAAGCTTTTTATGTTCCCTTTATCTGTTGCTGTTTGAAAAGGTTTAGATAGCTTATTAATTGTATCATAGGATGGGAATCTACTTAAGCTCTTAGAATTTTTTAATCACAGAGATGCTTTCATTATATCTTTATTTTTTTTTTCCCTTACCCTACTTTTCTTTTCTATTCTTACAGGCCTCCGAGCTGTTCGTGTCATCCAGCAAACAGGACAATCAGAATGCCACGTTCCAGTTTCTAACTCAGCCACTAGTAATTAATTATTTTAATGTGGTAAAATGTACATTCTCATCTGAGAAGAGGTGCAGATGCTATATAAACAGCAAGTAAAACAGGTCCTGCTCTGAATAACTTGTATTCTGAGTAGACAAGGCAGTTTAAAATGGAAAGCAGAGAACTGAAGTGATTTTCCAAAGGTTACAGAAAGCCTATGGGTACCCTGACTCCTAAATCACCATCACGAACCACTACATTCCCCAGCTTTCATAAAGAAGAGAACTCCAACAAGGTAAAATGATTGCATTTCTGTAAAAGGATAATAATACCCAACTGAAAAATGGGACAGGAAATAATGCTTTATAAGGTCATTTAAAAAAATAAACTAGTCCTATTAGAAGACCATCCCAAGCCATCAGTCATTTTCCTATTTTAAAGTCTATCAAATAGAAATATTTCTGCCTCCACAAAATATCAAACAGCATGTAATCCTCAATTCTGTTGGAGAAGTCAATGTTCATGGACAGCTTTTCTGAAAAGATTTTGTTTATTTTTAAAAATACAGAGCGTGCTGTCAGGGCTGTAGTACAGGCTGGCTCAGTGGAAACCCATTAAAACCACTTTACTGGGCAGATGGTGTCAAAGAGTCAGAAGTATATAACAGAATCCTACTGTGCACAAGTGTTCAGTATGCAAGAAATCATCTCTTATCAGACAACTGCTGCAGGGGACACAGTCAACCACAAAGGAGAGAGCAGAGCACAGCTAAAGTCATGATAGCCTTAGAACTGTTTGCCCAATAATACGGAAATGGATATGGAATATGAGAACCTTAACTGATAAACCCTGAGTAAACAAGGGAAGATCTATGGAGAGCATCATATCAAGCTTTAAAAAGCAATACATTGCTTTTATTGTTGTTCACTGACGGTGTAACTACTCCTTGTCATTAAGAGGGATATCACAACTCAGAAAGACTAAAATAAGATCTGAAAAGTGTCCACTAAATTTTGGATCACCATCTTTTCACACCCTGATTTACGGGATTGCTAAGCAGCTGGCATTCTAGCAGGATTTCTAAGAACGGGTACAAAAAAATTCATTAGAGACATCTGGAAATAGTGGCCTTGCCACTACAGTCTACAAGATGACAAACTTCAGTTAGTCATATATCAGATGAGCACTAGCACACTAGTAGATTATGAGACACTCCTTTTGCATATGTTCCTTTTCCATCCTCTTCTACAGAAGGTAGGCCAAGTTTTTCTAGTGTTTTCTTATGAGCCTAAGTCTGTAGGCAAGCTTAACACCCAACATAAGCACTTAACTCGGTTAAATAGATCCTATGATCTGAGTTAAATAGATCCTAAACAGAACAGACACAGTGAATATTAGCGTAAAAGGGACAGATTAACGAAAACTCTAAAAGTATTCCTCATATGCTGCTTACAGAGTAACAAAGTGTGGTAATAAACTTACAGAGTGTATATACATCTCTCCTCCACTGTGCAGAATCAGGATTGCTCAATTCTGCCCCAAGTCCCATATTGTTGACCACATCAAGATGTCCTTCTTCAGCTCAAGAGCTACAGGCTTGTGCACCTGAGCAAACTAGATCCTATTTTTATTTCTGAAAACATGCTAAAGATGACAGGAGGGTAACTGCTGGTACACAGTGTTTTTACACGTTTATTAAACTGGGAAGCTTTGTCAGAACCAAATAGTTCCTTCGACAGTAGTTCAAAACACAATCCACCGAAACAACATCAAGACCTCCTTCATACCAGGAAAACCTGACAATACACCCCATATTGCTAAGAGCAAGGTAGGAAGTTAATTGCACGAATTTGCCATGCATAGACAAGAAAAGTAACTGCCCAATGTGTACTACCAATTAATATTAACCAAGCAAGACTGATTACATTAAGACAGAGATACAAAACTCTGAAGGATAAATACAGATATTTCAACTGCAGGCACATGCAAATCACCACTGTTTCCTTTTCTTGACGACAAATGAATGAGTCACCATGGCTCAGTGGAAAATGGAGGATATGATTATGTGCTAATCTAGGATCTTTGATAAATGAGTGGATTGAAGGCTAAGTGGTATTATTTCCTTTCTTATATTATGATTGGATTAATATTCGGAGACACTATTGGCTAGTTATCTCTGACAGCTTTGAATTTGTCCTCTTGTATAATGACTTTACACAATGTATACTGAAGAAGTAAAAAGTACACTTTTAAAAGTATAAATAAAAAGCAAGGAAGTGATGTTGAGGGCCAACAAAATTCAAGGTTCTGAGATCATTAGCATTAGATGAGACTAAACTCTCCAACTGAGTCAGAGGATTTTTTAGCATGCAAGACATGCAGCCTCATCTTTGTGAATAGCTGGACATCTGCCTTGCTCCTCCGCGAGAGGTCTGCAGACCGCCTGCTCAACAGTCTGCCTACCTTGAAAGCAGATAGATCAAAAGGCATGCTGTAGAGCATCCTGGTTCAGCTAGAGAGGACACTTCTTCTGTTACTTCTTAGTCTGTCTTGTAAAGTTGCACACACCAAGAATAAAGAGTGCATTGACATCTTCCTGCACTTCTGCTTGGCGCACTCATTATTATTACCCCTGCTACTTTTTTCTACGTAACTAGCTAACTCATTTATTTTGCTCTTTTTATGGGATCTATGTTATTCAATATCCTTCCCCCTTCTCATGTGTTAATAGTCTACATGGTCATTTTTACATGTGGTTTTATTTTGCTTGCTCTAGCTGCATGACTGCAAACTAATGAGGCCCAATGCATTCCACCAAGGAGAAGAAGAGCTATTAAAAGACACCATTAGCAGAAAAGCAAATGAGTATAAAATGGTATTGAATACATTAAGGCTGGAAAATGGTTACTAAACATTACCATAGCAAATTTCAGGAACACCTTCCTATCCAAACCATCTTACACAGCATTGTGACAAAAGTCTTTATTTGCAAATAAAAGCCCAAATAACTAAACAAACCAAATCAATTCAAAGTAACTTTAAAAACAGAGCTAGATGGGCCTGTGAGAAGGTGAAGTGAATATAGGAGGAGGAGGGAAGAGGCCTTCTATTTTGTAAATTTGGGAAAATGTGGCATCAGTGTAGATGTATCCACTACCAACCATTTCTACATGGTCTGTACAAGAAACAAAAATGTGTGCGTTTGCCTGAGCAACTTTCAGGGAGACAATCGTCTGCAACACAGAAAACTCCCTCCAGAAACCTTTCTGGAAACCTTCATTAAAAAAAACAAGACTGAGGGGTTAAGAACAAACAAACATCCTTTGTGAGTACAGCGGAAGCCTTTTAGGAAGTTAATTGACCCTACAGTGCAGATGCCGTTAAGTGACTGGCAGACTACTCCTACATCGCTTCACTGAACCACTATTCAATGTTGATTTAAGTGAACCTACGCTGCAGTGGATTAGAAACACTCACACCAACAGTGATTGTGTCTGAAGTACTGAGGCAATACCAAACAGTTCAGAGAAATACTTTAAATTACTACAGTTAGTCTCACTACAGTGGTTTTTCTCAACCCTTTTAAGGGTGAGAGCCATATAACTTTTTGAAAGAAATCCAGACCAAACACAGTATTGTCACAAAGGTCTTTGTTTACAACCAAACACAAACTGGGACGCACTCTGAAAGCATCCTTGTTACTTCTGTTTCCTCCCTTTGTTTTTTTCTAGCTTGCATGCATAAGGTTTCTGGCACTGGTTTCACAACACTGCTCAGATGTTCTATGAATCACCACTGGTGTGTGGGCCACAGGCTGAAAAATACCACTCCAGAAAACTCTGTCTGTGCTCTGAATTAAAGACTACCAAAGGCAATGAAACCCCATAAACTGACTGTAATGGGCTCTGGATCACACCCACTGTGGATCAATAGATGGATATAATATCTTATATCACAGAGCTGGAAGTTATATCATCCTCTAGGTCAAGTTTAAGTCACACTACTAAAGTAGAAAGTGGAAGCTTGCATAGATACTACATAGGCTGTACCTCTTTGGAGGATGAAGACTTTCAATCCATTAGCTCTGTGGGGCCATCAGACTAACACCTTACACTGGAATTAAATCTATTCAATAAAAGAAGAAATCAAGGGCACGAAGAAGCCAATCCTCATTCTACAGTTCACTTCCCCCCCTATGGAGGAGGGTGAAGTAGCCTAACATCCTCAAATATGTACTTTAAATCTGCTCATAATAATTAGTGTTATCTAAATGTCTCTGAACTATTTTAAATCCACTTAATTTTGAACTGCCATTAATAATGCAGCAGGCAATATTACAAAGACTGGTAAAAATCATGTAATTTAATGTAACACTTTGTAAACCAAACCTGCGATGAATCTCAGCTGCCTCTTCAGCTTCTCTGCAATCAATCTGTCTGGAGTCATGTTTATGTATCCTAGGACCTGTGATAGACTGCCACTAGACTTGGCATCCACAAAAACTTCAGGAGGTTGATTTAATGTGAATGCAGCATGAAAAATCAGATTATCTTTTGATTCTCTCTTTTATTAAATAAAACTGATCTTTATTGAATAAAGCTGCTTTTATTAATATCTAAAACATTGGTTGGTGTCACAGAGCCCGCCAGTCCTATGGAACTAATAAAAGAAAAGACAGAAGTAAAAAATGAGAACATTACAGGGAAATATTAGAAACCAAATCACATTAAGCCAGTATTGCAGTTGACAAATAAAACATGGGTCTAGCTGTAGAATTTTTTAGTTTAGCCTGAATTTATTATTTTGACTGAAAGAAATCAGAATGGGTCTTCTCCCAGAAGTACACTGTGGCAAGAAGCACAGTAAGATCAAAAAAGTGGAACTTAGTTTCCCTCTCCCTTGTATAATGTCTCAAACGACTGTAAGTACAATGCAGCTGGGATAAAGTACAAAAACTGGTTTTATGGGAACAGCTTGAACCTTAAGCTAGAAAGATTTCCTTTATCTTTTGGGTTTTTAAGAAAACTTTTTGGGTTTCTGCATATAGGCAAAGCTTACAAGAAAAATTCTTACTGACCACACCTGTCATTTATGCTCATCTAAGCAGTGGTCATTTGAAATCAGCATGCAGTGAATTTTCTATACATATCAATTGCACAGCTAGAGCAACAGGTGCCTATGATGAGTCTGTCCACAAGTACTGTCAGGGCTGTTACTTTGAGAATAACGATGTGTCCCTCATCATCACAATAAAAATCTATTAAAATGAACAGAAACTCAACCCTGACCCCCTGTCTGCTCCCCCCCAAGGAGGGGGGGGGGGGGGGAATGTATCATAAATCAAATCAAATAATCTTCAATTTTGATTCCATATACAGCACTATTTTCTGTTACTAATATACTACCAGCATTCCAGAGTAATGAACTCCAAAGTAAGTAGTGCTGAAACACAGGTGGTTGCACTCCTCAGCTTTTCATTTTCCATGTTTCTACTTATATGAAGTCCACAGTGCACTTCAATGTCAGTAGAAGATTGGCACATAAAGATCTTCAGAAGTGGCCCACAGCCCTCTGGAAGATGGACCATAACTAACAAGCTCGTCTGTTAGTTTTTTGTACACCACTACCCCCGCTGAAGCCAGTGGATGCACAAGTGAGATTAAAGTGAAGGAAAGAGGCTTCCCATACCACTACAAGTCACAAAGATATAATCCACTGAAATCACCAGTGAAGTATTTCAACAATGTGGACAGAATGACATATTCCGATACTAAGTATCATCATGGAATCAGTAAAATTGTGCAGAGAAAGCCAAAGATAGAGTTTGCTTGTAACGAGACAAAAAAATCTACAGTATAAGATTCAATGGTAATCAAGATGGTTCAAAGAATACTGTAACATGGATAATTCCAAAGGAAACAGAGACAATTTAAATCCAAATATCCAGATACTTCTCTCCTATATTGTAACCAAAGCTAAATGTTTGGAGGTTTGGTTTCTGGGAGGTTCCCCGCCCCCCCCACTTTCCTCTAATAGAAGATTGGCATCACTGCAGATGTGCTATCCACAGCTCTAGCCAATGGGGAACACTCCGAGGGGTATACAAGGTAATCCTGCCTAATACAGTTGCCAAGCCTCCACATTTATAAAAACTGAGAGAAAAAGAAAATCAAAACAGCAGCTATGTGGCCTGAGATCTCATTAGAAAGCGACTTGTGGGAAGATTTCAGCCTAGGATGACAGAGAAGAACACGGAATGCTCAGCAGAACACAGGCAGAAAAAGTCACTAAGATATTCACTCGTTTTGTTACCGTCAACTTAGACCTGAAATTTGAAATTAATTAAATCCGGGTTTTTATCTGACAACAAACATTCATAATGTAAAAGGCTCCTCAATCTTAAGACTCACAATATACATCCTAAAATTGTTTAGCGTCTTACAGGAGATGCTCAGTTCATTATAGACTTCAGCCAAGCATGGAACCCGGTGTTTGAGGAAAATATTATAGTTTTTATTCTACTCCAATGAAGCTAATGAGAGGCTTTCCCCTTAAAAAATGGAACAATACCCCCATTATTGTGCCTGTTGTATTAGCCTGTATTTTCTTTAACATCAGCTGGACATGGTTATTTTTTAATTGAAGATTTCTGAAGAATTTTTTTTTTCATAGTTGCTGCCAAATAGCAAAATGCCCAACTGACTGACGCTAAGCATTGGCTTCCCAGGACTGACTCCAGAAAACTCCTATATAGTTGAAGACAAAGCTGTGAAATGCAACTACCCCCATAACCACACTTACATAGCCTTATAATCTCTGTCCTTTGTCTATATAGATATGTACACATGCACACACATACATATAATTACACTGACAGTATATTAAAATACGTGTATTATATCATCAGTGACAAATGGTTCCAATAAGAACATGAAGCTCATTATTGAAAACACCATTTCATTCTCAGGCTGGAGCTATTTTCTGCATTTACCAGATAAAAGCAAAGCAAAACCGCAATAGTATTCTCAAGTCTTCAACATTATTACCTGAAAGATTTGGAAACTATACAGTAAAAAGGTGCGTTGCCATGGTTCTGAGTAATCAGCAACAGACCTATACACAATAGACAGCTGATTGCTGTTGCATGTTAAAAGATTTTTTCTCTCTTTAGGAAAACTTTGTCATCATGTCATAAATGGGAGAGTTTTTCCATTAGCAACAGAAAGGCATCAAACAAACATACCCTGTAGTAGAAATCAAGTCTGATTATTTTTTTGGTTTTCATCTTCTTACGGGGTGGGGGGGGGGGGGGGGGGGGGAATTAACCTTTTACACTGTCAAGTTTTTTTATACTGTAAATCTCTGGAACACTCTGGTCTTTTCAGAGTGTACTAAGGCATAGTAGTACAGATGGAGTCTGTAACCAAGTATGGAAATAGACAATTACATTAAAGGTAGATACCTGTATTACTAAACTGCAAAGAGTCCCAGCAATCACGCAGTAGTATATTGGATATTGGAAGTGCAAAATAAATAGCACTGACAATACCAGTAATTCTAATGGGATCTTGAGTATCTGGTTTCAAGACATATCAGCTGTAATGAGACTTCACAATCACAACACATAGAAAAATCTCACTCATCAGTTTTTATAGTCATTTTTTTCCACCTAAGAGACCTTCTTTCCAAGTCTAGCTTTTCTGCCTAAGTTTATCTTTCAAAGGAGATGTAAGTAACATTTAAGAATACAATAATATATAAATGTTATAATTGCTGAGCTGGCAATAAAACAAACACTGTACCCTGTAGGACTGAAATGCCACTTATACTCCAATCTTGGAATAAGCTGCAATCTCAGTCAAACACTATATTAACGCAGTGTTAAGGCTACAAAGTGAGACACCAAAAAATAGGAGATGAAAAAGTTAATATTCTTACTGCATTGTTAGGCTACCCAAAGTACTGATGTTGCTTATAATAAAATACATGATTTACAACCTAGCTGGGAAATCAAAAGCTACTGGTGTGCAATGTGAATGAAGCAATCTTTAGAAAAGACTCAGACTTCCAATCCCTGCTGCTAATGCATTTTCAATTGCAACTTTAAAACTGTACTTATGTAGGCATTGCATTTGGGTAACATTTGAGGAGACTTATAATTTTGTTCCTTTCTTTCTTAAGCTGTTCTAAGGAAAAAAAAGGAAAAGTGAATTTGGTACAGGGAACCACCACAGAAATACATAGCTGTGTATTTTGCCTTCTGTCAGTAAGTTCAGTTCTGGATACAAAGTAATTAGTAAAAATAACTCATGTAAGAAAAAGAAAAGTGCTGATATCTGGAAGCGTAAAGAGATGTTAAGAATAACTAATACCTTTTTTAAAATAGCGATGTTTATAAGCAGAGCTCTTTATCAGTATGTTTTCAAAATCTTAGATTAAATGCATATGCTCTTATTCCTCTCTGAAGACTAACCACGTGTGAACTTTAATTTTGTTTTCCTGCCGAAGTACAGCTGTTGATGCACAATGTCTTCTCAGTAGAAATGTGTATTTCTCCTATATTCCACAGGAATGCTCAGAATCACCTAAATTAAGTATTGCAAAAATGCATCCACCTTTTGGCTGAGGCCATTGATGAAAACTTTAGGTTCAAAAAGGAGGACCTAAATGCACACAAAAATGTCTGCATTGTCTACGTGCTGGTTTTCTGATTCTTACTGTAAACACACTCGAGGGCAACAAGAAGGTATCACTGAGTCATCTGAAGTCATGCTGTCAGGACATTCAAACTCTATTCAGCATGCAGAATATCAGACACCTAGTTCAGGCTCTCATCAGAGCTTCTAAACATTTCAGCAAGCACGTATTTCTCTGGTCCAGTAAAACATTGCCAGCCAGCCTGAGATACAGGATTTTTCATTTGAAAAATTACATAGAAGATAATGGTGGGGCAGCTAACTCCAATAGCTTATACCTCTAAAGATTTCAAATTTCCAGATAACAAACCCTTTGCAGTCCAAAGCTGAATTACCAGCTAAGCTCATCACCAGCATCTACTACATGATCAAAAGTACAATAGGCAGGTAACAAATGCCTCTGTAAATGGATAGACTGTTTGTCATAGTCAACCGAGGAAAAATCCTGCCACTCGGGATTGCCCATCACAATATCTTTGGTTTTGACTAGCACATGACTCCCCCCAAGTCTTTCAGTCGTGACTATTGGGGATCGACATTCAAGGGATTACAAAGAGAGGGGACAGAGGCTGTGTATGCAAAATAAACAAGATGCAGTGAAACGGACAGAAGAGGTTGAGACTTACCTTTGGAAAAAACTGCTGCCAGGCTCAAGAGGAGAGGTGACAACAGATGCCCCATATTGCTAATCCCAGAAGCGCACATCCTAGGGCTCGCGGAGAAGTTAGGGCTCAGTTTCACACACTTTGCGGTCAAAATAAAAATCGCTCAGCTGGAGAGGCTGCATTTTCAGCAAAGGTCATCTGGAAAGCGCAAAAGGCATTTCCTTCGGAGAAAGGACTTACTTCTTTAGCTTTAACCCTCCCCTTTCCTCCCTCCTTTCTTCAAACCAGAGGATGCTGTGAAAGAAAAAAACCCCTCTCCTCTCAATACATAGGAACCAGTTCTGGTTAAAACCTCGCTCCCGAGCCTCAGTCGCCGGAGGCAGGCAAGCAGCCCCTTACCCCGACACCCCCCCTCCCTCCCCAAAGCCGGCAGGGTCCGGCGCGCAGGGCAGGGGCTGCGGGCCTCCCCGCCGTGCCCCCCCCGGCTCCCTGGGGCGGGGACCCGCCTGCCCCGCTCCTGCCCGCGGCCGGGCTGCGCCTCACAACGCCGGTGCCCGCATCCCGGCGGAAAAGCCCGTCGGCTCCCCAAAGTTTTCCTTTAGGTGATGCTGCTCAGCCCTGAGATCATCCAGACACGGAGGCAGGGTTTTCGTTGTTGCGCGCTCTCTCTGGGTTTGGCTTTTTTTTTTGTTTTGTTTTGTTTTTAAGTTCTCAATTTCCTCACGGACTTGTTTGACTTTCTGCAAGAGAGGGGAGGGGGCGAGCGCGGCTCCCTCCCGAAGGTCATCGCCACGGCTGGGTTTTACTGCTCTCGGGGCCGGCGGG
>NW_010973238.1:4767616-4767901 GCF_000737465.1 Haliaeetus leucocephalus | reverse complement strand
CCCGCCGCCCCCCGCCGATGCTGCTCGCTCGGAGACCGGAGCTGGGCGCCGGCCCCGGCCCTACCGCCCGGCCGCCTCCTCCGGCCCCGGCCCATCCTACGCGCGCCGCGGTTGCTATTTACAGAGAGACCGCGGTTTAAGCCTGGAGGTGTCGCGGGGAAAAAAAAAAAAAATAAAAAAAATAACAAAAAAGAGGAGGGAAACAAATAAATAAATAAGCACACCACCGAAGCCCCGCCTCGCACCAGGCAGCCCGGCAGCCCCCAATCCGCGGGCAGCGGGGCA
>NW_010973238.1:4717855-4767525 GCF_000737465.1 Haliaeetus leucocephalus | reverse complement strand
CCGGCAGCGCCCCAGGGCGGGCACAAGCCGCGGTCCTGCCGGCACCCAAACAAACGGCAGCCCGCCGGCTGCCAGAAAGGACAAAACACGCCGCTTTGGCAGGGGGATGCTGCTGCACGCGGTCGGGTTTTGGCTCCTTCCCTCGTTCCACGTTCATCGTGTGTTCGGCTCTCCCTAAGGCGCTGGGGCAGGCGTGAGCCAAACGAAGCGTGCGGTGCAGCCGGAGGAGGCAAATAACGGGACGGCTGTGTGGCAAAATGCTTCGGGCGTGTTGCAAGAACAGGAAAAAGACCTCCGTGTGGTCTAGATAGTGTTCAAAACTGCTGGGGAAAAATGACGGACCTCACATTTTCCATTACAGAAGGTGTCAATGCAAGAACTGTTCTGCTAACCCAACCCTTTGGTCAAGCTTAATACTGAGATTTATATTATCCTTGGCAGATAGGATGGCAGCAAAATGCAATTTACCACAGCCCAAACTAAACAAACACACACACACCAAACCAACAAAACCACCAAACAGAAAACAAAAAAACCCAGTAGCTACAAGAACTTAGTCACTTTGTTCCTTCATGGAGTACATGTTTGGGAGCAATAAAAAGATTCTTTTTATATTAACATCCACAATGCTGAAGCTTTAAAACAGGTCTAGCAAAATACACTTTGAAACTGTACGCTTTCTGTCTGCCAACACTGAGAAATAGATGATCAACCATGCAATGAGAAAAGGCTGTATTTTGTGTGATGTCACGGATTCATTTTGGAAGTTCACATCAGTTTTAGAAGTACTAACCAATCCCAAAGAAGTTCCCCAGACCTGAAATGAAGCATACCTCTAGAACTGGCATTATATCTGAAACATAAAAGGTACCATCTCAGAACATCCACGACTGAAAGAAGATAAAAATTGTTATTGACATGATATATAGTATGTTGTGGCCAAAAACTTAGAGTTTTGTCCAACATAGGAGAATTATTATAAAATACTAGTCTCTATCAAGATAAAACGATCATCATCTGGAGGGGGAAGCCAATGCCCAGCTTCATTCAGTAGCAGCGTGAAATATGCCAGCGTATTATACCGGTTAATCTGTATTCTGACGGATAAGGAGAAGCTTCCCATAGTCTACAAAAAGTAAGAAAAGTGCAAAGAATGAAGAGCTTTCTCTCCAGACACAGGTGTGAGGGGTTTTGTTACCAACTTTTCTTTAAGAACAAAAATTATGACAATAAAAAAAAAACACAAGATAATCTTCTCTTTACTTTTACAGTTTCTGACTCTATGGCCAGTACCTGGCTTTTACTTTTTGTTATTTTGTGCAACATTTGGAGATATTTTGTACATAGGGTTTTAATGCCTTCCAGTCATTCATGGGTAACTAGACTGAAAGAAGGGCAGAAGCAGTTACAGAATTGCAGTTTTAATGCCAGTCATGTTATATTTGCAAGATCAGGTTCTTTTCCTTCTTTTCATGTTTTGCAACATCACTGTTGAAACAGCAGACTTGGAAACACTTATTTAATTTTCCAGCAAAAAATATGGAACCTAGGATCCTTTATTCAGGTCCAAAATGATGCTGCTCACTGAACAGATTAATTTCCAAATTTGGTCTTGTGAAAGAAAAAAAAAAAATCAGTCTAGGCTATTATTTTTTCCTCAATGTTTTTAAAAGTCACTCTGAAAGGTCACTAACTAATTATTAAGTTTTATGCATCAATACCCTTTTCACTCCAAAACACTTTGCAGACATTCTACTTTGAGTAGGTAGTAATGGACACATAATATTTCGTCAACATCCTCCTCCTCTACCACTATCCCGTTATCCCCAGGAACCAGCTTTGGGTCTCAAGCCTTCTCAAAGCCAACTGACTTACGAATAAACTGTTGTCTCCAGTCCCTTCAGAAATGAGTAAGTGTACTCATTTCTTGGTTATGCTCTGCACAGAAATAATCTTCCCTTTGCTTCAGTGGGCATTTTATTGAAGTGACAGCTGAAGTTTAGGCCACTTGCCGAATTTCACTCTGCAGAGCAGGTGTCCCAATTCTAGTTTCTTCCTATGAGCGTAGGTGGCAACACTTCAACTGTACAAACTCTAGCCTGGCTACCTAATGCTTTTGTGATGAAAACCTTTCCTAGACACGACTCACGGACAATCACATCAATTCATACTACTCCGTAATGAGAAAACATCTTCCTGTTTTATTAGCAATATGTTATTTTGGCAAGTATGCCTAATCTTTTCTGGGTAATTAACACAACTAATTGTGAAGGAAGAACTGGCTTTAGGAAAACACAAGAGAGAATGAAGAGACCTGCATCCCCACAACTTATGGCTAACTGTAAAGGTAGAAAACTGATTAATCGGCATCTGACAAGGTAATGAGAAAATCCATCGTTACCCTGAGACTTCTTGTTTCATCTGCAATGTGATATATCAACTGATATATATAAACTGCTTTATGTAATTAAAATTGCTAATTGTTCTAATCAGTTTATCAATTCACATTTTAGAGCTGGGGTTTTTTGGTGTTGGTTTTTTGGGGTTTTTTTTTTGAGACAGTAATGTTCCACCATTGACAGGCTAGAAATGCAAGTCTGTGAGAAGCCCTATTGACACAGCAAAGAACAGCAGACTGGAGAAAAGACTGTAGCCAGCTGGACTAGCAAAACTGTTCCTCTGCCCAATGCTCCACACTCCTTTATATATATATATATATATAGACATGGAAATACGGAGTGTGTCCAGTGATCTGAAAGCAAACAATTCATTTCAAAGGCCAATTGCATTCTGACAATTGTCTCTCAGTACCCACAGACCTGAAATAGCAGGGCATGTTACTGAGTCTTTTAAACTGAGCAGTTACACATTTTTCTCCAAAAATATTTTTCAATTTCCATTAAACTCTGAGAGAAAAATCCTGGTGCTGCTGAAGTCAGTGCATACTTTACCATTGATCTTTAGAAAGACAGATTTTTACTCCTATTTCCACACACACACATTGCTTGAAGCTTGCACAGAGGGCATTGAAATGGATTATCTGGGTTTGTTACTGCACAACGTCCAAAATAAGGAGCAATTAGAATCGTAGATTCGGAAGATGAAAAGGGATCAGCATGATCCATTTGACCTCCCAGCAATTTTATTCAATTTAATGTGTTGTCTTCAAAACATTTAGTAGTCATGAAGCAGCAGGTGTACTGTGACTGCCATTCATAAGGCAAAACAAAAATTGTTCCACTGTTACATTTCTATCACTCATTTCTTCATCCCATCTATCTGCGGACTTTTCTCTCTGGGTAACACAGAGTCTTTGGGGAAAAGGACTCCTTTCTGTTGCATCTGTACACTACGTCTTGGCCAGCTGAGTCACAGTCAGCAGCTGAAGTCTTTTTGTGATCCTCCCACGTAAATAATATGAAAATCAGAACAAGATAATGGGAGATGCCACAAAGACCAAACTGAGTCACGCTCTTCAATTTCATTTTAATTTCTGTATTTTACTCTTTTTTGACATGAACCAGCACTTAGACATTTGTTTCGGTGACAACAAAATGAAACATTAAATCTTTGTTAATTTGTTTAAAACTAATTCTCATCTGTTCACTCATACCACATCGTAAATTAAAAAAATAAAGTCACTTGGTTTGCTTATAAAGCTTCCGTTGTATGAGAAAAGCAGATTCAGTTCAAAATCTTCACCAGGACAGCTTGTAGTTCTACTGTCAATGGTAATACCCCTTGGAGTGCCTATCTCTTTAATGATCAAATGCTAACCTTAGTGGTGAATAGTATTCCTATCAGGCTACTTTATGTTGCTGGTCTTGCTGTCAGTTCACAATAGCTGAAAAAGTAGATGATGTCAATCACATGTTTCACTCTCCTTCACTTGTTTCCAATGAAAACTCAGAAATAGCTTAGTTCCAAATGACTTCTAAAAATGACAGAGAACCTCATTGCAACACAGATAGGCTGTTATCAGCCAAATCAGCAGCACTCTAATAGACAAAAAGTGTATTTAAGTGAGCTTTTTTATTTGAATTAATGAACTAAAACATTAACCTGCTTTGTCTGATGGTAGGATTTTAAAAGCTGCTTTGGCTGCAAGTTACTGTACTCATAGTACAATAAAATGCAGTGATTTATAAGGATCAAATCTTGTAAGATGCAGCTTGAATAAAAGCTCAACAAATAAACTAACCAGTATGTGTGCACATCAGGGAAAAAATCGCTACAGGAAGAAATATATATATGTGTGTGTGTATATAAAGAGAGAGAGCAAATTAATAGGTACAAATAGAATTCCTTCTTCCTGGTTGGGTTGAACTCAAGCCTTCATAGCAGTGAAATGCTATGTATTGGTACCACTACTTGCCAAGTTACAACAGGTGAAGTGATCTAAATGGCTGGAATGCGTGTAAGTGTTAACATGCAACAGTGTCCAGTCTGAAATCTGGTAACATTCTCAGTGATGTAATTGGAAACTGACAGTAGTTTGTAGGAGCACATAACATGAAATAACAGAGCAGGGGATGTTACCCTGACTGTTCTGAGATGCATCATGTCAACTTGTCTTTAGTTACCTTACAAGTAAAGAAGGAAAACCCCTTTTGTTTCCATGCCCTGCCACCTTCCTTTTTTTTTTTTTTTTTTAATACCTTTGTTTATATCAAATGAAAATGAACAGAGGAATAGGACACATCAAAGGGCTGTGTAGCCTGCTATGCTGTCTCCCATAGTAGCCAAAAGCAGATGCATAGGGAAGAATGTAAGAATAAGGCCAGAATACATAATAATTCCCTTGAATGCTCTCTCAGCCTTCAATACCTGAGCCAGAGGTGGTGTCTTCTGTATTTAGAAACCCTCAACAACTTTTCTTTTTATAGATCTCCTCTTGAACCCATGTTAACTTCAGGCATCAACATCTCGGTTCACAAGAAAAGGATCTCCACAGCCTGACTACACCTCACATGCAGAATCAGTACCCACAACCCTCACTATCCACTCTGCACCCAAGAACTTCTGACCTTTACTATATGCTAGTGCTGTTTTCAGAAAGAATATGACCCAGCTATCATCCCTGAAAAACCTACAGTGTTTTCAGTATGAACCAGAAATAAAAATCTTTGCTTTATAAAAATGTCCTTATCTTTATATAGACTGAATAAAAAACTTCTAATTGGAACACTCCTGGCATGTAGTGTATACAAAAAACAAATATTTTCCATCTTCCCCGCTAAATTCCATCCCAAGATTTTTTCCACATTTAATTAATATGCTACTACAGATAGTGATTTATTACAGAGGGGGTTTAATTCATCATTTAGACCTTCAATTTTAATAGAAAAAAATACTGAAAATACAGCAATTTTATTAAACAGGATTAAAAATTGCAACTTTTATGCTTAATCAAGTGACTTTTTTAGTATAAGTGTCATTAAATACACTAATTATATTTTTGTAACACAATACTGTGAGTAGAAGCCAGATTTTCAGCAATTCGAAATTTTTTTTGAGAACATGTTCATGTTCTGTGCCCAACATCTCTTAGATTCAAGGAGCCTAGTCCTGCAAAAACTCTCAGGTACAGTAATTATTAGTGCCACATACCCATCACTGTGAGTTAGATTTAAAAGGTATGTAGTTTCCCAAGACCCAGTGAAATATGGGTATAGTAATTTATAGGCTGACTGTAGGTTAGTATGAAATACACAGAGAAACACAGTACAGCCCAAGAATTTGGAAGTAACGAGAAACACAAATACACAAAGAATAGTAGCTTTGAATAGTTTGTGATCTTTCATAAACATATCTTTGTAAACACATATGGTGTCTACTTGTGTGTATACATTAGACCTTAAAACAGTTGCCTGTTTGGCAGTACAAATATTACTAAACTTCACAGCAAAATAGGCTTGTTGCTATGACAAAAATCAACCATGTTTTTCACCAGTTGCTTGTTATCAATGCAGTGCTAGTGACCCCTAGTGCTGTGTTTAGTCTGTCAGGGTTGATAGATCCAAGACTCATTACAGGAGGCACAACACATTTTCTCCTCTAAAATTAAACAAGAATTGGCATCTACTGAAATAAATGACAGATAGAAGTGTGAAGATGAGGAAACAGTAAAACAAAGGCATTAAAAGAAAAATTAGAACTTCCAGTTTGTAAAGTTTTCTATTTATAGATATCAAAGAATAGAGTCAGTATAGTCCCTTAAAGCATGCTGACTGACTATATTGCTTGATATGGTTTCAAAAAGAATGGGATTACTTAAATTAGCTAAACAAATGCTGTTTTGAAGGACACAGAAAATATTTCTCTGTTTCCCTTCCTGGATCTCTACTGGCTATTGAAAAATTGTTGTTGCCCAAAATATTGGTGATGTCTCTCAAATATTTTTGGCTGCATACTGAATTCTACACATTTTAGATCACACTGTATATATTATGGGTTGATCTATAAGGTGTAAGTCTAATAGATTTTTTTAATGAAGGATAAATGATTGTTATGTACGATGGGTTCTGTTACTTGCTTATAGGTAATACCCAACACTGAAGTGCTTATTACAATTTTTAGTATTACATCCATGTTGTAATGCTATTAGAGTTTAATAATTTATTAGCTCTTTATAAACTACTTATGAACAGAAGATTAAGTGTAGCAAAATGAGTAGTTATATAGAGCAAAATTCAAACCTACTGTATAAGAAAGTATACCTTTTAACACCAAATCTGATTTTGCTAATTTCATTCTTTTGGTATGGTAAGAGATAGGAATAACATAAACACATAAAAAGGAAAAATCTTTGTAACAGAGCAACTTGTAAGATTTAAAGGTAATTTCCATAAAGACATTTAAAATTAAACAGTTCCTCTTTTTCCCTTCTTCTGTGGGTTTTTTATTTGTTTATTTGTTTGGGGCGGTGTTGAAGATGCATAGTACAGACCTACATACCTCTTCCTGCTCTAGCCTCACTTAGATTAGAAATATCAGATGTAACCAGGGCGAGTGGGTTTTGCAGAAAATCTTAAAGTTGTTATAATGACACTTGCATTTGAGCTTAACATCCTGTTGTGGTTAATCTTTAGCAAAGGTATACCCTCTCCAAAGTATCAGTCATCACTGAAGGCCTAAAAGCCACTTCAATCAATTGAAGCGACTGCAAACTGTTTACTGAATTACAGTTCTTGAGATGTATTCAGTTCTACTAATTCTCCAGGCCTCATAACCATTATTTTTTGCACAGAAAGTGCTTGATCAGCAATGTGGAATAAACAGGAGGTAGAAGAATTCATGACATGTATAATACACGTATTTACTTTTCAAGACTTCCTTAAAGCTGACAGATATTGCACACAGTTCAGCTCCAGTCACACACTGAAATTTTTGCCTTTTTTCCCAAAACCCTCATTCTTATCACAGATGGCAGAGCATATGGTAGGAAGCCCTTATAGTATATTGGAAACAGCTTCCACATTATAGTAGATTTCATCTCGAAACTGCAGAGTCAGTAAATAGGAGGAAGCAACCAAAGATATCTAGAATATTTTAACCTCACTCTAAACATTGGCTGTCCTTGCAGTTGGAGCTGCTGGAGAAGGAAATTGAGGAGGGGAAAATTACACTAGCTCCATGAATGTGTGGCAAAAAACAAGTTTGAAAACAAGATTCTGTTAAAAAGATACAAAATTACATGCAAAATTGGAAAGCTGAGGAATTAGAATCTGCAATGAATTTACAGTAGCAAAACTGAAAGATAAAGTAAAGGGAGAGAGTAAGATCGTTTAGGAGATTAACAAGAAGATTGATTTTTTTATGGCTTGATGCTAAACCAGGTTTTCAGGAGCTACCTTATGATGCTTAAAATTCCACCTGCAGGGAGTTGCTGGCATTCAGTCTGACAACACTGCTGTTCTAATTAGCAGTCCCCAACGCGCAGAAGTGGCACGAGTTTGTTGGCTGTTACATTTGTTTTGTGAATAAAAGCTGCACAGCAACTCCAAAAGCCTACTAAAACCCATATGGGGGAAGTGAAAATTTGGTTTTCTCTTTCAGTTTCTACTGGGAAAATGGAATGTAAACTTTTAAATACAGTGAACTGAGTTGATACTGCACTCTAGTGTATCATAGGAGAAACAGGCCTGCTAGGATGGCTGCCTGATAGAGAACAGGCAACGGAAGTAGTAAAACTGTCATTTTCTTCAGGTACCAGACAACGTAGATTAATGTCAAGCCAATTTAAAAAAGCACAAACGAGAAGATCAGCGAGTTAGCTCGACCCTCTATCCTCCAAAATAGCTTGGGTTTATTATTCCCTAGGACAAAATCACATAGGACAAAGTTTCCAAATAATCAATTAAACATCAGTCTACAGATATCTCATTGGAAACAGCTTGTGTTCTGTAATTAGAAGCCTTCCCACAGCTGCCATCCAGCTAAAATGCATTAGAAAGAAAGCATTGGAAGAACACTGACTATTCTTTTTGTTGGCCTGAGCAATGTTAACTCTACCTTATACTTGCATCTGCAAATTCCCTTCCTCCACATAGCTTGTGTTTTCATGACTTAGGCTGTCACCCAAGGTGTTATTCATGCACTTACACACACAGAGGCTTGAAAACTATACCATTTTCTTTAGTGTTAATAAAAAAAATTTTAAAAAAAGAAAAGATTTTTCTTATATTCTCATAACACAAAGATATCTATGACTACT
Organism: Haliaeetus leucocephalus; assembly: GCF_000737465.1. Classification (NCBI taxonomy): domain Eukaryota; kingdom Metazoa; phylum Chordata; class Aves; order Accipitriformes; family Accipitridae; genus Haliaeetus; species Haliaeetus leucocephalus. Next base: position 4,758,809 of record NW_010973238.1, on the reverse strand, counting down.
TTAGCCACCAAACCTTGAGCAAATTTTTTAGTTTGGAATATAAAGCCGCAGCTATCCAGAATGCTAGTCTATCTATACCTATCCTGTTTCAACCTGTACGAGACCAGTACGGGATGCCTAGGCTCACGGTCAACACAGTTACTAAGTGCAGATTAAAACTTTCTGTGAAGTGCCATCATTCTGAATAGTATTTTAAATTCACTATGTTTTTTATGAGTACTAAACTGAACGCTGTCACATTTCAAGTCACTTTTGTTCAGCTAGGTCAGCCATTGCTGATAGCAGCTGCTGGAAGTTTAATTGATTTCTGCTTTTTGATATGCACAAGCCCCAGTCCTGGATGTAACAGCCTTGCCTTTGCTGCTGCTGTACCAGAACAGCTGTTCTCCAGTCAATCCTCCATTGCAAAGATTCCCAGCGTCTCACCTGTAGCCTACTGGTCCCTTGGGCTCAGAAGCATCTAGTTTAACAGAATCTAGATTACTTTCTCTGAAACCTTGATTCAATCTAACACGTGAGGGTATTAACTCATGCAAATGCCCAATAATGCTGTAATACGAGCACAAAAATAAAATCCTCTGAAAACATAACAGGCAGTTCTCAGCTACCAGCTCAGAGTCTACTGAGGGCAAACACCCAGCTCAGAGAGCACCTTAGTGCCCAAGGTCATTAACAGCTAGCTTTTCCTGAGGTTAATGAACAGAAGTGAACAACATCTGTGGAGTTAATGCTCCCAGGAAATGCCCTGAGTCATGATCATTACTACAATTTACACTCAGTATAAATGCTTTGCATTCAATTTATAGCATTTTCTACCTCAGCATCTCAGGACAGCTTACAAATATAACAGCATTCTTATTTCCACATCTTAAGATGATGGAAATTTTAAACAGAATGGGAAATGAAGTAACACAGCTAGATCACAAAGTACTGTAGTACAGTTAGGAGCAAAACTTGCCTTTTTTTAGTTATATCTAATCTTGAGAGGTTTTTTAGAAAGTCTATTGTGCCACATTCTCATTTTTTCCAATTAGCTTTATATGTGCACTGACAATATGCAGAAGACTAGTTCAATTTCACAGAGGATTTTATATTTAATACACTCTGTAAAAATCTTTTCTTTCTGTATCAACTTTTATAACAAATACAAAAATTATATATAAAAATGAAGCCGTTACAAACTGAAAGACAAAAACATTTCAGCATTGTAGGTTCAACTATTTTTCCTCGTGTTCTTCCAAAACAAGATTTCAATTAAACTGACCAAATCTCATGAGACTTTTGTATCAGCATAACTAAATATGGTTCCGTCTATGTTTCCCTGACCAGTGTGAATGGCAGTATGATACCTGTAAGAAGATAAAGTGTAAACAGATGAATATGGGGAAAAAGATACTTTAAGAGTAAATATACCCCGATAGACAGTAGCTCTTAACATTTGAATGACAGATATTAGAGTCATTATAGATTATTTTTTTTAAATCAGCTAAGTGCTTACCAGTAGTCCAAAAGGCTAGTAGGAATTTACAAATGCTTACGAGTAAATGATGCTGTAATCACAATAGCGTAAAGACATGAGGAAGACAGGCATAGGGGCAGAAGCAACATTTGTCTAAGTTTGAAAAGTAGGCAAATATTCAAGTAATTAGTTTTCTCTTCAGACTTGAAGCACAGATTTCTAAGTTAAATAGAAGTTAAGATCAGCATCCCTGAGCATTACCAGACACATTTATCCGTTATACCTGAAAAAAAAAATGCTACATGTGGAATTAGAAGAAAATATCAGTAAGAAGAGAGGAGATGGCATGGTTATTCCTCTAGAAAATACAGGTAAAAAAATTACAAAAGAAATAGAGAATAAAGTTAAAGCTAGCATATAAATGCACAACGTACCTCTTAAATACTACATTCAATTCATGTCATTGCCTCAAAAACACATAGGGAAGACAGAAGAGAGAGTGAAGTGAAAGCAAGATCATGCAAGGTGTGAAATAACTTCCCAACAAAAATAAATCAAATAGAATAGGACTTAATCTTAAAACCAAAATTACTGAAGGGGGCCTAACAGAGACTATAAAAAAAAAACACCAAAACAAACACATGACTGGTGTAAAGGAAATGCATGGGGAATTGCTGTTAATTTTGTTCCTCACAAAATGAGAGCTTAAGGAAAAAAAGGCGGGGAATATCTCTTTCAGACAATGCAAGATAAGCTGTTGCCAAACTCATTGCCACAAGAATTTGTGGAGGCCAAAAATAAAAACCAGTTCAAACACGAGAACGGACAAAATCTGTCCATTTGTTTCCATGGACAAATTCATGGAGAATATATCCAAAGGTGGCTATTAAACATAGTCTTCAAGTTTTCAAGCCACTGAAGCTGAGAGAATATAAAACCTCAAGGGAAGAAAGTTGCATTATAACCCAATTAATATATTTCTACCCAAGTATCTGTTGCTGACCAGTGTTATGAAGAGAAACTCCCTACTTAAAAAAAGTAAACCATAACACCACCAACTAAAAAAACCATGATATGTATTTTGTCAATGTGAATATGTTACCTAGTAGTTAAAGCACATGACTAGAAATTAGGAAGGTTGGATTATATTTTCAATTTTTTTCCCCAATTTCACTAGATGATCTTAAACAGGCTAACTAAATATTAAATTCCTATTTACCCCATTATAAAAAACTAGTATGTACCTTCTGAGAGTTGTTTGCAAATAGTAATTAATTACATGTTTACAAGGATTTACCAGAATGTAATATATTACATTAATATAGTCCTATCAGAGCCTCACTAACCTGGTAGTTTCACTGTCATAATCTCATACATAGTTATGAGAAAGTTACAAGTAAATATAAGCACTTAAAAGACCCTGTTTCACAGACTAAAATATTTCTTGGGGTAAATCTAACAGTTGCTCTGATTGTAAATTTTGCTTATTCAATCTTTCTTGCCACAGACAAGACGTCACTAGTATCTTTGCCTCTCTCTTCTTCAAATAAATCTTCAGAAGTTAACATTACCTTCTCAATAAAATCTTCCAATTTACAACCTATTTCTGCCAAACTGGGCAGAATTTCTTCACTGCAGTTAGGACAAGGAGTTACAGCACACAAGGAGTGCAGGATGAAGCCCATAGATTTTACTTTGCAGACATATAGGAGCCGTTCATGATAGAAGCTCCTGCCAACGCTTCCTTTCTTTGAAGACTTCCACTGACTGCAAAATTGAATACGTGTTTTCACACGGCCAAAGGCAAAGGCTGTATTTCTACTATTAGCTCCATTTTCTGAATGTCACATTCCTATGAAAATCTCATAATTGGACTTATTATTACAGCTATTTTAGACAAAGAGTAGTCTTTATGACAAACAAATTGAAAGTACGTATCATTGCACTGACCATAAGGAATAGGACAGACAGTGACTGTACTTAGTCATGTTGGCATGACTCAATTTACCTAAAGCATTCAGCCATTTAAAAGAGATTAGGACAAGTTATGATTTACTTCTAGCATTTTCAGAAACCCACCAAAAAGACTTAAATGATGTAGCCAATGATCTGATAGCTCTTATAAAAGCTCCTTGAAGATCCATAGGAGGTAAAGTATAGAAAGAGAATTCTTTTCTCTGTTAGGAAGACCAACAAGAACACCCAACTCCTTCAGGTCACAGGAGAAACAGCATTATTAAATCTATAGCTCATTCATGACCTTTCTTTGAGATGCAGACTTTGAGCATCAGCGAAATATACTCAATATTGTCCGACTTTGATTGTACAGGCACGTTAAAAACAGCAGGGCAACTGAGAGACATGACTGTCAGAAGTACCAGGATTCAATTAGTCCTCTGTAGTTCTAATTGTGTGATACCTTTGAAAGTCCTGTGGTTTTTTAATATACCAGTAGATGTAAGGTGCTAGTATATCACGTGAATTGCCATACCATCACCGATATTTTGCCGTAAGCATACTACGAGCATTGTAGCACAAGCACAACAACTTACCACATCTCTGTCAAAGCCTCACTTGTATAAAACCATTTTTACTTCACCCATCTGAAGCTTGTTTTCCAGTAAAAAGACCAAGAGTTTTCTAAAACAGAGATAAATAACTCTTCTCTAGTACAATCCTTACAGGAAGCAGGAAGTTAACTAGCCCTCTTGTAAGTAATTAAATGTCTAGCAGAATACCTGGTTGTCTGCAAGAAATCCTGCCATCAGCGAGGAATTGTTTCCAACTGCCTGCTCTCCCTAAATTTGAAAGACTGCCAACCCTCACCTAGCAACAACTCTGAACCACTGACCTCCCCAAAGTCATGGCTGGGTAGGGCTGAGCTAGTCAATGCCCAAATTAGTTACAGCTGCTCATAGTTCATCAGCTGTAGGTAATCAGGTGCAGATGAACCTAGTTAATCTGTGAAGTAAACAGGTACAGCTGGGTTAGACAAGGAATAGGAATTTGCCAAGTAGGCACAGCATGGTCACTTGGGGCTGGAAGGTCTGGCAATTAGAGTCACTGCTAGTGTTCTGTTTCCAAAACACAGTCATAAGTAAAGCTCAAATCCCAGGGAAAAGATTTTCTGTGCTTAGTTTGAGATTACAGCTAATTTCCCCCTTTTCTGGATTGCGGCTAGTAAGCTACACTGGACCACAATAAAAGATGATTTTCAAGAGATGAATAAAAGAATAATAATTTCCGTGATACACTCCCAGCAAGAACATTGAAGAAGTACTCAAAGCCATTGTGAAAACTCCGCTAACGTGAGACTGACCAATATTAGTGTATTGATACTCAAAAAGCTTTAGGAACCTATTAAAATCAACTATCACAATAAAGTCTTGGAAAAAAACAGGCTTCATTCTGACCTTCACCAAACTATTTGGGTTGTTTTCTACTTTGACCTAGTCTTTTTGATTTTCACAAGAAATCCCTCCAATAAAAGACTGAGTAAGGTGGTTATATGAGCTTTATCCTTTTCAAATGAAGGATAAAAAGTGAAAGGGAGGAGCCTGACTCAGCTTCTACTTCTACCTTTCTTGCTTTCTATTGGGGAAACTATCCTTACTGCCTTTCCCAGGGGAGATGGAAGAAAAGTGACATACAACAAATCACTGCTTAGAGAAATCATTTTTCATTTATAGGCCACAGAGTCTAGAGCCAAGCTGAGACTGATGCCACCATATTTGCCTATATTTTAATAGGTCACATGGAAGGGTAAGATGTCAAACCTTATATTCCAATACCTACAGGTAAAATTATATAGGAAGTTAGTATATAAGAGTAAGAAATGCTTAAAAATGACCCTTGAAGTGTCTCCCCCTCTCACACTATCTCTATCCTAAATGTCCTGATGTAGATAACGTTTTAGAGGGGCATAGCAAATAAAGTGATCCTTCCTCTTCTAGAGCTGGGGTCTCCACTGGTGGTAAATATAAAAAAGGCGGCAGGGGGGGAAGGCAGAGTAAACCTTCATTTTGTATTCTGCAGAACTGATATTGTTTCTAACATTATTTTATAGCTACTAAGCAGGCTATATAAAAGCTTAAGGAGTATAAATAAAATTTTGTTTTTCTGAAGTGTGTTATCTTCCAAAATGATTGCTTCATTAGTTTTACAAAGAAATTAGTTGGCCTTGTTTTTTAAAACAGAATTCTTTCATTACTTGGGTTTAAGCACTTCACTTCTAACTCATAATAGTTTATATCATTAAAACATGATTAACTTCAAAAGTCTGGCTTGTGATTTGCACAAGGAGAAAAATATAACCTCTTACATCTTTGGATGAGCATCAAAAGACTTTATTTGGTCAGGAGAACTGCCAAAAAAGGCGAGTTGCTGTTAATTGATCATCTTAAGTTTGTAAGAATATAGATGTATTATGTATAGATCTTGTCACAGAGTTTGTTTTCACAGATCTCCAAAAATAAGCAAGGTGTATCCCAGGATTAGATCAAATGTAATCTTTACCTCAAAATCACATAAATCTATATTTAACACTGAATTACATAACTGGCAACATGCAGCAAACATCTAGATCTAGCCTGAACAAGTCTGGAATAATTTTCAATGACAATTAAAAATTACATTTTTCTGTCAGGAGTATGACACTGTAGTGACTCTTGAATCTAGTGGTTAAGGCACTCAGCTGGGAGGGAATAAAGAGTTTTTTTCTCAGGTTAATTTTATATTCAACACTCAACAGTAATTAGATAAGCAGTACCTGGAGTCTCCATTCTCAGTTAGGTGTCCCAAACATACAGGACTCTTTTTTGTTTCCCTTTCCAGACTCATGTGTTTTTCATTCTTTGTTGTGCTATGACTTAGCTTCAAAAGGAAGGACAGCCTATAACTGGAGATGTGGGTGTCAGTCCCATCAAACCTAAGCAAAATTAGGCTCTTTATGGGGTCTGATCCACAAAATCTGCCTGGGAAAACCTAGGAAATGTTTTTGCTATCCTCTAGGCTTATGTTTCAACCACAAGATTAACTGCTAACTTCAAATTTCTGAGACACTCAATTTCTATCATGCAGCTAATCTTCTCGCTTATCAATATCAGCTTAACTTTCTTTCCTAAGAGAAGTATAAGCTTTGGACATGCTCTTAGCATTTGTTTAATCCTTAAGTAGTTATTCTGCAGCATTGCAACCTTCTGTCAGGGGGGATTTAAAGACAGAGAGAGGGGGGGTCAGATCGTTTAAAGAATCACCTCCAATTGTATTAGCAATAGAAAAATTATTTAATAGAAACTTATATAAAAGTGTGACTTCACAGAATTCGATGGCAAGGTTCACTCAATTAGTTAGTACATGGATGAAATGCACTCAGGAAAATTAAATTGGAATCAAACTAAAGTTACGTATATAGGGACCAAAAATGTAATAGGGTAAAAGGGAATGTTAAAGAATTAATTTCTTGTGATTTGTACAAAGATCAGGAATGTGGAAAAGGGTAAGGGAGACCCTCCCACTGAGTCACGAGGTTCAGAGAAGACCCCCTTGCTTTCTAAATCCTGTTGGAGTCTAGGTGCCACTCCTAGTCCCAGACTTGGTCAACAGTTTATATCTAAAGGGATTATGAGTATAATAGCAGCCTAAAATTAATACACAGTTGAATAAAAATCATGACAATAATTTAAGTATAAATTTGAGAGTAATAACTTATAATATATTTATTATACACTCCAGGTTAGTACACACGCATGTGTAAAGACATTAAGAGATCTACATATAAGAGAGTAAAAGAGAGTAAAAGAAAGTGAAAGAAAGTGAGAGAAAAAGAGGTATACCGGTTAAAATTTCCCCTTGAGGTCAGTAGAAAGATTCACTTCAAATGCTTTGGCATCTTTCTCAATGGGTGAAGGGTCAAGCCTCGATGAGTGGAGAGTATCAGCCCAGGTCGTGTAGGCTTTCAGCGACAGACCTCCGATTTTTGCAAACAGAAAAGTCTGCAAGCTCTGAGAGGTGTCCCACTCAGAGGGAGATGCTGGTCACAGCCCGCTGCGGTCCAGGAGAGCTCAAAGGGCCTCATTAGTACTGCTGTTTATAGGTTTGGGAGATAATTGACTTTTGCCATCAACAAATTGCTGGAATCCCAGCTGCCCTGGTACCGTTTCATGTGCAGATAAGGAAAGCTCTAAAGCTGTCTGAGAAGAACTTAAAACCTAGATACGCGATATCAGGGGAGGACTGTAATGTCTCAAGGTTGTTATAAGAACGCGCTGCAGGTTGTTAAGAGAACTGGCTATCTCTATTCCAATCCTCCTGCCTCCGCTGGGCAGCAGGAGACCTTGAGACATACAGCGTATCTCCCTGTCTTAGCTGGGTAAGAGTTCCTGGCACAGTCAAGGGTCGCTTAACTGCCTAACTCATTACACTTATGCTAAGGCTTAGCGAGCCTTCCCAAATTCGTAAATCAGCCTGGAGAGGGGGAAAGAAATGCACCACCACACCTTCTAACTCTTGTTCTCAGGTCAAGAATTTGAACTCTCTATTTCTATAATGAACATCAGCTCATACAGGTGGTTACATGCAGATCAGAAAGACTTTTTATGTGCATAGCTGATCATCAGTGGGAGTGAGGATATTCGTAATCTGGCACTCATTGATTTTCTAATCTGTGATCTAGAAAACAAATTAAATCTTAAATTATGTCCAGCATCATTTCAAGTTGTTGTATACTTAGAAGCTTAAAATGACAATAGTCACGCTAGTGCCACCATTACACGGTAAGTAATAATCTCAGCAATGCATATTTAGGTGATTTAATCAGACAATATCAATTAGGACACGTAATTGATGCAATTCATATTATTTTATCTGAAGTGATGCTATATAGGAATGAACACAATTTTTCTTTGCTTTCTGTGCTGCTGAGAATCTCATAGTCATGTAGTCCAAGGCAAGTGCAATTTTGCTTATTGGACTATTTATATAAAGTAATAGCTATTTTGTCACTACCTCATTTTTTTAAGTTTACAGAGTTTAACAATCCTTTCCCAGTACCCATTTCATGTGCAGAAATAAAGGTCTCTTCCTGGAACATTATTGCCAGCTTTTAATAGCCACATTTAATCTTTGTTTAACAAGTAGTATTCCAGAAAAATTTACAAGTATTTGTCAGAAAACATTGCGGGATCTTGTTACATTAATAGAGTTTTATATTGATTAAACACATGGTCAGTAAAAGGTGTAATAAAACAGCTGTCATTATAAAATGGAGCTCACAAGGTAAGATACATCCTTTGGCAATTCTTATTTTATTTAAGAGGAGTTGATCTCACTTTCATTTATTTGTTCTACTCTTTCTATGTGAGCTTAGTACAGTAACAACTCTTATGCTGCAGGACGCTAAGAGGCATTGTGCTTGCTAAAAATAACATTTGAACCAAGTATTTGTCCTGTTCATTAAATTTGTTATAAACATCACTGGCTTAAATATTAAACCACAACATAGGAGTTTAGATTATGCTAAACTTTGTAAATGGTCTGATCACGAAAATGGACTATTTATGTCACCCAAACAATGTCACAATTTGTTTTCTTTCTACAGCCATTCCAGTTAATGATAGGAATTAAAGCTGTGCACTCCTCAGCAAAGTGGGTCATTAGCCTATCAAAAGAATGAAGCAAACCAAACAGCATAAATAGTTAACATACATGTCCATTCCATCTAGTTAAAAAGATGAAAATAAAGAAACTATTTGTCATGTAAGGACACAAATTACGTACTCTATGCACATTAAGCAGCTAAGGTATTAAATTAAATGTGCCATTAATAAATAATTTAGATTATTTTGCCTATGTTAGATAAACAACATTTGCATTATAGGAATTAAGAACTTTCAGATTAGCAAAAGAAAAAAATAATTTTAATCCCAGACTATACAAGAAAGTAATGTGTTTTAGTGGCAGAGGCAATGGTATGAGATATGCCTCTCTACCCATATGATCTTTAGCATGGGAGTTGCCAGAGGCCATGTCCAGATAAAATCGAATGCAGATCAGATGGCATGCCAGGCCACTATCCACCAAGCTAAGTATGGTGGGACAAGAAACTATGTTGTCCTTCACGGCAGTGTTAGGGAGCAGGCTTTGTCAGCTGCAGGTCTGCACTGATATGGTTATACTTCTGCACCAAAGCTGGCCTCGCCGCATGGTGCAGCACAGCACGATGCAGGCATACCAGCTCACGTTGTCACTGTTGCAGGGATTTGCCCAATGTCCTCCAGAAAGAAGAGTATAGATGGTTTTCTGAAGTTCACCAGCCCTAATGCTTTCTTATTTGGGTCACACTTGGCATAACTTCATATGTGGGCAAAGATGTAATAAGTTCTTAGCCTAATTAAACTTAATCAGGTCTAACTGGCACCTCAACAACTCTAATAAATTCCACAGGTTCTATGTTTAACGATTTCTCTAAAGCCCTTAGAGCTCAATTTTCTTTGTATAAAGAAAGAGCCATATAGTGAAATACACACAGACTGTTGAAGCTGGGCAAAAATCTACAGAATTTTCAAAGCTGAGTTCAACTCTATAATGAAAAAGAGGCTATAGCTCATTTATTTCATTTTAGTGGCACAGCCACATTTTCCAAAATAGTTGTTTCTTTGCCTTAACACTGTCAATACCCCTGTAAAATCAGTTGTGGAGCAAAACTGGACTGTTTTTCAATGTAGTTTTTCTCTTCTGTTTAGAAAATACCCCAAGCTTCTATAATTGCTATTAGATTAAAAAAACCAAACCAAACAAACAAACCAACAAAAACACAAAACCCCAAACAGTTAGAGGGTTCTTGCAATGAATAAAGCAAAACAAAAATAAAATGTTATATATCCAGTATGTTCTTTTTTCCCTTTTAAAATGTAACTATACATTGTTGCCCTATGCAAAATATCACGTTGTGTGTATACATTTTCCCTCTCCTGCAAGATGGGCTATGCTAGTACCTTTTTTTATAAAAAGTTTCACTGGATATAAACAGGTGTTATATTGTAACTGCTCAGCATGACTGCTCTGGACCCTACTCTTTGTCTACAATTTTGAGATTCAAATGTGATTTTTAAAAAACTGTAGAGACTGCAACAGTCTCTTGTCATTAAGTTAATTTTCCAAGACTGGAACAAAGAATTACAAATTTAAAATCTGTATCTCTTCATTCCAGTGAGCATGTATGGCTGCTTTTTCATGTAAACTAAGACTGCATGTCAATAAATAGTTGGGGCAGACTTGATTTATGTTTTTCTTCCCCTTCATCTGCTCCTAATAGAGCTGCCCCCCCTTCAAACATTAGTCACTCAGAAAAGAGCATTGCCTTATTACACCTTTTGTTTCTTCATTAACTCCATCCAAGTGACTCCTTGAGTGTTGTAAAAGCTTATCATCTATTTCCTAATTGAATCAAAGTGAAACCAGACAGCATACTGCATACAAAAACTCAGTCAGATCTTTGATCCTTCCAAACCAAAGCAAATTTGAGCACTCCAGGATTCAGCTGTGTATTAAGACTAAAAGTGCAAATTTGATTATCCACTCCATGGTTGATGGGACCAAGCAGTTCCAAATCAATGCTATTGGAAAAGGCTACAAATCTAATATTCCCTCCCAAGACTTTCCCCTCTTGTATTCAGTATCTACAAGAATCCTCATACGTTTTGTTATAAAGTATTTTGTTAAAGAGAAAAAGCCTAAAATGTCAAACGCCCCCACCCTGATTAGAATAGTTTAAATCTCATGATTTCATATATCCATGAAGATCTACTCTAAAACAAATCTTCTGTTCATTCGGTAATCTGAGGGACATCTAACTACTCTACTGAAAGAACCAGTTTCAAAGAAATTGAAACATATGTAAGGGAATATACACAAATCAGTCTTTTAAGAAATTAAACACTCTAGCAACTGCTTATAACCAACCGTGCTTACAAACTGTGGTTATTTCAGGATCACACACAAAAATGGCTACGGATAGAGTCTGGCCATAGAAAATATCCTATTCAAATTCTTTTAAGTAGTGATCTTACAAAGATATAAATGAAAGCAGATTTTGGCCTATAGCATGTACTTGCATGCAGACATAACTTCATAGGAAAAGCTGTTAGACTAGAGGATGAAAAATCTTCTTGCTTAACTGAACTGGAAACTGTACAGTATGCATAAAGTAGCTATTTATAGATTATATTTCCTTTTCAAGTAGTTTGGTGGCATTTTTAATTTACAGAAGCTATAACATTAACTGTAAATATAAATAAGAGCAATGTTGCTATCATAACAAGAACTCTTGGCCTATAGCTCACTTACACATTCTCTTATGCTTTTGCAGAAAATTAAGCACTTCTTTTCCAGCTATTTAGTTTGATTTCTTAATCTTCAGTATGCATGGCAGAAAAACTGAGAAAAAAGAACAGAAAGGGCATGGAAGGTTGCATTTAATCCAAATAAAAGAGGGATTGTTTTTGTTATTTATTGTTCATTGCATTAGCAAATTTGTAAAGCTATGACAAATGGAATTATTCCTGCTGCATACCTTTTGTCTTCTAAATATTATAGAAGCAAAAACAAAAAATCATTTAATATGCGATAGATTGTAGACATTTTCTTTGAGTGAAGAACCCATGGATTTACAGGTTTAGATATAGACAGCACTGGAGAATTTATATTGAACCCTGTATCATGTGAAAAAGTTGGGATTCTGATGAGATTTATTTCTTCTGATTTCACAGAACTATTTTTTTTTTAAGTTAAATGGACCATCATCTGCATAAAATATGTCCTGCAACAGATATTAGTTCTAGTGTCACGTTTCACTTTGCATCTCTGTTTGTCGTAAATAAATGAGGCAGTACATTTCATTTGCAACATCTGCAACTGAACTAAAAATTAGTCATTTTCTGCACAGTTTAGAGATGAATCTGGTAATAGTTGAACAAAGCAAGTAAGAAATTTTTGTGAGACTGTCATCTCCATAACAATCCATTTATTTTTAAGTATTAAGAATTAGTGTGATAATAGAGATCCTAAGTTTTGGCTAAATGCTATAACTCTTATTACAACTACCATTCCTTTTGCACAACATATACATCAAAGAGAAAAAATGAAGATGACTTTTGCAGCCTTTTATTTACGCTTTTATGAATTATAATTAATTTCTACCTTAAGGCTGATACTGATAGAATAAAATGGCTCTCACAGAAGAACCTTATTTTATATAAGGAAACTGCAATTTGCAAACTTTGTACAGTACCTCTGACATAGCGATAGTTGCAGTAGTCATATTTAATCTGTTTTCATGTACTGTGGAAAATAACTACAAGAAATATTAAATTAAAGTCTAAAAAAGCCCACAGTGAGTTAGCATTCTGCAAATTGGGGATTTAATGTGTATTTCTACTATGTAGGCTGGCCATCATTGAAGTAAAAGTTTTTGAAATCCAGGCAGATAATGCAGAAAACAGTCAAACAAAAAATTTAACTGTTATTACAGTCTTTTCCTTTGTCTTTGTGACCCATACATTATCAGTTTATACATCATTTTAACTGTAGCAGTGTATAGGGCCTTAGCCATAACTGGGACTCCATTGTGCAGATTACGGCATAAATGCAGAACAAATGAATTGTATTTTAAATATCAAACACTTGCAATAAGTTGCTCCAGGGTGGAGTCAAGGCATAACCATATTGCCCGATGAGTTTGGTGAGGTTTTTTTACAAACCAGCAGAACCTTTGAACTAACCAGAGATCCACATCAGTGTGTGAATATTTGGATGGACTGGGAGTGCTGCCAGTTCCCATGGATGTCAAATTACATCCTTTGCCATGCACTACAGGTATAGCTGAACACAGGGCATAGCAGAGGCTCTGTTACACTAAGGAGACAAGAGTCCTGGAACTACTATAGATACAGACTCTTCAACAAATAGGAGTGTCAAACTCTGCATGAGGACCTTACACAGCTATTAACTGTAGATGCTGCATTAAATCCAAGATTATTTGTCTATTCTATAAAAGGAGGTATCCATTGGCATTTGGGTATCAAAGTCTACATGTTTTACAATTGCTGGAGGATTATTCTCTTGACCTTAGGGGAAAGGGAGGGGTATCTATTGAGGTTGCAGAGGTTGTTTCTGTTTTGAATCTGTAATAGTTTCAGAACAGTTCACAGCTGATTTGCAGGCCAGAGATGGATAGAAGAAACATTCCTTTCTTTGCTCTAGTGTCTGGGATAAGTGCTGAAGCTGAGCACTAAATCCAGGATTTACTCTTCAGTCACAGGCTATACATATGCTGATATGAAATGCTGGTCTCCCTTTGGAAGATGATGACCTTGGGTTGCTACTGCCCGATTCACAAAAAAAGATCTGTTATGAGCAAAGTTGGTAGCACCAACAAGCCAAAAACTCTGGTGATAAGAAAAGCTTGGTTGTGCTGCTTTTCAAGCAAGATACATGGGAAGAACAATCAAAACTCAGCCTAGCTAGCAAAAAAATCAGCTTGCAACTGGCAAAAGAAGTCTGAAGAATAAACAGGACCTGTACAGCCCTTCAGAGCTGCACGTAGCTGTCTGCTACCAGGAGGAAGAAAATTCATCATGATAAAAACAAACATCCATTTTAAACTTGCTTGGCAATAAGGATGTTCTTATTTGCATAATGATGGTTATTTGAATATGATGAGAATTTGCCTGAGCGAGACTCAAGCTCAAACACATTCAGATGTGATACAGTCTGTACAATTTTCTCAAGGATTGCAATTTAATACTATTTATCTAATGAAAGAAAAATAAATATTGGCTGTAACATCCCATTATGCTTGAGAGCCGGTTTTAAATTACACTTGAATAAAGTAACTGAGTGTGGGATGTTTGCATTTCCTCAGGGAATGGCAACGCTTCCCAAAATGGTGAAAAATATAATCCTTTTCCAAGTAGCCTCTATCTCAATAATAGGACTGTAGAGATAATACTAACAAAGTGGGGTCTATTGCACTTTCAACATTGAATATCAGCCATAGCAGCAATGAAACAAACAGCATTTCACGAATATAAAACAATATCAGAGAGTCCTAAAGCCAAGTTTCAAAAAAAAAGATAGAGTATTTAGAGACTGGTAAATAGCCATTGACAATGTTTGCACTAGAAACGACACACAGATTTTAACAAAGAGGAGCATTGGTCATTAGAACCATTTAAGGAAAGCTATGTATGGGACATTATTTAGTATGTCCAGAGTGTTCCTCTTAGCTCTGATAGAGGCACTTTGGGGTTGGAACCAGCTGTTACACAGATGACCAGAAGAGAAATGTTCCTGTCAGGTTTATGTATATACAGATGTAGTTGTGAAAAAAGGTCTGTCCATATAGAGGGAAATAATACCACAGTTACAACTATCTTTAAATGTTGTACTGTCATCTGATCCAGGCATTATGATAGCCTCTGTTACACAGGACAAACTCCAGTTTTCTTTCTCAACACTTCTAAAACCTTGGTGAGGTACAGTTCCAAATCAGAAGTTTGCCATTCAAACTCCATATCAAGTACAAGAATTTTTGCTATTTTATTGTAGGAAAACCTCTACATTTTTTCAGGATATTGGATGCCATCTCTAGCAAGAATTAAAAGAATGTCAAGATTTTCAAAGCATATCACAATGGGAAGCACAGACATGGGTAAACTGGCGTTGAATGTGTACTCACATTGCAATAGACGTACCTACTTACAAGTCCACCAAATCAAGCCAGCATCTGGCTCTTGGTAATTTCAGATGTCAAAGTGTTTTTAGCAAGGATGCAATTTTCTTATTGCAGAGTCATGTATTTGTCTTGCCAAATCTTAAATGGCATAAGACTGAATTCTGTGCTGCAGATGCTGTGGATAATTAACTAGCAAATCCATCCATGTGAGAGAGATTATTTTATTTGTGCCTTCAAAGGAATAAGAAAAAAATATGCCTAAGCTTAGTTCAAAGCTGATCCTGCACCTATTAAAGTCTATGGGTTTCTTTGCTGCTGAAGTTAACCTAAAATGACTTAATTGTTCTAATTATGTCTTGAACAAGACTGTCAAGAAAGCTTTGTTCTTGTAAAACAAAAACTGTTCTTGAGAAACAATTTAACTACCTGAAACTATAATCTTAGGAAGGTAATAATGCCTCCCTAAAACAGAAAAAGATGCAAACTGATATTTTTATTGCAATTCTAATAAAGTGTTGTTTGTAAAGTTAGACAAATTCATTAAGTGGATATTTTGTAAATTTATTTTTCATGATGGCTTGCTCTTCTCCTTCTGAACTTCAGAAACTTCCACTGTCATCTTCCACTGTGAATCCACCACATCACAGAAGCATCTACAGCTCCGATTAAAATCCCCAAAACTTTAATGGAAAGTTGCCACCCATTTCAACACGCATTGACTGAGGCTGCCATTCTGCCACATGTAGATGTCTCTACAGCAAACCGTATCAAAAGTGGTTATTGCTTCAGACCTGTTGCCAGAAGTTCTGATTCCTTCCCTTAAAGCTAGGGTTCTCTGTTACTTTTATGTTAACCTAGTCCATCAAGATTAGCAAGCAGGTCATTAATAAAGACAATTACAATTACAAACCCAGTTCACATTTCAGATAATTAATTTGCAAAATGTGGCATTATCATCTAATACACAGAATAATTTGGCTTTATATAAATCCACTTAGTCAACTCAAGCACATTTTAAAAGTGAAGACAAATTTCTTAACATCTAGCACCTCAATACAGTGATCTTTTTGCCTAAGCTGAGCACATTGGCTTTCTCCACCATGGTGTACAGAGTTCATGGCTTTGCTGGCAATTAAATTTCAGGATGACGTTTGATCAGTTTTTACAGTTCAGCAGCGCCGTTATGAGTGTCATTATCCTTGCCATTACCTCTAGAAGAGTTGAAGGAAACGAATTTCACTCACACAACTTGATAAATCATTTCATTAAAAAGAAGGGGAGAAACAAAGAAGAATTCTTCCTCTCACAGTGGCACACCAAACAGAATGCCTTGCTCAAAAGAGAAGTCTGAACAAGAGTATTGGGAACATTTGAAGCTGCAGTTTTAGTTAGCATGATGAAATAGAAGGGACTGTAACTGTAAAGTGGGTTAGCACAGTTTAAATGGTAATTTAATAGGACAGCCTTACCTGTCTGGAAAGTAGCCTGTGAGTTCATCTGTTTATTTATTTATTTAGTCACACATGAATGGCCAGTCTGCACTTACAAGAACATCAGTTCCCATTCGCACCGTGACCCATTTTAAAGCTGGAACTTCAATGTTTCCCACAACATTTTTTTGCTGGAGAGCGTATATGTTACCTGTCTCTTGCTAACTCCTAACATCCCATATTGCAACTCTGCCAGCATACCCTAGAATAACCATGAAAAAAATTTAGAAAAAAATATTTAATATAAACCTCCAAACTATATGGAATCTACTAAAATCCAAGTGTAAAAAGTACCCAATTTGCTAAGTTTATCTCAGTACCTTAAATATACTTTACCAACTCCTAAACAGTTTTCTTGCATGCTTATGTAAGCCAGAAGAAATCAGTCAGGCTTACTGCTTTTCACTTTGAAAATACCAACTCCAAAATATATTTCAGAGAGCATTACAAGCACCTGCATACTAGAGAGCTGTGTTGGGAACAGTAAGTGGCACAGAGAACTTCAAAGGAAACAGGAAGTCATTGTTAAATGAAGCACTTCTACCATTGTTATTAAATGGCCAAAATTTGAGCACTGGCACTACTTGGAGCTTCAGCTATTTGTGTATTCAGGAGTTCGCTGGATTCCAGAGGCTTCCAGCGCTGAATTTGTGTCATGGTTTAATCCCAGCCAGCAACTAAGCACCACACGGCTGCTCACTCACTTCCCCGCCTCCACCCAGTGGGATGGGGAGAGAATCAGGAAAAGAAGTAAAACTCGTGGGTTGAGATAAGAATGGTTTAATAGAACAGAAAAGAAGAAACTAATAATGATAATAATAACACTAATAAAATGACAATAGTAATAATAAAGGATTGGAATATAGAAGTGATGCACAATGCAATTGCTCACCACCTGCCAACCGATGCCCCATTAGTTCCTGAGCAGTGATCCCCCCACTCCCACTCCCCCCAGTTCATATACTGGGCATGACGTCACATGGTATGGAATACCCCATTGGCCAGTTCGGGTCAGCTGCCCTGGCTGTGTTCCCTCCCAACTTCTTGTGCCCCTCCAGCCTTCTTGTTGACTGGGCCTGAGAAGCTGAAAAATCCTTGATTTGGTTTAAACACTCTTTAGCAACAACTGAAAACATCAGTGTTATCAACATTCTTCTCATACTGAACTCAAAACATAGCACTTCCAGCTACTAGGAAGACAGTTAACTCTATCCCAGCTGAAGCCAGGGCAATTTGAATGTAGCTTGTCTTTGTCTCTAATGGCAGCAGGCCTGGATTAGTCCAGCCTCATAGACCTCAGTGGAGCTATACTGATTTACACCAGCTAAGCATCTAGTCATGTGTCTCATTAGGGATGCAGTTCTCAGCTGCACAGGTAGCCAGCCACATGCTGACTTGAATAGCCATTTCTTCTGCCCATTCAGCATTTTTATTTTCATACCTAAATATTTCTTCAGACTGAACTCTAGTTTTGCCTCTTCTATGTTTTCATGTGGCAATTTTTTGTATTTAGGACTCTAATACTTGTACCATAGATTTACATCCCATTTAGTAATCAGGCCCATAACCTAGATACTATCTTTAAGTCTGAGTTCAAGTCTTCCAGCCCAGGCTTCCTGCTAAGTTTTCTCAGGGTATAAACAAATTATCACAGGAACAATTAGGGGGAATAAAGGGATAAACTACCTTACACTTACTAGAGGGTAAAGGGGTAACACACATCGTATTTCTCTTTTTTTTTTAAGAGTAAATCATTAATGGAAGTCATGGTCCATGCCCTAGCATGCATAGATAACAGGATAAAGCAAAGAATTTAAATATCTGGCAATGTTATCTGCCAGTATCACAGTCATCATGATTTTTAACATTTCATAGCAATGCAATCATTGAACCATCCAGATTTACTGTTCCACCAGAAACTAGAGGACATAGGGATAGTTAAGAAAGGAATCTGAATGCCATTTATGTCCTCACAGACGTTCACAGATAAACAAAACAAGGAAATTTCATGCTGTGTAGGGAGAAGTTAATCTGCATTCTCCCTTCCTCCATACCCACTGTTCAGTATATGACAGTTGCACAGAAACAGGAATGAAGATAAAGCTCCTGATGGAGACTTAGAAGATGAAGATCTAACTCCTAATTTTCCACAAGACATTTAAACTAGCACATGTTTAACTTTCCCATCAGTGAAGTGGGGGACAGTGCATCCATATCTCCTAATCACATTATGAAGATAAAATTAATAAGCGGTAGTGTATACAGGTGGCTGACTTGGCTTGGCTGTATTTTTCTATGGACTTCTTGGGTGCAAGACAAAAAAATATGAAGTGTTGGCTTTGGTAGACCTCATGCTGTACCCATAACTCATATGCAATTGACTTGTGAATGCAGAATTTAATGTACCCAAGGTCATTTGCGTAAGTGCAAGAGTCCCAATGAATCCCATACCTGTTGAAGCTATCATGCATCCAAAAAATAGAAATATTTTTCTGCATATTTTGTATACATGCTTTTTTTACAAACCTAGCAGTCATATTTGTGTTAATTTCTGGTGTTTACCTATGGTCTAATACAGGCATCAAAACTACTTCACATATACTAACATATTTTTCATCTGACATACAAGTTAAAACATTTAAAATCAGGCTAAAGGTCAATTTTAGTGACATAAACACCTCCGGCATCCTAGCAATTTACCCTCTACCATTTCTCATCTGTCTTTTACAATCATGTCTCTCTAGCCTTCTAAGCAACCTACTCCCCTGACATCTGAATCAAACATTAAAGAGTGTTTCAACAGACTATTTTCCCATGAGATTTTTTAAAGAGCAAATTTTTCATTTAATTCGGCATGCCTCTCAAATTTTCTGTTGTATTTCACTTCCATTTTCTTCATAGACTTACAACAGAATGACTATGATGGATCATGCTGATTTTGTCTGAGTCTTTACAATAGAAGAAAAGATAAGCCAAGTAAGGTTTTTTGTATTTCCCTAAACATAATACTGCTTAACACAGAAGGAAGAAAGTAGTGCTTGCCAGAAGGTTTCAGAGAATGAAATCAAATGCTTCAGGTCATTATCTTCAATAATAGTCAATGTTTGCCCAACTTTTTTTTTTTAATTTCACAGGTACAGTGAAAGAGCAAAAAATGGCTGATCATGTCTTTTGTCTCATATTTTTTAAGAGAGAGAGCAAGAGTTATGATGGCAAGTCAAGAGACCTTTGTAGGAAGACACCACATCAGAGCAACAGTGCTTTAGATCAGAGCAATAGTGCTTTAGATCAAGCCAGCTAATTAATTCTGTTATCAGAGAAACTGTCACACCATCAAGGATTCATTGAACTCCTACATGTGGAGATAGTAAGACTGTTAACAAGACACCTTGTGCTTCCCCAGATGTTCATGTTACAGAGTTCCATCGTTAGGCAGAATGAGTTCTGTGCTTATTAGCACAAAAGACAGCAATTAGCTGAAACCCTCAGCACAAGCTGGAGAGGAGCTGTCGTCTCTCTGCTAAGCCAGATGGGAACAGTTTAGACCAAACAGCTCTGAGTTTGCACAGGCTGGTTAATAATGTGCTCAAAGCACATTGGATTCTGGGTCGTGTTTGATTATTTGAAATTTTTTTCTAAAAGGGGTTAGTGTTCTTCATTTAGATGTAATATATCTATCTAGGAAAAGAAAACTACATGTCCACTCTAATAGAACTACACCAGTAATCAAATACACAGCTATTCCAGTTTACCCAGATAATATTTTTAAGTTTTTAGCAAACAACAATTTCCTACTTCTCTAGCAAATTGAATTTCCAAACCAATCCAGGGACACTATGCATCCAAAGAAGGGACTTCTAATTCTCTGCTTTTTCGGATTTCTGTGTATGTGGCTGTATCAAAATATTTACTGATCATCTAAAATGATTTGGTCTGCATATAAGAAGGCTTGAGATTAAACATTGTAGCTGCTACATTTGAGTAGGATATCATCGCTAATAATTTCTTCCCATGGCAGAAAAATTGAGCACTGGTCTTTGGAGAAATAACATTTAACATGGTGCTTTCCAAGCTTAATGGAGTGTTTGGGCTTTTTTCACAAGCAATTATGGATAGTTTCAGAGTTGATTTGTAGGCTGAAAAAAATAAGGATTTAATACTGTTGCAAAGGGATATAATCTTCTTTTCTTATAACCTGTTATCTTCATGGGAGTTTCCTAAATATTTAGTACTGGTCTCACTTAAAGCAATACGGTGGATAAGTTTTACTTACTAGAAAACTGAAAATACAAATGAGACTTCACTGAGACTGATATGAATTCCATAGCACCATTCAGTGTCAGAAGTTTGTGCAGCCAAAGAGCAGGTGTAATACAAGAAGGCAAAGAGGAAGGTTTTTGCCTGCTTTATAAAAAGCAATGATAACACTTACATACCTGCCTTTAAAAGGGCTATTACAGTGTTGACCTCCTTTGTCCATTCAGGCCAGTGATACAGATATACTTATGGCATGTTTATTACACTTCTGATTCTGACAGAAATTTTGTTGCCATTCAAAAATAAGTAGTAGATTATTATTTGTGTGTTACTGATAACTTACAATGGAAAGCAGAGACCAGATGAATCAAAGCTGCATGGAGATGAAGGTCATAATTACTTTAAACTGTCTTAAATAGAAGTTGGTGTTATCTTTCATAAAGTAACCTTATCAACAAATCATTCAGGATGTTAGTAGCATAATTATAAATAAAGATCATACACCCTAGTAGAGTCAGGAGGTAAATCATTACGATGCAATAGGGAAACAATCTTCTGCATAATTAGTAGGATTTATTTGGTGTGGGAACATGATAATACAGCTGTGTAGAAGCTTCCATCAATTTATCATGTACACATACCTTACTCAAGTATTTACTCCTGGTACAAATAGGTATCCCTGGAGGATAGGTAATTGATCAATTTACATACAGATCCAAATTGGAATCTGAAACATTCTTCACAAGCTTAAGAAACTTTTAGAGCTAGATAAAAACTTTACAGGTCTTCCCTCAGTACAATGCCTAAGATAGTCAGACTTCCTTGATATACGAAAAATTAATGACTTTTAATTTGAAGTATTTTAAATTTGAATTTTATTTTCCTAAATTCAATAGCGTTTATATTAAGAACAGTTTCATTGTGTTTTTCCTGTACATTCAATAATTTAGCAGAAGATCTCACACATCAGTGTTTATAGAATACATAGCTTTCAGCTCCTAAGGAAACTAGTAACTGCTGCATATTTCAACTGCAAGATTCTACCACTGCCTCAGTGCTTCGTACCAGTTCCAAGTGACTGAGAACTACCATTCATTCACATCTGGTACCACATGGCAAAAAACTGGGAAATCCCAAAGGTAATCAAACTCTAAGAACATTAAAAAATAATAGTCCTAAATATATGAAATTAATTCCGTAGAATGGATATTGACAGTTTAATATATAAATATACTCCCTTGAGAATTTAAAGAATGAACATCCTGAAATTTCAAAGAATCCAGGTACTAAAGGACAGTATTAGACTCCTCTGTGTGTTGGAGAGATTCTGCATTATGCTGAATACTTAGGCAAAAGAATAGTAAGAACTGAATATATTTCTACTGACTCACCTTGCATTAAATTTATGGATGGGGGACTTTCCTTCAATGCACAGCTTTAGAAAACCAAGTATCAATTATTTTGAGGGATCAATAAATGTAATAGATGTGTATGATCCTGAAATGTGTTCTCTAATTTAAGACAGAATCGTATCAATGAAAAATTTGTTGTAGCATACATGGATTTTCACTGTAGCCAAATGATATCCTCCCATGGAACCAGAAATTCAGAGTTCATTCTCAGATTTAAAACAAATATATCATACTGCCCACCATACAATAGAAAAAGCAGCTACTGATAATGTTGCCTGAAGGCATTAAATTGATTACGCCTTCCATCAGAAAGGCAAGTGGGCTTAACTGTGTTCACAGACACATAGCTGGAATACAATTTGAAACAAAACAAGGATTTGAAAAGCAATTGCTAAAATAAATATGCCTTCTGTATTAAAATTTACTGCTGTTGACTGATCTTTTCCTGAGTGCAGAAAAATAAAAAAATTCTTTGCAGGTAAATACTATAATTCGATAGGTATGCTCTTACTGTTCATATCTCTTATTTCTGAAGATCCAATATAAATAAGTTCCCCTCAATACACCTAGAGAAATTCCACTGTGATTCTGGCTTCACTAGAATGTTACAAAAGCTGGACCAGGCCACAGCAGGATTCGAGGTACTGATTGGAAGTTCTGATGTCCCTGATTGTTATCTGAACCTAGAATTTATGACCCAAATGCAGCACAGGTACACTCACTAAAAGGTCTATCAAACCTGGCTGCAGTGACTTTAGATGTTATTGCCCCTTCCTGTACACCTTACTTCATACTACTAGGAAACAATTAACATTGTTTTGCAACTCATTTTGTATGTGTCTTCTGAAGTGGTTAAGCTAAGAATATCCACCTCACATTGCAGTGGTTGAAATGGGGGGGTCACTTTCTCTTCTGCAGGATGATCAGATGAGACAACATCCTTTTAAACCACTGCAGGAAGACTCAAATGAGTTTATCTGTTAATGTCCCAAACTAGAACATAAAAAATATTTTCAAAGCACAGATGTACTAGCAAAGGTAGTCTCTTGCTAGTAGAAAACTTGTTTCATTTGCTTACCAAACTGGCACAAAGGTGTCCAAACCATATTTTCATAAGGAATATCAGCATCCATACTGACAATAGGATCTAGACACACTCTCTTGTCACATGTAAGCAAAGAGTGTGCAGACTCATATTAAAAGAGCAGCCCTGCATTCATAATGATGGTCAGAGTAGAATCACTTTGCTGTAGGTTTAGCTTTACTGCCATGGTCTGGAGCTTGCGAGACATTGTAAAACAAATAATAACAACTTGATTTTAAATTTTTATCCAGAATATTTAAAAATTATTTGCTTGCTTTTCAAACAGGAAATAATGATTCCATTTCAGAAAATATTTTGATATTTCAAAATGTAAGGCATTCACAGTGGTGGGGAAATGAACACAGCAGCATTTCTGCATAATGAAGCAATGCGTAACAGTTTGACTCTGTTGGGTTATAATTCACTGAAGCAGCTATAGATATAAAAATACTAGCCATTTTGTGGTAGCTTTTCCTTTCCTCACACTGGTTTATTTTTGCTCTGGGAATGCAGTATATTGGTGACAATTTATATGCTAATGAATAAAGTGGTATATAAATTGTCTAACTGCATATTAATGAAGAATGAGGGGGTGTAAGTTATGATGCCTTTATGCAGTGGAGAGAAGCATTTTCTCATCAACTCTTGATATCTAGTTCTTGGGCTGTTCTCTAAATCAAAATTCCCACAAGTTGAGTAGAAGTCAGGGAAACTATGGAAGCAAGACAGGTCTAAATTTAAATTGAACTGACTTCTTGTTGACTAAGATCTGACCAGAATTGCTTACTGGAAAAAATAAGAGTAGCTGGCCTTGGCTTCACTACTCACGAATCAGATCTTGGGCCTTATATCTTTTAAGTTAGAGTTGCTGATAACAATTTGCTACTTCTTTGTTCAACTGTTCTATCTGTGCTTGCCGAACAGTTAAAAAGGAAAAAATGCACTCTGTAATCTTGGTCTGAAAATATCCATTAAGAGACTAACTAGGAGTATTGCTCAGGCAATGTCTTTGATTCCTATTTGCATTAATATAGCATCTGGAGTTAATGTATCAAGAGCCCATTGTATTGGGTGTTATACACAGAAGAAATGGTTATACTGGAGAGAAAGCTTATGAATTATTATGAGCCTTTCATGAAGCAGTGTATTTTGTGTTCTTGTTCCCTACAGCACTGGAAGGCTCCATTAAAGCAGCTACCATCTACTCTTGAATCTGTTTAAAAATTAAATCTCCGTGAGCAGGCCTTTGTCACACAAACTGTGGTCCATGCACAACTGAACAAGAAGCATCCAACACCAGAATGGGAAATAGTAACAGTTGCAGCAGTTTAGTCACAACACTGCGCTACCAGAACTATACTGCTTTCAGACCTAAGCTTATATCCCTTCCTGGCACTTCGTAATGTGAGTAGAAGAGCTCAAGACTGAATAGGTTGGCACTACCTAAGGAGATTCCACGGCATCTTCTGTTGCATAGTGCAAATTAATCTTGTGTCTCCTAAGCTTCAAAGTACTTTAGGGAAAATTGTGCACTTTCTGCCATCCCTTGGAAACAAAAACAAATCTCCTCCCTTTCCCTTCAGAAGAATAGCAAGGTTGTTTCCCTCACATAGGCCCCACAGTACAGCAGTCCCCAAATAAAATGCACTTTTTGCTACAAAACACAGATGCATAGGGCTGGCAGCATATAGAGTTTTAGGGGTTGAAGAAGCCCAAGGATTCGGTGGTGCCATCTCCACTGATTAAACAGAGGGAATGCCTGAAATGGCAGTTCTCTGCAGTGCTTTAATCTGGTACACCTCTAGCAATTGTTTTTCACTGAGCTTAGGAAAACAGACATTTGAACTTGTATTTGCTATTTAATTATTAGTATCATGATTATTTAACTATTAATAATTAATTTATTTATCCTCACTCTTACAAAAAAATTCTTTCATGGAGAGCCAAATCCAGTTCTTTTTGCAAATGTGGATGTTTTGATAACCAGCAATAAGGACTTAGTACCCATATATCATTTCTCACAAAAGAATTCTGTAGTCAAGAACCTATGACCCATACTAGGTCATGCTCAGTGACACATTTCTTGCAGGAACGGTGTAATCTTATTATTTTCTCATCAAGTTTTCTCTGTGCATGGGCCAGCCTCTCAACTGGTGCTAATCAGTTCCACTGTCAGATACTACTATATAGCTTAATGTCCCTTTCTTTTACTTCACACAGTACATTAGGTATTTGAACTAGGATTTCACACATCCAGCAGTAAAGGATTTTAGGACTGTATTTGAGGACAACTGCCAAAATTACACCTTTGTGCAGGCATAAGCCTGGAGTGTACTACTGCAATGAACATTGCTGCATATGCTGGCCACCTTTCTTGGGGGTAACTGAAATCTCCAAGTCTTATGATTTTTTATTACAGTTGAATTCAGCAGAAGTGATTCAGTTATGTCTCATACGCAGAGACATGATGACAACTTGAGCATTTTGCTGTTGAGCCAGAGGGGTTTATTCACATGGCACTATTTTAAGATAGCTCATCCATCATACAAGGAACAAATAAATATTTTATTCATATTGAGTAATTTTTAGAGCCTGGCTGGGTTCTAGTATCACAGGATATGTTAAGGTAACTAGATGGCATTACTTGTACTAGTACTGCTAAATAAAATCTGAGCATCCTTTCTCAAACATTTTCTTTTTTCAGAGAACAGGCACCTTTGTCGTTGATCACTCTACTTGCATCATTTACCAAAAAAAAAATCCAACACAGATGCTAGCACACACAGTGAATTTCTGCTAAACTCCACCAGCTAACCCGGTTTTTCTCCCGTAATATTGCAACCTGCACTATAGTAAACATATGGCTTCAAATTATTTGCCTTGGGGATTCTATGAGTATGTGGCTTCAGACACTTATTGTACAGACTAAAAGGGAAGGCTTTAGCAGTTTGTGCTGAATTTTTAAGGAAGCCTATGAGGAAACTATTTTATTTGGAAAAGAAATATGCTAATCCTTTGCTTTAAAGAGTTCTAGATTAGTCTGGAGAGATAGCAGCTGGTTAGGAAATAAAAAATAAAATAAAAAATAACATTATTCCTCCTGTTATTTTCCCAATTAATTCAACACATGCATTGGATAAACACTTTCTTGAAATCTTTTATCACTTAATTTCAAGGATATTTCTGTATATTAAAATTATAAAAATAAAGAAGTTGGTTACTACCTACTCCAAGATAAGACATACAGGTGATTCATGAAAGATGTCTGTCCAAACTCTTCTTGTGGTCCTCTAATGATGGACACTGTGTATAGGGTCATATGGCCTCCCAGAATAATTAATTCCAAGGCATTATCTCTCCTAGTCACCAGAAAAAGACATTTAAGTCTCTCTGCTGCAATTTGCTTCCATTTTATCTTTTTATGTTCACACTAGGCATGAAGAGATTATCTCCTTTGTCTCTGCAGCAGCAAAAAAGCATAACCTAGTGTGTTCACTTGTTTGCAAGGACCGGTCTTGATTCCAGACTCTGACACTGAACATTATTACTTCATTTTTCATTGCTATAAGTCACTTCTCATTATACGGCTATTTTCTCTCTTAACTACTGCCTTGCCCAAGACCTGACTAATCTTTTGAGCATGACACTCACACACTTAGCTCCTGTCTCATACTGCTTCATAATGAAGTCTCATGTTTATGTACTGCAACAGTTTACTGACCTCTCCTTTATAACACTAGCTACCAGAGAACTCTGTATTTCTAATTTTTATGATTCCTATTACAATTACAGGTGCTCAAAATGTTGTATTAACAAATGACAATATTAAACCATAAGACATGCAGAAAATGTGAGTTTTCCCAATTAAAGATTATAGTAATAGAATTCTGTCAACTTCTACTTATTAGGCAACAACCTAGAAAAAAACCTGAAAAAACAGGAACCTAATTTGTAATTGAATTGAACATGTTCTTCAAAAAGGCAATGACAAGTTTAATGAACTGTTAACCGAAATGAAATCTTTATGGGGGAAAATGATAAGGAAAGAAGAATGTGATTATTAAGATAGCTTGAAAAAGATATGTTTCTTTACTAAAAGTTCAGCTGCCAGAAATCTGAGGGCTGCCTATTAACTGCCCTGTCTAGATCATGGTTAACAGAAACATTAAATGATCTTCCAAAGCATACTTTTATTTCTGGCAAAATAACAGAGTCTTAGCTGGAAATATTTTGGATTCTGGTATCCTAGGCATATATTTCATACTGATGTGAAAGACAACTTTGAGTGAAGTAATAAATGGAGAGGGGTTTGTGGGGTTTTTTTGCAGTGCTTTTGAACCCTGGTTTCTGCTAATACAGTTGCAATCATGAAATGCATCTGTTAAATATAATTATTATTCTTTCTCAAGACTGAGACAGTTGGAAATTGTTTCATTTATGCTACACATCATGAGAAAATGCAAATATCTTAAAAAATAATTACACATCATCTATGAGACACAATGACAATTGTATTGTTGGTAATTGTTATGTGTCATTTTGTAATGATATGAGTGCATTTTTTTTTTAGAGCAACATCAACAGGAAAAAGCAGTGAACATGTAACTAAAGCTGTGAGGTCTGTATATGATGCATAAAAACCAGAAAATGTTATCAAAATAGCATTTCAAACTGTTTCCTATTTCTCCTTCCTCTTTAGAGTTCTCCTGTTTGTTTATTTTTATTGTTCCTTCACTTAAAGGGTAAAAATGAGTTAGTGCACTTAGTGGGGAGTTAGGACTAAAGTTTTGCCCCAAGCTTCAAATGAACATTAGCAAACCATACATGTCCTACAAGACTGTGCATAAAGTTTAGGAAGAAAACTGTCTTCATCCTTTCATATGCAGCCTGGCTAATACAAATGTATTAAACATTTGCCAGGAACAGAACCAATGTGCAAAGTATTAAGTGTGTTTAGATTAAAAGAATGAATAATTCTATAGGACAGAATTACCCCTTACTTCAACTTAAGCACATTCTTAGCAGCTTTGCATAACTTCACAGTTGATGAAATATATCCTATATGGCCTTTATACTTGTTATGGCTTTTGAAATCCCTAAAAAGCAGTATTTCTGAGGACTGGAGGAATGAGTGTGTACCATGGGAGCACTAGCATCTTCTATCATGAAGACTGATTTTTCTAAAACAGGATTTGGATATCCAAAGTACATTTTCTGCCTTTTGCCACTATATCTGAATTGAACATCTTCCTTGCACTCAGTTTTGAATCTTCCACCTTGCTCAGAATATGGTGCATAAAGTCTTCTTAGTCACAGCTAAATCAAATCAGAAAAGACAACTATTTTACCCAATAGAGATTCAAATGCTTTCCACTGCCTTTAAATATAATCCCTCATCATGCTGGTTCATTCTGACATCAGTTTCATTAGATGACCTGACATCTTCTTCGCTTCAATTCATAACTGTTTTCTCACTAAACACTTACTACCAACCATTTAAAAGAATATATTTTGAAACAGCACTGGCAATCTGTTGGCTAAGTATTAATACATTTTTACAACTCAGGTCCCAGTTCATTTCAGTTTTTCATAATTCAAGAATATTTTCATAATTCTGGATAACTGATGGCAACCCTAGCAAGTGGTTTGTCACCTGTACATATTCTTTGGAGAAAGATATATAGTAAGAATTTTATCTGCAACTGACATTGTTAAAAATAGTATTTTCTGATACATAACATGCCAAAATGTCAGATAGTATAGTTATTCCCTAAGTGCAGATTTAATACCATAATCCAAATACCATGTTTTATCTATACTAAATTCTAGCAGCTTGTGCATGTGTTAGTTACACACATCTTTATTATTTGTAACTCACAGTTTATGAAGAAAATTCACTTCTCTTTGCCGCCTTCTGCTATACTGATTTCTATATTATGGCAGGTGACAGGCATCTCTGGAAATATGGATTAAGCTAAAAGAGAATTACAGGTAAAATTCAGTATCCTTCAACTGGGGAATGGAAAGATCTGCTCCTAAAATCCAAGTGTTAGCATTGCATGTAAGTAATAGACCTGTGTAGGAGGTGGAGAAAACAATGAGTAGGGTGCCAGACTCTGTGGTACATCATATGCACGAAATAGCTGCAGTCTGAAGAACTGTACAGGCAAAAATTGTAGCCCTTAACAACTGAGCAATAGGTCTCTCTCTCCAGGTGACGGAGACTATCCGTAGGGTAGGCCGTGAAAGAAAAGCTTAACACACTGTGCCAATGGTTTCAGTAAGTGCTATTTAAATTTTATTTTTTTAATGTATGTTTGCTGAAAATATGCAAAATTTAGCTAAGACAAGAAGCAATGTTTTCACGTCTTGTTTTTTTAATGTTTGGAGAAATCAATCAAGCTCTAAGGAGTTTATAGCTGCATTATAACCAGGACTATCACATTCGTAAATCAACACAGCTTCATTAATTGTATGAAACAATTCAAACTAGGACAACAGAAAAGCTTTGCAAACTTAGTTTGAATTAGTATCCGAAAAACCTTTCCCCAGAAAAAGGTCTTTTCCAAGTCAATTTTTCTAGCTATCTTTCTGTATCGTCTTCCACCAGCTTCACATGCTTAAGAGATTCACTAAAATTAAAGGCACTTCCATGTCAACAGGGACTAGTAGATTTTTATTGAAGAGTTACTGAAGTCATCTGCTACTGGAACAAAAGTTTTCTAAATCCCTCAAGACTATTTCCTGTTCTTCTTCCTAATGAAAGGGGAGATGATTTGAGGATAACTTTAATACTTGAATCTAGCTTTCTAAATCATCTTTTGAAAGCAGAACAAAGGACGAATTTGTTAGTGGTAAAGTCTACTTTATGGGTGAGTCTACCTTACTTGGACTTGGGATACTATATCCCACTTCCTAACTTACATAAACTTGTGGTCTTTTTGGTTGTTGTTTTTTTTTATTTCAGCAATAGGAAGATGGACCACTGAACTTCTGAAAATTCATGTTCTTTGGCATAGGACGTAACATAAGTACAATCTAAATAATCATTAATTGGGCTAGAAAGCTAAAAGAAAATTTAAAGTTATTTTCTCAGTGGAAGAAAATATTAGCTATTAATTGTTCTGTTTCACGCTCCAGTGGGGAGAAATACTTCCTAACCTATACTGTTAGGCAGAACAGGTACAAAACACTGGTTGCTGTTATTCTGTTCTGACTGTTACACAAAGAAAGAGCAATAGGTGTTCCTCTTTGCCTCAATGTAACAGAGCAAGCTCTATAATTACACTGTAGAGGACATACAGTTAATTTGATTCTAACAAAACTCCTTTGATTCTGCTGGAGTGACTGCTAATTTTGGTAGGTACAGCTAAAAAGCTTACTTATTTTTGTGACTGAAAGCAGGACTCACAATACAGCCTCTCAGAAAATATGCTTAGGGAGAGACTGTCATTTCTCTATCTCAGCTTGGGGCTGGTGTGGGGCGTGGAGAATGTTTGCAAATGGAGCACAATTTCACAATAAAACTTGTTAGCCATGAAATTATTGGGTCACAGCTGTACAGTACTGCAAGTATGCATATGTCTTGAGCTGCATCTGGTAGCTTGAACAGCACTTTGTATGGTGTTCAATGCTGAACACTTGAAGACTGGTAGGCTTGGGATGTGAGGCAAAGGGGAACAACAAGTTAGTCTTGAGTTCTGTGCTCTGTGGTCTGATTCAAGGAAGCAGAAGCCAAGAGTGACATTTTCAACCTAGCAAGTGATTTAGCCATTTAAACTTATCCAGTTGTTAGTAAACCATGGTCTCTCTGCTATCAAGAGCACAACCAAGTTTGTTCAGATAAAACTGTCATTAGTTTCATGGAAAGCTTGAGACTGCAAGCTTTGATTAAATGAGAAGCATCAGGCACTAGAGCTATCACCTTTCACAAGCAATGTCTGCAGGCAATTTATTTAGATTACAGATTATTAGCACCAGGTATGAAGATTCTTCAGCTTGCTTGCACAAGGAGTGAGCTAGCTCAGACTTGAATACCTAGTAAGCACAGCTATGAAGTATCCAGGATTAGCTCAGCTCTGGAAGCAACACAGGCATGTTAGCACAGCACTGTCTGCACAGACCTAGCTATTGAGGCAATAATGCACAAAGCTCTAGTTTTTGCATAAAGGACTGTGTAACGGTCAACTACAGCTCAAACAGTTCCAATGCAGTTCATTCCGACTAGATTTGAGGATGTTCTTCACTGAAGCCTACAAATCAACTCAGGCCAAGCTCAGTGAGGAAGTGCTATTTAGGCTACTGCATCAATCAAGTTTTTGTGATGTAGCATTTTTCACAATCAATTTCCTAGTTAACTGAATCTATACATTTGTTTCACTTGTATAATTTAAATGAGAATACAGCATATGGAAGAACTGGGAACATTTCTGTTCCATTCAAGTGTAAAACTGAATCATAATTCACATTTCTGATTAGGTCTGTTCTGCCTAGTTGCTTGGCCTGTTGTTGACGCTCATCTCAGTCAAACCCAAAGAAGATATGATTGAGGTTTTCAGAAACACAAGGCACATAATGGAATCTGTTTAGGGAAGTCTAAATTGAGGTCAGATAGAAGCCAAGCACAGTTAATTAAGAAGTAGCCCCGAACGCTGCAGAAAATCACTGCTGCAGGTCTTGGGGCAGTTCCCTAGCAGCAATCAGAATGAGAAAGGGGTATCACAACCACTTGTTCACTTGCTGTTGCTTCATGCCAAGTGAAGACTTCAAGTAATATGACCTTGGTAAGGAATAAATACATCTTGCTTTTGCAAGGTTTATTTAGCTCTGTTGAATTATTTTGCCTTTTAAAACATAAGAGTTCTTTGCTGGAAAATTATTAGGTAACTTCTCTCAACTTCAACTGAGTATATTAAATGATAAAAAGCCAATAAAGCCATGTTTTATAAAGAAAGTAAATGACAAAATAGAAAGAACTTGAATCCTAACGAAAGTAACCCAATTCACCTTCAAGACCAGCTCCTTCATCTTCTCACAAAAAAAAAGTAACTGAAATACAGTTTTTGGGGAAATAAAAAGTTTTAACAGCAGTCATCATGAGCCACTAATATAAATCAAAACACTACACTGCTGTCAAGCTGATAATGGTAGGAAGCCTTATGGGATTTTTCAGTGATTTTTTAAATTATTTTTTCATCAGGCAAATGCTTCAGGTAACAAAACAGCAACAACAGTTAGGTATTGAATACTTTTCATTTGATTTAACATGAAAAATGCACTTCATGTAAAAAGCTGCAGAAAGTAGGTGACACCGCCTTCCTGTTGGCAAAGTAACAAAAGCCTGGGAAGGACCCTTTACTGCATGGTAAAAGGGCACAATGATGGTAGTTTAACTGTAATCAGAATAAATTCCATATAATTTTGCATCTGCGTCTCTTAGACAAATTACAGCATAATGTACATCAACAATGTGAGCTTTAAAAAAAATTAAGCTTGAATTCCACTGCCTTTAACTCCAATGCTTTCAAATATATATCCCTGCATGTAAGCTGAGAATAACAATCTCAGTTCAATTCCATGTGGATATAAAAGTGAACCAGGCTGAAGGAGTACATTTGTGTAAGCAGTATATGAACAATTAGTCCTTCCCTCTTTCAATGCTATTTTCTTTTCTTTAAAATACAGATAATGGAAATCATCACAAATACCTTCATTACTGAGGTCTGATATGTAATATTTTTTCATCTGAAGAACCTACACAGTTTATTAAGCCTAAGGCATTTCAAAAAATTCTTTATGGTTCAGAAGGAAAAACAACGCAGGCATGTAAGCAGGAATAGTAATAAAAGCCACACCTACATTTGCTAGCTCATTAGATGTAAAAAAAATGAAATTTGTCAGAAAATTATGCTCTTTCTTTGTCCAGTTCAAATGCAAAAATATAGTGAGATTTACAGAGGCTGAACTTTGGTCTTACGGAAAACTGAGGATTACCAACACAAAGGAAGCATGGATTTGATTTTTTTATATTGTCACATTATCAATTAATAAACTGTGTCTTGATAGATTCCCTTTAATAAATCTCATCATTTGAACTATCCTTTTAAAGGAAAAGAATGAAAAAGCAGTGTTCAGATACGAAATTTATATTCACAGGAAAAAGTAATGTATTAGCCTTCAAATTCCATTTCATCTCTATCCTCTGGGACAAAAGCAATTGGGAAAATATTTACTCATATGAATATTCCTGCTAAATTTAATGCCTAAAATTAAGCCAAATGTTTTCAGCATGAGGGTTTTCATTGGGACCTAAATGTATGCAAGTAAAACTAAGATGCAGTTTGTTCATGTCTTAAGCAACAGCTCTTTGCATGGAAATAGGCTTGAGCATTAACTGGAAAATGAAAGGGATGAGGGAAGGTATGCAGCTAATGTAATGATGAACCCAGGAGATTTTAGAAAGCCAATGAACTGAAATACTTTTAGACAAATTGACTAAAATCTTAACTGTGTATTCAATTATGGAAAACTAAGAGTGTGTAACAAACACTTAGGAGTTTCAGTGGATTTGAAGCCATTACTTTAATTATGTCTCAGAAGTCTATTCCACTGCAATGACTTTCTGGAGAAAAAAAAATATTTCAGACCTATCCCCCAAAACAAAAACAGGGTCAACAATCCAGATACTGTGGAAGATCTGTTCCTTTTCAAATGTATCTGCTTGCATTTTTTCCAAGAAAAATTACTGGCAAAATAGTTCATTTTAATAGTTAAATACTTCAGTTTCAGGATATGAAAAAAGTCTGCTACTCTTTGAGAAGTTAAATTCTGCTCTTTTGCTCTGTGTTGCGAGGTCTACCTCAGTCAGCAATTATACTGCTAAAAAATATTATGCTGAGAGAAAACCAATTTTCCATATGTTTTTCTCAATGAGACCAGATCAGTCTAATCCCTTCTATCAGAAGAATACATCATGGATTTCTGGGCATCAGCGTAACTGTGGCTGAGCAGAGAAGGTAATCAGTCTTTTAGAAAATGAGGGTAGTGACAGGATGAAGGGTAATGGTTTTAAATTGAAAGAGGGTAGATTCAGATTAGATATAAGGAAGTTCTTCACTGTGAGGGTGGTGAGACACTGGAACAGGTTGCCCAGAGAAGTTGTGGATGCCCCATCCCTGGAAGTGTTCAAGGCCAGGTTGGACGGGGCTTTGAGCAACCTGGTCTAGTGGAAGGTGTCCCTGCCCATGGTGGGGAGGTGGGGTTGGAACTAGATGATCTTTAAGGTCCCTTCCAACCCAAACCATTCTATGATAAGTGTCATGGGTTCTCTTTCCAGTTGAGGCTGTTTCACATTCATTTAAATTTCAGTGCACTAGGGGGTAGAAATCAATGTCAGCTACCTGTTTGATATTTGAAGTGAATAGTAACTTCAGCAAAACCACCAAAATGGAAAGAGGGAAGGCAGACAAAAAAATACAGGGACAGTACAGAATATTTTATTAAAAAAGGAACTAACAAAAGAACAGACCAAGAAGAAATGAGTGCCTATAGCCAGCTCTCTGCTGTTCATTTAATATAGGTGAGCTGAAACTCTATCTTCACAGTGTTTCACTGATAGACCAACAATGACATAGATGTAGTGACATTATTGATCTCTATGTACAAAGTAGTAATTTTACAGAATTTTCTGAGGAAGATGGGAAAGGAAAAAAAGGAGGAAAAGTCACTTTGCCTAATTAAATGGTTATATTGTTTGAAGCATTGTCACACTAGAAAGACTTAGCATATACTGGGCAAGATACCTATGCTGTCACAACAAATATGGCAAAAATACATTGTTAGTGTCAGCTTTCAAGAGAAGCCAAGCTAACGAGAGGAAGCTGCAGGGTCTTTTTTCTGTACTACTATCAAATATCCAATGCTTCTGCTGTATCATAACTTTTTCATGCTGCTTCATATTTTAACCTTATATTTTGTCCTCTTCTATAGAAAGAAATAAGCACTGATAGCATATTTTTTGTGTTTACACTGCCTATTAATGGATGTGCAGAAAAAACAAAGACGTAATGAATTCCCCTACTTCTTATTCCTTGTCAGAAACTACCTGATTACTACTATCTGATTCCTTGTCAGATCATCCAGCTGTCCTTTTTGCTTATTCTTTAACGCAAGCTGTATCAGATGATGCTCTTTTTTTTTTCCTTCCTGTCCTATTAAGTTTCTGTATCCTGGTGAGTTTGTGTGCCAATGTTTTTCTGTGTACAATATGAATTTTCCAAAGAATTAATTTTTTAAAATGTTTTTAGGCTTTATTTGAAATCCTGACTATCCAAGGTCTGAAAATATATGGATACATTCAAAACCATAAATTTGTATGTGCTACCAAATTGCTTCAAGCTCCCATTCTCCTTTTAGAGATCACAACTTCAGCTACACAATGACACCGTATTTGCATGATATACTATGTAGCTTTCAATGACAACTGTTTTGGGGAAGACAGGAACAAGATTATCATGTGAGCAAGGAGAACTGAAACTATAAACACCCAAGACTATTGTTGGTTTCATCCCCCTTGGGGACAGCCAAAACTTTTGTTAAATCACAGCTTCCCATGAGCTATTTTATGAACTATAAAGGTATATAAGCCCTGCCAGTTCTGCATCTTATTCGGTTTTATCATCATGAAATCTACTGATATCCAAACATGGAGAGTTAAACATGGTTAATTTCATTTTTCTTTATTAAGTTACTGGTTGACTAAGTGCAGTTGAGCATTCATTAAAATTTGAGCTCTTCAGTTTATACAGCAGAAGAGAGAAAGCCTATTTTCATGTTTTACAGCTTCAGTTGTGAACAAGTTATCATGAGTTTGTCTTGTATTGCAAAAAGACGATCCACAAAAAGACACTGTCACTTTAATGCAGAATCCTGAATTACCACACTGTGCCACAGGATTTATACTCCCTGTTACCAACTAAGTTTAATAGCATCTTGACAGCTGCCCTGGACCATACAGTTATAGCACTATTTGTCATTTGTGCTCTTTTGATGGCATAGCAGCCAGATAAAGCACAGCCTTAAGCATTTTGCTTGTTACCAAAAAGTATATTTAGAACTTTGGTAGCATTAACAAAACCATGAATCTTGATTTCAGTTAGCATGGTTCAGCTATTGGCCCACAGGCTAAACCCTGCCTACATGCCACTTCAATTTCAGGACACCTCTTACCTGTCACAGTCCTGACCAGTGGGTGGCAAGCACGATGCTATGGGCGCGCTCGTATCTTTCAGCTGGTTCTCACATCAGTACAATGCAGCAGCATAGTTTGCTTCATCAGTTTGTTTCTGATCAAGTTGGATCCTCTTTATAGACGATCTTCCTCACAATTTTACAACACATAGTAACTGTGTATTACATCACAGATAAGTCTATCACTGTCCGTGGCTTGTTACAATGATAGAAAACCAAAAGGTTTAGCCCAATATGAGCAAAAATTCCTACATGGTGTGGCCTGTATTATTTTAAGGTCTGTTAAACAGTAAGTGAAATATACACCTGGGATAATTGATGTTCAGTATGATGATGGGCACAGCTGTGAGGGGTATGCCCATTGTTAGTTCAAACCCCAAGACAAGCACAGCTTAACACAGGCAGGAGGAGCGCAACAGTCATTTTTATCAGCACAGAACAGCCATCTCGCTTCTGGCAGAGCGGCCTAGTTTCCTCCTCCACAAGGCCTGCTCACTGATTTAATCTCTGTCCTCCTTACCACAGCTCCACAGGGCCACAGCACCTTGCCAAGCACCAGTCAGGCTAGGTGCTTGCAGCGCAGGAGGAGACGGCCTGAGGGAGGGTTCCCCAGCACCTGTGCTAGGATCTCCTCCCTTCTCACACCACCTGCAAGGGAAGAAGGGCAGCACAGCGCCCACCAGCACTACAGAGGCTTCCGAAGGGAAAGGGATCCTGTCAGCCTAGCATCCCCCTCTAAGCTCCCACCTTTACCTCACAGCACTGTTTCCCCCTGTGTCACAATACAGCCCCCCCCACTTCTCTCCCTCCTCTCAGGGGGACCGCGGCTCACCCCAGGTACGCCGGGCACTGCCCACAGACGGGGACTTTCCCCCGCCAGCACTTCTCCAGCCGTTCCCTGAGCTCCTCAGCACCGCCCGCCCCAGCAGCAGCCCACATCGCTGCCCTCCCCCCCTACTACCGATGGGCTCCCGTGAGGGCAGGAGGCGCGAGAAGCCGCCGAGAGCCGCCCCCACCCCGAAAAGCAGCAGCGCCTCCGCCAGCGGCCAAAAAGCCGGCAGGGGCAGTCAGCAGCCAATCAGGGCTCGGCAGGTCAGGTAAAAGGGGCGGGAGGAAAGGGGCGGGCGGGAAAGTGATGTTCGCGCTGGGTGTTCTATCGCTGTGGTAATAACGGTAGCTCGTGTGAGGTGAGGACCCGTGGCGGCGATTTTTAGCTCTGTCTGTCTGTCGTGAGCAGCTCGCTCTACCCCAGCGGTATGCTCCTCTCTGGTGTAGCTAGGAGGGAGAGCTCCCTCGCTGCCTGGGCACTGGAGGTGGCTATATGCACCCTGTTGTGTTCCTCATAATTGTGGCTTCAGTGCCTGTGTCCTCCCTGATCCAATAAATAAGAATCTCCTTTGTTGAAATGGAGGGCGTAGTGCTTGAAATAACCCGGGACAGCAGGCTTTCCAGTTTGCTTTGCCCTCATCAGGTATCAGCCATATTGACCTGTGCTGAGTAGGCAGGAGGAAGGAAATTTTTCTTTTGTATGTTTCTACCTGTAATGTGAAAAGGAGAGATGGGGCTAGCTTCATTCCCCATGTGTGGTGAAGCTAGTCCAGCAGACTCCATATGGTGCTTATGGGTCTGTAATGGTCTTCCCTTACTCTGCAATGGGAGAAACTGCAATCAAATTGTGGTCCTGTCATGTTTAGGCTCCATTTATCTTTAAAAAGGCGTTCTGTCCTGTTGGTAGAGTCACAGTGTATGTTACTAGTTCAATTTTCTCTTTGCTGAAATAGTTTCCTTATATTTTTGTGGTTTTCCTTCTACTTTGACACTGTGGCAGGTTTTTTTATTGGTATGCTAAGGCTTTCTTCCTGAGTCTAGCTAAGCAATTGACATGATTTCAAAAATATTTTTAATATGATGTGATGTAAGCATCTCAGAAGAGGAGGATGATATCAAAATAGCATGACATTTTAAAGTTGTTTCCTTTTCTTTAAAAGTGTGTAGTTACTACTTGAGAAATCTCTTAACAGACAACTTTTAAAGATACAGCTTGCTATTATACATGCAACTACAATAGAAATAAAAAGCTCTAGCAATCCTATGTGTCTGTTTTTCAGCTGCTGGTGTGGCAGACAGTTGCTATGTGTTATGCAACAATAAGGTCTAGACTCAAAACTTAAGGCCTTCTCATAAGTAAACAATTTTAACCTGACTTGCAATCATGCTATTTAGTCATATAGTGTATGTAAGCAACAAATAAAACATTCCCCACTGAGTTAACTTCCTGAGGGCATTTTATTATACTAATCATCTGTAGGTCAAACAAAAATCCTCAAGCAACCTTAGGATGTTGACTGTCTTGGATTGCAGAGTTACAACCCTAATTAATTCCTATTTCTGCTTAATAATGCTTTTACAGCTGATAGCAGTACACTAACTAGATACAGTTTGCCAGCACTGCAAATGAGCAAATTAAGCATAATGCTTCTTTCTAAGTAATTCCCATTTAATAATTTTTAAAAAAAAAAGTACTGGTGGTGATTGGAAATAAGTTGTAATTTTGTTAATACTAGCTATCTTTTGGGGGAATATATCATACAGTACATTTGTGTACTTTATGAAGTTTTATGTGTCTGTATGGTAGCAGTTAAAGGATGAGTATGTCAACAAAAATAAAACCTGTCTGTGATGAAATTGAGATAAAACTTGCTGTTGATCTCTTTGGCCTCAAGATTTCACCAGCAGAGTTTTTGGAACTGACTGACCATGGGTAAAAGCAGCTGAGCTGTCTTGTCTGGTAAAATGTGTATTTGCATTAAATGGAATGCAGAAAATACCAAAGCTCTCCTTATGTCACTGTTAAAGTTGGATAATCCAACATCATAAAGTATCTAATGAAGCCTTAAATAGTTTCTTACTCCTTCCTTTTTGGAACAGCTCTGCTATCATCAATATGCATTTCTCCCTCAGCCTCTCATATATGGAAATAGCAATAATGCGTTATTTTCTAAAAGGCATCAAGTACTGTCATATTGCATTCAGATTCATGAAAGTGTGCTTCAGCTGATAAACAACAGCTATAAAACAGGTTATGTTGAATCAGAACAAAAGGTGGTGTTTTTTTTTCTTACTAACCAAAAAGTTTTAAGGGATAGGCCTAGATTTTTAGACTTCAATTTTTTTCACTGAGGAATTGAAAACTGATTATCATAGTGAATCTTAGTTTTAAAGATTGTTTAGAAAAATAATAGATCTGATCCCAATCAATAGAGAAGCTATTGTTTAACTTACCTCTTTGTTTTGAAGTCTTTTGCTGTTTTACTGTAGGACAAATGAAGCAGATATCTCTGCTTGTTCTTCCCCTATGCTTAGTACTGTTAGCTGTGCATATGTCGTGGTTTAACCCCAGCCAGCAACTAAGCACCACACAGCCACTCACTCACTCCCCCACCACCCAGTGGGATGGGGGAGAAAATCGGGAAAAAGAAGCAAAACCCGCAGGTTGAGATAAGAACGGTTTAATAGAACAGAAAAGAAGCAGCTAATAATGATAATGATAACACTAATAAAATGACAACAGCAATAATGAAAGGATTGGAATGTACAAATGATGCGCAGTGCAATTGCTCACCACCCACCAACTGACACCCGACTAGTCCCCGAGCGGTGATCCCCCACTCCCCCCAGTTTATATACTAGATGGGACATCCCATGGTATGGAATACCCCGTTGGCCAGTTTAGGTCAGATGCCCTGGCTGTGTCCTGTGCCAACTTCTTGTGCCCCTCCAGCTTTCATGCTGGCTGGGCATGAGAAGCTGAAAAATCCTTGACATTAGTCTAAACACTACTGAGCAACAACTGAAAACATCAGTGTTATCAACATTCTTCACATACTGAACTCAAAACATAGCACTGTACCAGCTACTAGGAAGACAGTTAACTATCCCAGCTGAAACTAGGTCAGCATAGAATAGGATTAATATTCTTTTTAAATGGAAGAATCAACCATTCTTATCTTGTACTATTCTTATTCTCCTTTGCACCTAAAAGACAGCGGTAAGAGGCTATAGGTGAGTTTAGCATTCTAACTTCCCCCAAATAAATAATGAAACCAGATGTTTTAAGCTTACTGTTACTATTTGGAGTTTACCTTTAAGTCTGAGAACATGAGTTTTTCTTTTCCCTGGGATGTCTTCTAAGAATAATGCTTTCCTTTGTGGAAATACTTTTTGGCATACAAAGGACTTGGGGGGGGGGGGGGGGGGGAACAAAAAAAAAGA